>NW_022109025.1:0-1323 GCF_000313985.2 Echinops telfairi
CTTCATTGTTACTGAATGCATTGGCTCCTGTGGCAGTTATGTAATCTGGTGTCAATTTGAGGATTCAGATTAAAGGGGTGGAGTCTAGCCTATCAATCAGGTAGTATCTTGATGACCTCATCTGGAGGCGCTTAGGAGATAAATAACTCACTGGAGATGGGGCACATGCTCACTCCCTGCGGGACATCCCTGTGGAGAAGACACATGGAGCAAGGCTGATGGAGCCAGACCTCTGGAGCTGGAGCAGCCACGTGGAGACCCCTGCCAGTGCTGAGATGCTTCCACTGCCACTGGATCCACAAGAATTCCCACCCCCTGGCCTGTGATCTTCCTGCATTCGGTGTCATTGCACAAGTCTGAAGAGGACTTTATAGATTGGTATGGGACATATGCATTAATATCAGACTTATGGACTTGATCTGGACTGGGCTGGGATGTTTTCTCAATATTCAACTGCTCTTGTAATATAAAGTTCTTTCTTATACACATATGAGTGTGTCTATGAATTTGTTTCTCTGGTCTACCGGGACTAACAAAGCACTGAACCCTGGTGCTCTTCTGGAAAGCTGGGCTGGGCCACATGTGAGCTGGAAGCCCACTCAGGTTTTGATTCAAATGCACCCATTGTGTTCTTTCTGCCCCTTTCTCCTTAGACTGTGTCTTCATTCTGCCTTTCAAAGTTTCCCTATTTCAGCAAAAAACACACATGGGAAAAGTCACATCAGCGGAAAGAAAGGGTTTCTTTCAAGAGCCAGAAGTGGTGAGGCATGAAATGCCCTCTCTTTAAGTCTTCCAGGGTTGGGGGTGGATGGGTGCAAGGGTGAGGAGGGGCTTCCTAGGGTAACCGCCAGCTGACTCTATAGCCAGGGAGAAAAGCCGCAAGGGCTACGCTCTTCCTCAAAGATGCAGAGCTCATAGCTCCCACCCACGTGGGAAGTCACCCGGCACTCCAGAACGCTCGGGCTCTCTCCGGCTCCTTGAAGCCACATCAGGCCGTCCGAAGGGAAAGGAGGGGGAGTGTGTGCGGATCTCAGAGAAGCAGCGGGTACAGAACAGGCACAGACACCCTTAGGGAGATGACCCTGTGCTTGAAGGTCATGGGACTTCCTCAAAGTCACTCATGTGCTGGAGGGAAGAAGGAATTTAGACCTAGACTTGCCAGTGCTCCAACCTGTCTCCTTCACCACGCTGGATGTCCTTCTGGAGGAAATGGCTCAGGGAACGACTCGATGGCAGTGCAAAGGGACCACCTGGCACGGACTCCAGCTCTCTGGGACGTTCCATGCTCCGGACAAGGAAGCAGGGCTGGACGATACGGGAAGT
>NW_022109026.1:0-1336 GCF_000313985.2 Echinops telfairi
CTTGCCAGCTGAAGCAAGGAACTGGCTAAGGCAGCTGCACCCTGGTCCGACCATCAGAAAGCAAGAGACCCGAGAACTAGAAAGGCAAGGCTCACTGAGCCATTTATCTCTCCGCCCTTCAATTAACCCCACATATGTTTATTGGCCAGGTTGGCACAATAAACTTTAACTAACTCAAGAACAGTAATCAATCTTGGGCACTAATATCAGACTGACATTTTAAGGGTACTAGTCGTGAGATCCTGAGTCTGGTGGCACAGTGGATCAAGTGCTTTGGGCTGCTAACCACAAGAATCACTGATTCAAAGCTACAAACTTATCTGTGGAGAAAGATAAGGTTATCTAGTGTCAAAACCATAAAGGGCAATCCTACTCTGTCCTTTTCATTTTCTATGAGTGTGATTCAGCTCAACAGTGATTAGTTTTGGGTTTTGTGCTTTGGTTTGTTTTGTTTATTCCTGGGATAGGAATCAGAGGACCCGGTGGTAAGCACGATACTGGTACGGAAAGTCCAACAGTTTGAATCTATCAGCAACGTGACAGGAGAAAAATGTGGCAGTCTGCTGCTGTGAAGAATTAAAACAAAGTAAAACTCGCTGCGATCCAGTCAATTCTGACTCATAACAGCCCTGTAAGACTGGGTAGAATTGTCCGGTCCTTTGGATTTTTTGAGGCTGTAAATCTTTATAGGGGCAGAAAGTCTCAACTTTCTCCCATGGAGAGGAAGGTGGGTTTGAACTACTGACCTTGGGGCTAGAAATCCAACAGATAATCCACTGCATCACCAGAGTCCCTATACAGATTAAAGCCTTGGAAACCATATGGGGCAGTTCGCCTCTGTCAAGCATGCTCACTGTGAGTGGGACAGCTGACAGTTTGCCTATTGTTATTGTTAAATGCCAGCAGCAGGCTTTGTTTATTCTTGGGAGAGATGTCCCTGGCTGAGCAAACAGTTCATGTGTTTGGCTACTAACTGAAAGGTTAGTCATTGAAGGCCATCCAGAGATGCCTCTGAAGAAAGGCCTGTTGGTCTATTTCCAAAAACATCCATGACTGAATAACCCACAGGGCCACAGTTCTCGTCTGACACCCATGGGTTGTCATGAGTCTGAGAAAACTCATTGAAAATGGGGTTTTTCTTTTCTTTTTGATTTTTTAATCATTTTATTGGGGACTCATACAACTCTGATCACAATCCATACATACATCAATTGTGTAAAGCACATTTGTACATTCGTTGCCTTCATCATTCTCAAAATATTTACTCTCCACTTAAGCCCTTGGTATCAGCTCCTCATTTTTCCCTCTCCCTCTCTGCTCCCCCTCCCCTCATGAA
>NW_022109027.1:0-1323 GCF_000313985.2 Echinops telfairi
AAAGAAAAGAAATACCAGTATTTTTTCAACTCCTTTATAGTTTGTATAAGATTGAAATGAAATATTCTTTGAATATTCAGTAAATGTCCCTATAAAACTATTTGAGTCTGGTGATATCTATGTGGAAAAAATGCTTTACTATTATTTCAATTATTTTATTTGTTATAGGATTATGCGATCTTGCTATATAATCTGAAGTCTCTTTTTGCCCTGGGAATATCTTCTTCTTGCATACGTATTTTTTCATATTTATTGGTATGGAATCAGTCACATTATATTTTTATTATTTTTTTGATCATTGCTGGAACTAAAATTATGTCCCTTTTTTAATCCTAATATTAATCGTTTGTGCCCTATCCCTTATTTTCTAAATATATTTTGCCATGAGTTTGTCTGCTTTGTTAGTTTGTCTAAGTCCAGACTAGTTGGCCGTTTCTGTTACATCGTTCCCTATTAATTTCTGCTTTTATCTTCAGCATGCACTTCATTGTTTTATTTGTTTAGGTTTATTCTCCTGATTCTTTCCTAAAGTGGGCCTCTTTTGACATTGTTAGTGTTTCTCTTTTTCTAATGTAATCATTTACAAAATAAATTTCCCTTATTTCATGTTTTTATTTCTTCTAAGATGTTTTATATGTAGTGCTGCCATTATAATTTAGTGAGTAAATATTTTGAGTTTTGATGTTTTGTTTGATCGATGAATTATTTAGATTACATTTAAATTACAAATTTAGGATGACTTTTGGTTGTTTGTTTCCCTTTTTATTACTAGCTTCTAATTCAATTTTATTTAGGCTGAAGAACATTTATCTTTCTGGTGTGAGATTTTATGACCTATTTATATTTCTGTTCTTTGTTAATGTTCAATATATCCTTAAGGAGAAGGATATATTCTATATTTGCTTAGTAAATCAAAATTTTTTTATTTTCAAATACTTTACAGCTTTATTGTTTCTGCATTTCCTTGGTTTGTGTTATTATTTCTGCTGCTCATATTCTACGTTTTCTGTTTGTTTCTAATGCCTTGTACTCAGAGCTGCCTGAAGAGCTGATTTACTCACAGAGATGGAGATAGAGATCTGTGGGGTCCCAGAGATTGCAGCCCCAATCCCAATCCCAATGATTCACAAATGAAAGCCTGCTATTTGTTTTGTTTTGTTTTTTTGCTTAGGTTAGAACCAACTTAAATATATAACCTTATATTATTGGACACACCAGTAGTACAAGGTGAAGTTTACCCTATCCTGCATTACCCTGACATTTCTATCTCTTAACAGCTTCTGCTGCATCCATTTGCTTATAAATTACTTACACAAACATTGT
>NW_022109028.1:0-1345 GCF_000313985.2 Echinops telfairi
AAAACGGAAAAAGTTCAGCTGGGTGGAGCTTTCCTAGTACATATTTTCCCACTAGCCCCTCACTCTAGTTAGTGCCCCCAGGACATCGCCAGGGAGGGTCTCTCTGGTCACAGTGCAGCTTTTGTTTTCATGAAGGCAGTTTCACTTGAACCTCATTTTTTGTGATGGCCAATTTAAGAGAACGGCATGTGGCTGTGAAATTTTGTTTTCTTTCTCGAAAAATGCCGCAGAAACTGTTATGATGTTGAACACAGCTTACAAATACAGTGCTATAGGAAAAACTCAAGTGTATTAGTGGCTTTCCTGTTTCAAAAGAAATGAAATGTTGATTGATGGTCAACTTTGTTCTGGACATCCATCAACTTACCAAATGGATGAAAATGTAAACTTGTAGTGCATTTGGAGTTCGTTCCACCAGGTCAGACTGTTAATCAAACTTTCTATTTAGAGATTCTGAAAAGATTGCATATCAGTGTGAGACAAACCAAAAACAAAAAACAAAAGAACCTGCTTTATGGCAGATGGGCAACTGATTTTACCACCATGTCAATACATCTGCTTACGCAGCCATCTCAGTACACCAGCTTTTGTCAATAAACAGTATGCCTCTCTTGCCCCACTCACCTTATTCACCTGACCTCTCTCCATGTGACTTCTTTTTGTTTCTGCAAATGAAGAGGGGCATGAAAAGATGGTGAGTTGTCAATGTGTAGAAGAGGTAAAGAAAAATAACGAAGGAGCTGCTGTCAGCCATCCAAAGAGATGAGTTTGAAAAGTGTTTCCACACAATATTCCTCTTATTCTTTGAGGCTTCCTCACCCCCCACTATCATCACCCAGTCCTGCCTTTCAGTTCTGGCTAGACCGGAGCATGTATATGGGCACAGATAAGAGCTCACGATACAAAGAATCCAGGTCTGGTAAACTCCCACATGAACAGAAATGGGAGTAGTGATACCAGGAGGTAGAGGGAAGGTGAGGAGAGGAGGGGAGGAAGGGGGAACCAATCACAATGATGGACTCATAACCCCCCACCCCAACCCCCAACCCCGAGGGATGAACAACAGGAACATGAGTAAAGGGAGACAGCGGTTGGTGTAAGATATGAAAAAAAATTTTTATAATTTATCAAGGGGTCACGAGGATTGGGGGGCGGGCATGGAGAGAGGTAACAAGAGAAGCTGATATCAAGGGCTCAAATAGAAAGTAAATGTTTCCCGACATGATCGCTGAAGACAGATGTGTGCATGGGAAAATGTGGTGAAGAAAGTTGATGGTGCCCGGCTATCAAAAGAAATAGCGTCTGGGGTCTTAAAGGCTTGTAGGCAAACAAGCAGCCATCTAGC
>NW_022109029.1:0-1335 GCF_000313985.2 Echinops telfairi
AAAGACTACAACCTTCAGTTTGATTACTTGTCTTCGAATTTCTGGTACCTATTCCTATTGACACCTCATGATTACACATGCTGGTGTGCTTCTTCCATGTGGGCTTTGTTGCTTCCCTGCTAAATGGCCACTTGTTTAATTTCAAGCCTTAAGACCCCAGATGCTATATCTTTTAATAGTCAGGCATCATCAGCTTTCTTCACCACATTGCTCATGCACCCATTTTATCTTCAGCAATCGCGTCAGGAAGATGAATGTTATACAATGCCGCATTATTAGAACAAACCATTCTTGTACTGAGGTAGGATTTAAGTAGAGGTCTACCTCAGTATAAGAGGTAGGGCTTGTACTGTCTTTACTTATATATGCATACATAGATAAATACACCTATCTTTACACCTTTACATATTTACACATCTATATTTATACCTCTATACATAATTATTGCTCTCAAGTTATTTCCTTTATTTCTTTTCTTTCCTTCTGCCCCACTATCACGTTTGCCCATTGTTCACATCTCAGTAATTCCTCTCAGGTTCATCTCAATTGATCAAACATCACCAGAAACACTATACACTCCTCACCATTGGTTGTAGCTCCCTTGTTATTCCCCTGTCCCTGATGTATTGGCTCACCACTCCCCTCCCCCCATCTCCTCCCCGGCCCCCTCCCCCACAACCCTTGGTCCCATTGTTGCCAAGTAATCAAACTGATGTGAAGGAACATAGACAAGGTAGAGACCCAAAGCCCAACTGTAAAATAATGGGACAGTCCCTTACAGAAGGGCCATATGGAAGGGACAATATATCCAGGGTGCAGAATAGCACTGATGAAACAGTTCTTTAAAATTACCTCCTCCCACTATTATAGCCTAAGTTTCACCTCATGAATCTTTCTGGACCTGTGTAAGTACATTGGTACAATCAAGATCTTTCGATGCATGAACATCAAAATAGATAAACCCCTCAGAAATGGTAAGGGTGTAATGTCTCCCTGGAGATACAGGAAGAGGGGTGGGGGGCAAAGGGGAAGGGGGAACTGATAGCAAAGATGACTGTATAACCCCACTTGAAAGGAATGAACATCAGAATTTTAGGTTATTGGATACAAGGGATGGTGGAAGTTATGGCAACCTACCCCCACCCCCAACCCCCACCCCCGTCAAATAATAATAATAAATAATATATTGAGGGTTCAGGGTGGGAGAGGGAGGGGATAGAGGGGAGTTGATATCAAGGAGTTCAAGAAGAAAAGAAACTATTGAAAATGATGATGGCAGCAATTGAACAATTAAGCTTGATCTAATGGAACGATGGATTATAATATCTGTAAGAG
>NW_022109030.1:0-1370 GCF_000313985.2 Echinops telfairi
TGAAGCCCTGCACAGTGCTTTCTACGCAGCCTGGTATGTTTTCCTAAAACAGCGTGTGCTTTTGAGACTGTAAAACCTGCCACTTTCCTTTCCCCGTAAAATTTGCTTGGATTACAGACGTGCTTCTGCCGCGTGAATTCTTCCAGTGCCGCAAAGCAGTACTTGGGGTTTTTAACAAACGGCATCTTACATTTTTCTACAGCTGTCATATTGATTTTGTGTTGACATAGTTGTGTTGCATATTGCAGCTGTTATTGTTGGGTGCCGGCTAGTCGGTTCCAACTCCAAATCATGTCTTTCTCTTGTTGAAGGGTTGAAGTTTTCTATAAATCTGAGTGATTCATCCCTTGTCTGATACGTTCTTGGCAACAACAACAAAAAAAATCCCCATCGAGGTACCCCAATCCAGGAACTTAGCAAATGGATATGTGTACGCCCATGTTCATCACAGCACTAATCACACTAGCAAAGAGATGGAAGCGACCGAAGTGTCCATCAATGAAAGCGTATAAAGCAACTGCAGTACATACACGCAGGGGAATGGGATGCAACGTTCAAGAACAGCGATGGGTCTGTGGAGCACCGCGTAACGCGGCTGAATCTGGGGGATGTTATGCGCGTGAACTACGTCCATCACCCAAAAACAAGTAATTGTAGGAGGCCACTGAAGTCAAAAGTCTAGAAAAGGTTTTCACAGTAACACCAGTAATCTTTGATGCCTCCCTGGGATGGTGGGGACAAGAGGAGACATCACTAACTCGGGGTTAGACACATGCTCACTTGAGGGAAGGGGAAGGCAAACACCGCCCCCCCCAAAAAAAACCCAACAACCAACCCAACCCCAATAAAACCCCAGAAACAATCATAGTACCAGCTAAACTCTGACTCTGGCTTCCTCTTGAATTACAACAGACTTTTGCCAGAGGCTCAATTTTCTTACAAAGAGCAGGAACAAAAGACTACCAGCCACTTTGCAGTTTTCTCCAAAATGGAGTTTTCATGGACGTCAGTGAGGCCAACACCTGGGGGTAGGGCTCTCAGTCACATCAGCCACCATAGAGACGCAAATTAAAGCCACAAGGAGCTACTGCTGCACATCTGTCAGCATGGCTACCATTCAACTGCGTGTTGGGAAGGAGATAAAGCAACGGATGCTCTCAGAGACCATGGGTGGGAATGTGAACTTGTACAATGACTTTGAAAGACAGTTTGGAAGTTTTGAGGGGATTAAAAAATAGTTAGACGAATAACTACTATGTGACTCAACCAGTCCACTCTTACATATTTGTTCCCGAGCAATGAAAGCATATGACTTGCACACAAATGCTCAGAACTCCTCTAATTACAATGGCCCCAAGTTGGAAACCACC
>NW_022109031.1:0-1383 GCF_000313985.2 Echinops telfairi
CTAAGGTTAAGGCTATGTGTAAACTGGCTGGACCATGAGTCTCCGTGGCTTAACATTGGCATTGTGATTTAATTTGACAACTATGAAATGATGATGTCATGCTCCATGTACTTAAGCTGTTGTGGATATCTTCCATTTTTACATAATGCAAATTTTCACGTGATATCATAGCCCTTAGAACTTAATCATGTCAATAAGTGAGGAGTGGGTATATAAGACCTCAGAAACCCACAATTTAAATGTTAGTATATAAGAGCATCAGAGTGAAGAAAAATATAACAAAAGCTGAAACTATACAATCATTATAAGAATACAAAAAATTGTTACTAACAATTGTTAATTATTCAAAATGTACTGAAAAGTAGAAATATTAGCCTATATTAAAAATTTGGAGGCATATTATCCTTAAAGGAAATATTTTTCTGAATTTATTTTAGTTGGTTTCTATTAGAAACAAAACAAAAGAAAGGTTGTGAACCTGCCTTAGGGTTGCAGACTTTTAAAGTCTTCAAGCTAAGATTTTGTTAATAGCTATATGGTAAACTTTGTTTACTTCTAAAACAAAGTTGTCTGAATTCTTGATCGAGTTTATTCCTTGATATATAATGTTGGTCATTTTGTAGCCCATAATTTATAAAAGTGTAAAATGAGAGAGAAGACTCAGAAGGTGGTTTTAGTTTCTATATTTTCTAAGATAGTAAAGCTATCACCATGGCTACTTAAAGCACACACTATTACTTAATAAGAAGTTCTACAAAGTTATTTTTCTGATACAAAGTAATGTAAAGTTCTCTTACTGACTTAGACCCCCCCCAAATCATCATTTTAAATATGAAATGTGTGTTATTTTGATTATTATTTTATTTTTGGTTTATGTTTATATGTCATAATTAAAAACCGGTAGCAAGTATTAAAACAAGTATAAACAAGCCCCCATATGAATAACCTTATTAGCCAAAAGGATGCAAACTGCAGATTGTTCCAAATCAAACTGCTTAGCTAATCCTATATCCATAAAGTACTTATATCTGTGACAAAGAACAAGTGATTTGACATTATCGGTTTCACTGTCATCATGGATAAGGGAAGCAACTCCACACATGATGACAACACGGACTGAATGGTAGCATTCATGCAACAGTTAACACATCGTCCAAAACCTTTTAGTAAATGCTATTTGTTACTATTGTGTTTTACCAATCAACATATCATTATTTATATCATCACATAAAATTGAGATCTTTAAAAGTTTGGAGGATGAAATTTATAAGTCTTTCCTTTTTCCCATTACTCCACACTAAAATCTCCACATTCCATATATTTTTAAAAATATGCAAAGTGTCGGACACATAGATGTTATAAAAATGTTCATCTCAATTTAAA
>NW_022109032.1:0-1383 GCF_000313985.2 Echinops telfairi
CCAGCCTGGTACAAACCTGAAGATGTTTGAGACCCACGGATGTCCTGAGAAACTAATTAGAATGTTGCTGACCATCTGCAGAGCCACGCCCCCCAACCTCTAACAGTGCCCTTAAAGAACCAGAAGCATTAGACAATGTGCCTTCTCACATTCTCCTAGACAATGTCTCTTCTCAGCTCCAGAGGAGAACCCGCTTCCTTTCTTTTAAGTGACTGGTTCTCTTTGCTGCCCGCATGTGTCCACAGCTTTCTCTCTGGACCCTGATGAACTACACGGGGCTGGACCATCCGGTTCCCTCATGGACAACAGCCTGAGCACCCGAATTCACAATTCCGTGTCCATAATGTTACATCTATGTGAAATGAAAGGCTATTAAAGGTAGAATTTATTTCTGTCCAACATATCCTCAACCCCTCCTATTTGTCTGCATCATATTGAGAGGGTGAAAAATCGGCTCAAATAACTACCCTTTCTTGGTTTGTTTTAGTACTTTGGGGTCACACTTTTTGGCTGCTCCGTGCCTGACTTTCTGTAGAACTTTCTGCTGCTGCAAAGCTCTCTCTCCATGCTTGACAACAGCTCAGCGTGTTCTCTGTAACATCCCTGGTTCCGCCTGTACTCCAGGATCCCTTTGTAAAAATTCCCTGCGATGGTTCCAAGCCCCAGCCATCCACTGGAGTTTCCTGGGTAAAGCCTCCCTGCCTTGCCTGAATCTGTCTGCTGTAGCCTCTACCCCTAATCCCCCCTCTCATCTGTGGAGCGCAGAGCGGTCACAGACGCTGACCACCTGCTCCCCCCTGTAAAGAGCAGAAAGCATCCGTAGATGCTGGCTCATGCTTTGCAGAGCTCTGGGAAAGCACCTGCTTTTTTCCCCCCTAGCCTCCTATCCACCCTTGAAATGACAGACAGAAAATAATGGCTGTACTTTGCATGTCAAAGGAGCACATCTGTATTTGCGAAGGGGCCCCAAAAGCTGTGTTGGGTTTCAGCAGGGGTGGGGGGTGGGGAACATGCAAGGAAATAGAAATGAATTTTTAAAAAATTTTATCAGAATTTATAGGAATTGCTCAAGGGCTTTATAATGCCTGGAGAGACAAGCAAAAGGGCGGGAGCCTGAACGTTAGGAGCAGCCTTGAAAGAAGCAGGTCAGGCCCCTCAGGAGCCTACACCACCAAATACAGGTGGGGTTCAGATTCAGAACCGGCAACCCTTCGGAAGGAACCAGTGCACATATTATAAAAAAGAAAAACATAGAAACATAATCATTCTGATAATTAAATTTTAAAACCTTTGCTCAATTAAGGAAAAAGTTGTGTTTATATTTCAACGTGTAATAATAATAAAGTATAACTTTCCCTTTGGCATGTCTACCTTAAGCAGGTC
>NW_022109033.1:0-1377 GCF_000313985.2 Echinops telfairi
GTCGTGGCAGAGAGGCCCTGGAGGACAAGGGAGAACTGCTCTTGTGGGTTGGTTTCCAAGACGGTCACTCTTTTTTGTTGTTGTTGTTGGACTGTAACTCTTTAGAGAGGAGAAAGGCCCTGTCTATCTCCCGAGGAGCAGCCTGGGGTTTCCGACTTCTGACCTGGTGGTTAGCTACCCATGACACCCCCCAGGGCTCATAAAACAGGTGGTAGGAGCAGGACTTAGACTCGATGCCTCCGCTTGACCCTTGAGTTGATTCTCTGAACTGTCTGGACCAGGGTGCCCACGCCCCCTGCTCGCCCCTCCTCTGGGGCATGAGCCAGCGCCCAGGGAAGGGGCTTTGGAGGCATCAGCCACCTGCTTCTGTGGGCTTCTGTGGGAAATCGCCACCAGCAGGGATTCACCACCACCCTGGGTCTCTGCCTCAGCCAGACCCTGCCTCGGGCTAGAGAGGGCACCGCAGGGCCCTGGCTACTGCCTCACCCGCAGGGGGCTCTTCAGATCAGAATGCCCCTCCCTCCTCCAGGAGGACTGCCCTGGGCTTCCCCCACCCTCCTCTGTCCCCAGACGGGCTCCAGCCTGGATGCACCTTGGGAGGCTTCCTGCCAGGTTAGCCTCCTGGAGTCTGCGCCCTGCAGCTGGGGGCTGCGCTCGCCTGCACCTGGAGTTCCTGGCCCACGTGGACTCTGTGTGGAGAAGCAGCCCCTCTCTAGCTCCCTCACTGTGCACCTGGATGACCGGTCTGGTTGAACCCCACAACAAAACGTCACATTGTCTCTTGTCAAACGTCCTCTCTTGTTCCCCATCCGACTGTTCTGAATCCTAGCCCTGTCCCCTAAGCCTGCTGTCCCCGCCCTTCATTGGGGGATATGCTAAGTGGGACAGGTTTCCGTCCCTTTGTTTTTAACAACATTGGGCCAATACTGGTCAGGCCACCTGGGCCGCGTGGGCCAGACTCGCTGGCTGCGACCCAGCGCACACCTACGTGATGCTCACGGGAAACCTCAGGCTCGCAGAACATGGGCCCTTTGTCTCTGTGTTTCTGACGTTTTCCATCTTGTTGCGATTTCCACACGGGCTGCTCTTGAGGGCGGCTCTGGAGTCAGAGTGTGAAGGGCATTGGGGTGGAAGCAGGTAGCCTGGGTGGCACGACCCGGTAAGTGCTTGACTGCTGGTCAAAAGTTTGAGGCTTCAAACCCACTTAGCTGTGCTTCAGAAAGGTCCCAGCCTGGAAAATTCCAGCAGGGCTCTTCTACTCGGCCCACCTGCAGCCCCCCACCCCACCCCCTGTGCTCGGGTCTCAAGCCCCCCAGCAATGAGCAGCAGCAGTGGGAGCCCCGACCCTCGCCGGTGGCATCCCCTGGGGATCCATGT
>NW_022109034.1:0-1383 GCF_000313985.2 Echinops telfairi
AATTAATGTATGGAGTGTTATAAGAGCTGTAAGAGTAGCCAATACGTTTTTTAAAAGGTTCAACATTAGAAAAATAATCAGTGATTAGTTTAATCCACCATAAAACAAGACAAAGAATAAGAATCATATGATCATATCAATAGATGCAGAAAAGGCATTTGACAATACCCAACACTCATTTATAATAATATACTCTGCGATTTCCCTTACCTAACTCATTGGGTCTCGGAAGCCGCCCAGAGGCTCAAGATTCCTCCGTCCTTCTCGGCTCTCCATTCCCTCCAGGGAGTTCTTTCCCTGCCTCAATAAAATCTTTCCCAACTTCAAATGATAATAATAATAATAATAATGTACTCAACAAAATAATAGAAAGAAAATTTCTCAGCATAACAAAAGCCATGTAGAAAAACCCAGAGGCAACATTAGCCTCAATGGGGAAAAACTGAAAACATTTCCCCTGAAAATAGGAACTGGATGAGGATGTCCTCTATCACCTCCCTTACACAACACTACGCTGGAAGTCTTAGCTAGAACTATTAGACAACTCACTGCTTTTGAGTTGATGCTAATACATAGTGGCCCTATAGGGCAGGGCAGGACTGCCCCATGTGAATTTCTGCGACTGAAACACTTTATGAAAGTAGAAAGTCCTGTCTTTCTCCCCTAAGTTCTATACCACTGGCTAAATTAATAATATTATCAATAGAATTACTGTATGTCCATGATTTATAATGTTCTCCAATAAAATGATGATGCCTCTAAAGTAAAGAAGGGACATATATAAACTATAGCTATATGAATTGATTTGGGGCTCCTATTTAATTGTAGGCCTAACGTAAGAAAAATTAGTTCTTATGACATGGCCCTGCTCAAAATTTGCTCTCATGAAGAGGTCACTGAAGATATGGGTGTTATAGCAACATGTGAAGAAATCAGATGGTACCTGGCTATAAAAAAGCACCTGAAAACAAACAAACAAACAAAAAAAGCACCTGGAGTTTTAAAGGGCCCCCCTTTTTTAACTCATTTTACTGGGGCTCATACAACTCTTATCACAATCTGTACATACATCGTGTCAAGCACATTTGTACTTTTGTTGCCATCATCATTCTCAAAACATTTTCTTGCTACTTGAGCCCTTGGTATCAGCTCATGAACCCTTGATAATTTATAAATTATTATTTTGTCATGCCTTACACTGTTCGAGGTCTCCCTTTACCCACTTTTCTGTTCTCTTTTTTAACATTTTATTAGGGGCTCATACAACTGTTATCCCAATCCATACACACAATTGTGTAAAGTGCATTTGTACATCGTTTCTCAAAACATTTTCTCTCCATTTAAACCCCCGACATTAGGTCCTCATTTTTCCCCTCCCTCCCC
>NW_022109035.1:0-1355 GCF_000313985.2 Echinops telfairi
TCTCTTCTCCGCTTCCCCTCTAACTTACCGAGCACGATGTCCTTCCCCAGGGCCTGGTCTCCCCTGATTACATGTCTAAAGTATGCGAGGGGAAGTCTTGCCATCCTTGCCTCTAAAGAACATACCGGTTGCACTTTGATGATACAAATGAGCAAACGCATCGGTAGGGACTGATGCTACATTGCGAAGACTGCACTATGTATTTCCATTACAATGCAAATCCGTAGAAACATTATAACAAGTCAAATTTATATCCCATTAGACAGGTGAGGAAGAAGCTAAATAACCTCCTTTGAACTCTGAGGAACTTTAGAATCACAATGGCCTCAGGGACATAGGAAAAGCAAATACCAAACACTTCTATTTTTCTGACCGAGGACCAACAACTAAGAGTACACATCAGTCACCTGGGGAAAATGATGGTGACTCCACTACCTCTAACTCTGCTGGACTGCTAGCAAGGACCCACAGGGTGCTGGGCAGGAAGCTCTCTATCATGTTGTAATGGGATTAAGAACAGATGTCAGCCAGGAAGTACCAGGCATGTCACAAACTCAGATGTTGTCTAGGAGCCGTGCTTTCCTGGAATCTCTACTTCAATCCCTCACAAGAACCTGTTTAGCTAACAATCCCAACGTAGTGTCTATGATTCTTATTCATTCTGTGATCATTTACTGAACATCCATGATGAAAAAATAAATGAAACATAGTAAACACACTTGAGGTTAAAAAAACAAACAAAACCACCACGGCAGAATGCCTGCCCAGAAGAATGTACAATCAAATTGAAGAAGAAGAATTTTTAAAGAGTCACCAAAAATGTTCAACAGTTCTTCCCTAATATATAAAATGGTACATACGGGAGGGAGGGGGGATCAGTCAACAGGATAGAGACTGGAGAGTCATTGAAAGGCATAGTATGCAGAAGAGAAAAACATGAAAAACATAAATGGCAAAATAAGCTTTACAATTTAGAAGGATCCCTTGAAAGAGAGATATATATGAGTCGGGCAAGAACAAACTGTGAAACTGGAGATGTGGTGATTGGATAGGAGTCAGACAGGCTAAGTAGGCACAAATGACAGGACTGGGCTGTGATGAAGGCAAAAATGATGATTTCTGGCTTGGATGCTCATTTACCAACATTGGAAACACAGAAGACAGGCTGAGTTCTGGCTGGCAATGAATAGTTCTACTGGCCACCATCTGATGAAGAGACCCTCTAAGCCATTTGGTGCAGAGGTCTTGATGGAGAAGGAAGGTCTGACAGTGAGTGGAAAGTGAATGAAAACAACAGAGAGCCTTCAGACAGAGCAGAGGAATGTTGAGAATGGGATGCCTGGGTGCACTAGGAG
>NW_022109036.1:0-1346 GCF_000313985.2 Echinops telfairi
AGCTTGGTGACACCTCCTTGAAGGTGTGGCCTTTTTATAAGAGAGACACTGGGAACTTCACTCTCTCTCTCTCTCTCTCTCTCTCTCTCTCTCTCTCTCTCGCCCTTTGCCCTCCTGCTTATTTGGATTCTGTGTCTGCCTCCAGGGCTCTAGATACCCTGTCGTGTTCCCAGCCACCTTGGATCCACGCAACTCTGTCCTTCTTCTACTTCATCTTTCTGCATCACAGGTCTACAGCTTCATGAGGTAGAAGAAGGCTTTAGTTAGCCTCGGACCCATGGACCTGAGTTGGACTGGGCTGGGATGCCTTCTTGATATAAAATTGCTCCTTGATATAAAGTTCTTTCTTAGACATATATGAGTGTCACTGGTTTTCTTTCTCTAGACCAGGAGGCGGCAAACTGTTGAGATGGAAGAGCCAATACTGACCTCCAAAACAATTCAAAAACTATTTGAGATCCATAAACATATTTTTACAAGCAAATGAAACCCCCGTTATCTGAATAACATGCCTTAACATTTTTTCCATTTTACTTCAGAGCCACATGTACACACTCAGGTTGCTCACGAGGTGCAGTTTGCCGACCGACCCCTGCTCTAGACAACCCAGCCTAACACACTTGGACACCGGGGGGCATCATTTAGACCCTAGATCAAGCCGCACCTGAAGTAGATCTCTCTCAGACACAGCAGTAACATACGCCAATAAATCCCCACCGTTTTCCACAATTGGTTTGGGTTGTGTTTATAAGCAGGAGCAGTCAAGCCGAACGACAGCATTTCCGACTCAGGACCCGTGAAAGCTTCGTAGCTGAGGAAGCTGTGATGGAGCTACAGAGATGTGCCAGGTCTAGTGTCCAGTGAGGGGCAGAGCCTGGATGAGAACCCAAGTCTCCAGTCCAGTACCGTCCTTCCTACACCAGAAGGGACACAGTCACGGTCCCTCCTCCCCTGCCACCCCCAACTGAGAAAGCCAGTGTGAAGCCGCAGCGCCCCCTCAGCCCTCCAAGTCGGAAGACTGGGTTGCAAGCCAGGACGCTCAAGGAGAGGGGAGACCGGAAATTGAGCAGCCCCGTGTCAACCACACGTGTCAAGTCACCTGCTGGCTGTGAGGAAGAAGCGCGTGAAGAGATGGAGCCCTGGGGAGCAGCTGTCAACCCTTGCAGCAGACACGACCAAGTCTGCAAGACCCCGAAGAGCCCGTCACAGGCTCCCAGGAGCCCTCGCTCTGTCCTCAGGAAGGCTGCCCTCCAAGAAGAGGCCGACATACACGGCTCCTGGAAGACACGGGGCAGACAGCCCTCCTGTGTGTTGGCCGCATTGCAATCACATGTAGCAGATTGTCC
>NW_022109037.1:0-1382 GCF_000313985.2 Echinops telfairi
CACACACCCATGGGGCTGCTGGAGGGGGAAAGGCCCGTGGGATTCACAGAGCAGTCCAAGAGCTTAATGAGCGCTCTGTCCTGCTCGCTCTAGGCATGGATACGCCTGCCGGGCTAAGGCAACGGGATACATTCCTAAAAGCTGAACTGCTGGCTCACTGCTTCCAGACACTCACCACCCAAGTTCCCCTGCAGCACATCGCAAGGCTGCCTCTACTAGGGATGAGGCTTCTGCTCCTCACAGGACACAGCTTTTTGTTTCTTTGCCTGCTGGACATCGGACCCGAAAGCAAGACTGCTCCTTCTGGACCTCTTTATACTTCGCTCCCCTCAGCACATGGTGGCCAGCCTAATGACAGGCTGGAGTGCCCCCCCTCTCCCCGAGCATGTGCAACCCTCTCGTGGAGGGATGGGTGGCATGGCCACGGGCAGATCTGACACCAATGACCAAAGAGGACCACACTTCAGGCAGAGGTGTCACTCAGGATGGAGCCGATGCCACTGTGAGAAGCGGGAGAACAGGTGAGGAGAACAGGCACTCCAGGGCCATTCAGGGCAAAAGCCTCCTCAGTCTTTTCTGGGACCAGGATGCTTTTATTTAGGGTATAACCTAGGTCTCAAAATGGCCTGAAACAGCACGGGGACCACCCCAAGCTGGTAGCCATGAAGCACACCCTGTTTCTTTCCTCCCATATCCCCAGTGATGGCTGACCTCCTTCCAAGGCTGCACACACAGCAGGTGTTCAGGTGAATGTTGTTGGAGGTGCATCGTGAGTGGGGGGAGGCTGGGAGTGGGGAGGACTGGGCCTACCCTCAGACTCTCAGCGCTCCCGCTCTGGGACCAACCTCTGCCTCCTCAATGGCCTTGTCTGCAGAAGGGCACTGTGGGAAGGCTCTTGTTAGGAGGTCCTTGGCGTGGCACACACGGCTCAACACGCGGCTTCCCTCGGGAAGGTGGAGAGTTCAAATTCCCCCAGAGGTGCCTTGGAGGAAGGCTGTGGTCACAGCCATTGACCGTCTCCAGAGCCATTCCACTGGGACTGGGACACCCCGAGGGTGTCACCTCGAGGCAGAGCTGCCGGGGTCTCAAGGGTCATCCAGACCCTGGGAGCTGTGGGGACTTGAACCTGAGAGTGCAGCCCTCAGGGATGGAGCCGGACTCTCCTGAGGACGCCTCCAGGAAGGGAGACCTGAAGGCATAGAGGCACAGGCACACCCCACACCAAACTCACTGGCAGTGAGTCGATTCTGTACCTCCAGGACAGGGTGACACTGTCCCTGGGGATTCCTGAGTCTGTAACTCTACAGCACTAGGAAGCTTCATTTTCCACCCACGGCACAGCTGGTGGTTCAAAATGCTACCCCTACGGTTAGCAGCCCCTG
>NW_022109038.1:0-1382 GCF_000313985.2 Echinops telfairi
ATATTCAGGAGCCTCCCTGAATGTTAATCCAGGATTAGCCTCTCCACAAGGAGAATGGTCCTTAATATACTCCCCTGAGCGTGCCAAGATAGCCCTGAACAGACTTCCAAAGGCCTTAAAAAACATCATGCACTAATTTTCATACCTGAAAAGTTCGCGTCCATGCCACTTTGACACTAGCATCCTGCTCTCCTCCCTTACCCAGGAGCCAGCTGGTCAAGGCACCAGACCCCTTTGTTGCAAGTTATAAGAGGATCTCCACACACATTCTTTTATCCCAGCTCCTTCTAGCAAGAAGGTCAAGAATCAAACTGGTTAGGAAAAATATTCCAGAAATCAGAGAGGACTGTTAGCAAAGTCCAACCTAGCTTCTCATAAAACATGTATCCAAGTATTAAACCTCAGCTTACCTCTTGTCTGTAGCTCCTGGACTGGCTCTCTGGGCGAGAAGGACAGGCCACCAACTGTCTCCTTGCGGTACTACTGTGTCCTGCAATCATAATTATCTTCAGTTAGAAGTCTGACACATCACAATGCTGAAAAAAGAAATCACATTTGATCGTCAGTGTGTGCTGGCTTCTTCTCAGTTCCAGCAGTCTCGGAGTTGTGAATGAGATCCGTTCCTAATGGTGTCTTTAAGACTGTGTAGGTTAAGTTGGAGCAGGTCCATAGGGGACTGAGGAAGCCTTATTTTCATGCATAGAGGAACCCTGATGGAGCTGTGGGTGAGACATTGGTTTGTCACCATAGAGTCAGCTGTTCAAACCCACCAATCAGAGAGAGGAGGCGGTTTGCTCCCGTGAAGATTTACATTCTTGGAAATCCTAGGAAGTTGTTCTACCCTGTCCCACAGGATCACTGTGTCCAAGTAGACTTGATGGGAGTGGCTTTAGTTTGGTTGGGTTAGAGGAAGAAAGAGCTTAAAGTCTTTTAACGATTTAAAAGCTGCCTCTGCAACCTGTAAGGTAATTTAGATAAAGATACAGTTCCAAATATGGGTTGGTTTTATCTGGCTCAAATGTCTCCAAGTGAGGGAGGGACATTTTACATAACATTCAGGCCATTGGCGTTGTCTTTAAGAACCAGAAACTGAGGGGAAAAATGAGGACCTAATGTGTGTGGCTTAAGTGGAGAGGAAATGCTTTGAGAATGATGAGGGCAATGAATGTACAAATGTGCATTACACAATTGATGTGTGTGTGTGTGTGTGTGTGTGTGTGTGTGTGTGTGTGTTTTAATTGGCAGTCAATAAAAAAACTGCAGCAATAAATTGAGGCTCTAGTTTAGTTTTATCCCTGGGTCCCATTAAAAAGGAGGGCATGTTTTTAATGGTGCCTTTTCTTTCGTAAGATCCAAGTTTTGCCTCCTCTACCCTGAGTCTA
>NW_022109039.1:0-1382 GCF_000313985.2 Echinops telfairi
AAAAAAAAAAAAAAAGAAGGCAGCTCAGCACAATCCTTATTCTGAAGAGCACGGCTTTCAGAAAGGTATTGCCATTGCAAGGTCACGATAGCTCTCAGCTTAAAGATTACCTGCCTATCAAAACATGAAAAAGGGCAGCATACTCCACAGAGACCTGCAGTCATAGTTCGGAAGTTGCCTCGTAAGAGCAAAGGACAAGATCAGTCTTGATTTGGAGGGAGGGGAAGTTTAAATACAAGATCCTTTTTAATAATTGAATTAAGTAATTAACATTTTAAACTTCCTTGAAGGTCTTACACACAAATAAAAAAATCCAAGGGTATAATGATTAAATACTGAGAAAGATTCAAGAAAAAAATCCTGTGTTTGTTTAAAAATAACTACATGGGGCTACCATTTCACCATTGTCGGCTTTGTGTTCCTATGGACTGATTTTTTTATCGTTATTCTTATCTTCATCAGACAGTAAGAATCTCTCATGTTTATTTCCATTTCATTCTTTGTGTCTTCTTTTTTATGACCTTCTCCTGTCGGCACTCAACTTCCAAATTCTTTCCCCAATTGCCTGTTGAAAGCTTCCAGTATTCCTAATTTCTGAATGTAATCTTCTTTTATTTTTTGGCTCTCCTGTATGAGACCATTATCCACCATTCGCTCAGGTTTCACTTACTGTTTTCGCTCACATCCTTTTTCGTTGAGAGAGCTTGCTAGCGTCCTCCTTGTTCCTTCTCTTCTCTCAAGCACCCTCTCGCTCTTTCTCTAAAAAATAAAAACGAGAGTTCAAGATTCAGCCAGGAAGCTGCTCGTCCCATTAACTACTCTTTTCCTGGTCATTTTGATTGACTCCTTGAAAGTTTTAGCAGTGTCAGGGCAGCGTCTGAGTAATTGTGACAGAGACAGATCTCCCCCAGTGCTCAAGCATTCACGATCTTGCTCTTGAAAGAAAAAAAAGTTTGATAATTTCTCTTATCATTCACTCTTCCATTCTCCTAGATGATGATTTCAAATAATTGTTAAATTGATTTGAACCAAGTTACCAATGTTGTGCTGTAAATTTCTTTGTATAATCTAATGTATCTTTTGCTACAACAGATACAACCACAGCTCAACATTTACTCTAGATATTTTTTTCCTTTCGCTCACTCTAAGTTGTCACACACTTTTTCTGAATTATCCATTTGTCTCGACCTACTAGGGCATCCCCATATTCAAACAAGCATGCTTCAAATTCTTCCAATTTTAAAATGTTTCCCTTTGACTTTACCTTCACATTTTTTTCAGCTACTGACGTACATTTTCGTTTTCCTCTACACAAAATGTTTCTCTCAAAAAAGTTGTTGTTATTATCTTTACCTTCTCCTAAGCAGGTTTATCTTTGTAAT
>NW_022109040.1:0-1382 GCF_000313985.2 Echinops telfairi
GCCCTGTGCAGAAGAGGAACTGGGTCGGCCAGGGTGCCCTGAAGGTAAACACTGGGGCTGAGTTGATTCTAAAGGAGCTGGGGTTGAGTTGGGGAGTGAGGAGAGAGAAAAGGCTCTCAGGAGAATGACGGGGCCCTGGCCGGGTTAGGCAGCCCATGGCTCCTAGTAGAGGGTACCCCCTACTAGGTGGCTCAGTGCTTATGCACTGGACTGTTAACCACAAGGTCAGCAGTTTGAAACCACTAGCCGCTCCAAGGGAGAAAGAGGAGGCTTTCTACTCTCATGAAGAGTTCTAGTCTTTAGAAGCTCACAGGGACAGATCTTCTCTGTCCTTTTGGGTCTCCAGGAGTCAGAATCAACTTGATGACAGTGAGTGTGGTTTGGTTTGGTGTGGTTTGGTGTGGCTTGGTTTGGTTTGGTTTGGTGTGGTGTGGTGTGGTGTGGTTTGGTTTGGTTTGGTTTGGTTTGGTTTTGAATGGAGGTAGTGATCAGGAGCTCACTTCAGGGCTCTGACTCCAGGAGCCAAGTCTGAAGCCTCATTCCTGCTTGCTTGCCACCCACAGGCAGGCCCTACCCTGGCTCACCACCCGCTCCCTGCCCCCCTGGGACCTTCCTCTCCGGAGTTGGTCCCCACCATTCTTTCTGCCACCTCTGCCCACCGGGCTTCTTCAACCGCTGGCCCGGACAGGACGCCTGTTTCCCCTGTGGCTCGGAGGCCACACAGCCAGAGGCGGGCCAAGCCACCTGTGTCTGCCAGGGGCCTGGCCGGGTGTTCCAGGTATGACCTCTGGGCTGGGGCCCCAAGGCAGGCTGCCTTGCCAGGACTGTTCTGACGTGGCTTCAATGCCGATGCCAGTATAACCTGGCCTGGCTTCACTCAAGTTTCCAAGGGGCTTGGGGGTGTGGCTGCCAGATAACATGAGGATATCCTGTCAAATTAACTTTTCAGATCAAGAACTAATCATTGCTCCCAGGTTTCAAAGATTGCCCGGGACAAAATCACACCCTTAAATAAATTATTGATTGTTTATCTCAAACTGAATTTTTTTTCATATGAGACTCGGTAGCCCTCTTTGAAGGACAGGGAAGACTTCATGGTACCCAACCAAACCCCAACCAAACCCCAACCAAACCCAACCAAACCCCAACCAAACCCAACTAAACCCCAACCAAACCCCAAACAAACCCCAAACAAACCCCAACCAAACCCCAAACAAACCCAACCAAACCCCAACCAAACCCAACTGGTCCATTCTGGCTCACAGGGTAGGACTGCTCTGGGGGTCTTCAAGGCCGTGGTCTTCCAGAAGTAAATCAGCAGGCCCTTCTTTCAAGGTGCCGCTGGGTAGGCTCGAGCCACCAATATCTCAGCAGGTGCTGAG
>NW_022109041.1:0-1382 GCF_000313985.2 Echinops telfairi
TTTTGTTTAACCGAAGTCTCATTTGGTTGCAAATAACAGAAACTTACTTAAATTATCTTAATTAAGAGGGAGATTATTATAAGGCATCTCATGACTCCCAAGGGCAGGGAGCCTAGAAGGATTCATAAGGACTGAAAGCAGCCCCACCTCCCTTGGTGTTGAAGAAGCAATGTCCTCTCTCCATTTCCCTTTCACTCTCTTTCTCTCCTCTCTTCCATTTCTATCTCACCCTCTCTTTCTTTCTTCCACACTCCCCACCATTTCTAACCCTCACCTCTCTCTGAGCATTTGTTTCCATCTTATTCCCAGCTTCTCCGAAGCACGGTGTTTTAGGACGGGTGGACTAGAGAAAAAAAACTGATTGACACTCATATATGTGTAAGAAAGAGCTTTATATCAAAGAGTCATTGTATATTAAGAAAACATCCCAGCCCAGATCAAGCCATATGGACTGATACTAGTCCATAAATTCCTCTTCAGACTCAGGCAGCACACGCAATGATGCTGAATACAGGAAGATCACAGGCCAGTGGGTGAAAATGCTTGTGGATCCAGTGGTGATGGAGTCATCTCAGGACTCTGCCTGCCATCAGCATGGCTCAAAGTGACTTCTCAACAGAAAGGTGAAACAGAGAGAGTGTGGCCTGCCTCTAGGGAGAAAGAGAGAAAGTTCCCAGAATCCTCCTAAGAAGGCCACGCCCACAAGGAGGCATCATTCTGCTAGACTCCTGATTGACAGGCTAGACTGCCCCCCTATACCTATTTATCAAGGGGACATGAAATTTTGTAACTACCACAAACTGCAAAAGGCCAAAGCAGATTCTAACCATAAACTCAGTTGCAAACTTCCAGGATACAAGATTAACTAAACATTGATGAACTCTCTTTCTGATTTAGTCAGTGGAGGTATAGAGGTGCAGGTTCATGTGGTAACTATGGTTACAGGGTAACTATGACTTCTGGGGTGCTACTGCCTACAAGGAGGGTGTGAGTCTTCTAAAAATGGCTTATTGTGGACTGACAAGTCATGAAATATCCTTTTTAATAAATTAGTAAAAAATCCATACGTCAACAAATTGACAAGTGAAAAACTATTAGACTAAACCTTTGGGAATTCTTTCATTCCCTAGTTGATTGCCAGTAACATGGGAATGTATAAAATATCTGATAGTGTTCTTTCTTGGAGAAAAATACATATTTTTTTCCTTTTTTAAAAAAAACCTTTTATTGGGGGCTCTTACATCTCTTATCACAGTGCATACATTCCTCCAATGTGTCAAGCACATTTACACATATGCCGCCATCATCATTTTCAAAGCATTCTCTTCCCATTTGAGCCCCTTTTATCAGCTCCCCATTTCTTCCCCCTCCCTCCTCCGCCC
>NW_022109042.1:0-1278 GCF_000313985.2 Echinops telfairi
AGTCACCATAGAAACCAGGAATGAACTTCCGAGACTGCTGGGAATGGTAGGCTCTGCCAGGCATTTCTCTGCAGGCCGGATAAGGGACTTCTGGACTGCCTGAGGCAATTACGCTTCACTCTGAGACTCATTGAAAGCTAAGTATAAGACTTGAGGTCAGAATGGAAAGCTAGCTTTTCCCTTGTGTCTTCCAAATCCCGACAATATATTTCCCAGCAGGTTGTGGAAGCTAGAAAACATTCGCGTCTCCACTCACGCCATGGAAGATAATCCCGGTCAAGCTGGGAAGCGAGGCTTGGCCCAGCGTCTCCCAGCCAGATAATGATTGAACGTCCGGGAAGGCTGGATTTCCAGGGCTGCCCTTCTTATTTGCCTCACCTGTGGTTACGTTTGTCATTTCAAGAGTCCTCCTAGGATTAAATATTACTGTGGTCAACAAGCATTACAATTGCCCATATTCATTAGGATATTTGCTACCATTAATCCCAGGGGAGCTGTCAGTCCTAATTAGAACAAAGAATGGAGCTTTCTGTAACTTCCTGTGCTTCACAGCAAAGTTACCTCATTGAGATTTTTAGCTAATCATCCTTAATTGGCCTGCAAATACAGGTGGCCTTAAATGAAGGGCGGAGGTATACAAGGCTTGGTCAGCCTGCAAGCCAGGAAAGAGACTCCCTGGAAGCTAGGGTTGTAGTTTTCCTCGATGTCTCACATTGAGCCCTGCATGTGATTTTGGGAATTTTGGGCAATACCCTCTTTACTTGGCGTCTGGCCACCAGCGTGGCAAGCAACTACCTGGTTTGCCGGAAAAGTGAGTCTCTGCCCATTGTGTACCGTAGGCCAGGCAAAAGACTGACTGGCAGGCTGGGGAATTGGGCCTTCGCCTTCAGTCAACGCAGAAGCCAGGAAGTGAACTTCCGGGACTGCTGGGGAAGCTAGGCTCTGCCAGGCGTTTCTCTGCAGGCGGGCTTAGGTACTTCTGTAGTGCCTGAGGCAATTACGCTTCATTGTGAGTCTCATCGAAAGCTAGGTAAAAGACGAGTTCAGAATGGAAAGCTAGCTTTTGCCTTGTGTCTCCCAAATCCAGCCAATGGATTTCCCAGCAAGTTGTTGAAGCGAAAAATCATTGGCGTCTCCATCACAGCCATGGAAGATATTCCTGGTCAAGCTGGGAAGCGAGGTTTGGCCCAGCGTCTCCCAGCCAGATAAGCATTGAACTTCAGGGAAGGCTGGGAAGCGAGGTTTGGCCCAGCGTCTCCCAGCCAGATAAGCATTGAA
>NW_022109043.1:0-1381 GCF_000313985.2 Echinops telfairi
CCTGACTGGCTCGTCTCCTCCCCGTGACCCTTCTGTAAGGGATGTCCAGTTGTCTAGTGGACGCCAACCAATGGCAACCCTTTAGGACAGAGTAGAATTGCCCCTTAGGGTTTCCAAGGCTGTAAATCATCATGGAAGCAATTGCCACATCTTACTCCCGTGGATTGGTTGATAGGTTCAAACCATTGGCTGTTTTGTTAGTAACACTTGAATAGTAACCCCCATGCCACTAAGACTCTGTTATGCCATGATAGTTCTGATGTTAACAAGATGTTGTTAGCACAAAACTGATTAGAGCCTAAGTCATGTGTAGAAAAGATCAGCTTTTGAGAAAGCCCTTTAAAAATTAATCTTGACAATTTTCACTTTAAAGTTTGTGAGAGCACAGCCATAACCGCCTGCTAATTATGCTGTTTTGGCTGTGCCTCCAACATGTGTTATCCTGACGCTCTGGAGCTAATCGCTTAGCTTCCTTAGGCTGTAGTTTTTCTCACATGGAAGGGGAGTGATTTTTATTCACTTAGTTCAAATGGTTTTATTTAAATCTTGATTGTGCTTTTAAAAGTAAAACGCAGCTGTGGAACAGTGTTTTTCTAGATTATGTGATTGGTTGCCTGGGTGTATGAAACACGGGCGTGTGTAAAACAAGAGAACATGTGGGAGTGGCATCTGACCACCTCTTGTATACAAGGGGAAGGAAATCAGCATTACCATTTGTTGGCAAAGGCCCTCGTGGTGGCCTGGTAGGTTGGTTACATGTTGGGCTGCTAACTACACAAAACCACCAGTGACTCTCAAGGAGAAAGATGAAGGTTTTTGCTCCTGTAAAGATTTATAACCTTGGAAACCCACAATGGCAGTTCTCCTCTGCCCTATAATAGAGTTGCTATGAGTCAGAAATGACTCCTTGGCTTTGAGTTTGGTTTAAAATGTTTGAGGTCAGGCATACCTCCACCCTGTAACCCTCTCTCCCCCAAGGCCTTCTGCTTCTCATCTGAGTTTGATCACTCATTGCAATGGCCCCATAAAACTCACCTGTAATATTTGTGATTATGGGGTGTATTAAGGAAGTCAACAGGTTACAGTTATTCAGATAGGACAGCCTCTTCTCAACTGTGCCTGAAGGCAGGTGTCTTTGTTCTTTGGCTTTCAGCCACACCGCCCATTGACCTTTCCTTGCTCATTCAATGCTACTTTGAAAAACCCAATACTGTTAGAACATGTACCTTGTACACTCATGAGTAAGCCGAGTTTTCAGCACATTTTTAATGCAGGTTTTGTGGTAAAATTAGGTACCTCGGCTGATACTCGGGTTGGCTTATACTTGAGTATATACGGTATCATAATGTGGAATACAAGTGATGAGTAAGGACATAGGAAT
>NW_022109044.1:0-1320 GCF_000313985.2 Echinops telfairi
CACTCTTCTGGCATCCTCCCCGAATTCTGCTCATCTTTCTTTGCTGACTCTCCCTATCTTTTGAGCTTTGATTTGGGTTAAATGTTACCCTTTTGGTTTTGTATGGCTGATTGTACTGAGGAATACATTTCTCCCTGGTGTTATTATTCACTTTAGAGGCCTATCTGTTGTCCTCTGGTCATTTACATCAAATGTGTTGAATCTATTTTTGAGACGGTCTCTGAGTTCAAGTGGGATGTACTCAAAGTGATACTTCAGCTCTTCTGGAGGTGTTGTAGTCTTCGTCAGCTTCAATTTGAGCTGACAGATGAGTGAGTGGTGAGCTCATCTGCATTCAGCTCTGGCCTTGTTCTAGCTGATTAAATCGAACATCTCCTTCATCTTTTTTCACAGATACAGTCAAATGATTCGCAGGTATTCCATCTGTTAAGGTCCATGCGTATATCTTGTTCATTTGTGGCCTTGAAAAATGGTGTTTCTAATAAATATGATATTGGTCTTGAAATAGTCTATCATGTGATCTCCAGCACCTTTTCTGTCACCAAGGCCATGCTTTCCAACTATGAATCCTCTTTGTTGATTCCATTTTTGCATTCCAATCCCCAGAAGCTATTGAAGCATCATGATTGCACATTCAATCCATTTCAGGCTGCAGAAATTGGTGCAAATCTTCAATTTTTGAGAAGACTTGGAGCAAGAACTATCATTGCTGTGTTTTTTTGGACAGATCTTTCCTGAAGCAGGTAGTGCAGATGCGATTTGAGTCTTTTAAAAATAATTTTTATTTCTTTATGTCTTCTGACTACCTAAAGGCATTGAATTGTGTGTATCATAATAAATTATGGAAAGCATTTGAAGAATGTGAATTTTGTGGACCTTTTATAGAACAAGAGGTAGTTGTTGAAATAGAACCAGGATGGATAGCTTATAACTAGGAAGGGTACGTGTCACAGTTGGATCTTTCAACAAATTTTTCAATTTTCATCCTGAGAAAACCATCTGAGAAGCTGGACTATCTGAAGGAAACTGTGACAGCATTAAAGGGAAGCTTGATTGAAACCTGCAACATGCAGATAACACAACCTTCCTTGCTGAAAGTAAAGAGGACTTACTAATGAAGATCAAAGAATACAGCCTTCACTTTGGGTTACATCTTTAAAAACCCTCACGATTAGATTGGTAAGCAACATCATGATCAAGGGAGAAGAGATTGAAGTTGTCTAGGGCTTTATTTTACTTGGATCCAATAACAAAATCAACCCTCAGGGAAGCAGCAATTAAGGAATCAAATGATGTGCTGCATTTTTGAAAATTTCTTGC
>NW_022109045.1:0-1380 GCF_000313985.2 Echinops telfairi
CATCAGCTTCTCATTTTTCTCCCTCCCTCCCCACTCCCTCCTCCCTCATGAACCCTTGATAATTTATAAATTATTTTGTCATCTTACACTGTCCAACGTCTCCCTTCACCCACTTTTCTATTGTCTGTCCCCCAGGGAGGAGGTTATATGTAGATCCTTGTAATTGGTTCCCCCTTTCTACCCCTCCTTCCCTACACCCTCCTGTTATCGCCACTCTCACCACTGGTCCTGAAGGGTTCATCTGCCCTGGATTCCCTGTGTTTCCAGTTCCTATGTGTACCAGTGTACATCCTCTGGTCTAGCCAGGTTTCACATTTGTAATTTTAAGGGGAAAGAGTGCCCAGTTTAGCACGTGGCCTCTGAGGTGTTTCGTCCCTCCAAGCCCAGCTCATCAATGGGCTGGTGGACCTCAATTTGAATTCAGGTTTCTTATCATCTTAATCAGAAATGGGGGCATGATAGCTGTGCTTTAGGAGGACCCGTGGAGATACTGGAAGTATTTCTTTTTAGCATTTTAATTTATCCATTGATTCATAAGCCATTACCTGCCCCATTAAATGTTTTGATGAGTGGATCAAAGTAGCTAATAGTTTGCAGAGTGGATACACTTCTGTAAATTTGAAATCGGATCACGTCTAAGGCTTGCGAAAGGCCTCCTTGTCAAAAAGACTGGAGAATGGCTGAGAAGGTTGTTGCCCTTCCAGAGAAATGGATGACTCTTTCGAGGATGTACAAGGCTAAGTACAAAGGTAGTTTGTGGGATTTCAGTTCATACATGCACAGTCTACTCCAAACAAAAGGGCTGCAGACATCCTCTCAGTGATAGGTTTGTCTGTGTTTCATTGTATGCCTTCAATAAAGAAGATCCAATGAATCAGTGACTTCTGCGGGCATCTGCTGGGCCATTTAAATTCAAGACCGAGAAGTCAGCTCATTAGGTTTTGGCAAGCTATCCAAAGGTAATTGAGTTGGCGGTCATTGGACTTTGGTTGGATCTATCAAGATTATCCCTTTTGGATTAAAAAAAAAAAACCCACCACCAAAAAGAGAGTTGACATAAGCTTTTAAAAAATAGTTTTATTGGCATGAACTTCACATATCATACAATTTAATTACTTGGTCTTATTAAGGAGATTTATGAATCATCACAATCAATTTCAGAACATTTTCTTCTCATACTCATTGCTGTTAGCTCCCCATTCCCACCCACCCCCATCCTCCCTGCCATGGCCCTGTCCAGTCACTACAGTGGTTCTCAACCTGTGGGTCACGACCCCTTTGGGGGGTCAAACGACTCTTTCACAGGGGTCGCCTGAGACCATATTTCCAATGGTCTTAGGAACCCGAGGCACCTCTCCTCTATCCGTCTCCAGGCAGGTC
>NW_022109046.1:0-1379 GCF_000313985.2 Echinops telfairi
GTAGACATCCACTTGGTTAAGATTTTGGTGTTTATCCTTTGTGTATTTTAAGTTCATTTTATATATATAATATATAAATTGAAGGTGGCAGGGAGGTGTTTTCAAATGCAGAATCCAAAGTTTGTACAACCAGCTCCTTTATAGATATAGTATGCAATATATATATATGTATACACAAAAATATACTGATATATATCTACATACAAAGCTAGATTGATATATATGGTAGAGCATTGGTGGCATAGTTACAAGTTGGACTGGGATCTGCAAGGTCCACAGTTCAAAACCATCCTTGGGAGAAAGATGGGGCTTTCTACTCCTGTAAACAATTACAGTCTCAGAAACTGATATATAAGGGGGTATCCCCCGAAAACAGAAGAAAGTTCTGTTAGGCTCTTAGGCCAAGCTTTCATAGTAGCACAAATTTTCCCTGCTAGGTGAGCATCAAGCAACTCGCTGAGTTAGTGCACTCAGTGGCGTTGCCATGGTCCCAGTGAATTTTTTCATAAAAGCTGTTTTGTTTGAACCTTGTTTTTCGTAATGGCCGAGAACAGCTTGCAGCTGTGAAATTTTGTTTCCTGCTCAGGAAAAAACACCGCAGAAACTGTCGTGATGTTGAGCACAGCTTATTAGGACAGCACTGTGGGAAAAACTCAAGTGTACGAGTGGTTTTCTCATTTCAAAAAAGGTTTAATGTCGATTGATGACAAACCTCATTCCTCATTCTGGATGGATGTCCTCAACGTCCCAAATGGACAAAAATGTCAACAAAATTCATGCAACTGTGCTTGAAGACTGACAACGGACAATTGAAGAGATGGGAAAGTTATCTGGACTCTCTTGGAGGTCGGTTCAGTGAATTTTCACGGAAGGTTTGGGAATGAAAGGGGTTGCTTCAAAATTTGTGCCTTGGGGACTGACTAACCAGGAAAAAAGTGTTGAGTAGAAATAAGCCATGCTTTGAAAGAACAGCTCTGAAGTGACCCAGATTTTTTTCCAAGGTCATTACTGGTGAAGAGACATGGTGCTATTCTTTAGTAAAAGGCGAAAGATTTATATGATTTGAAGAGAAACCAGAGTATTGGTGCTATTCTTAAATAGCAACCCTGAAAGCAAACATCAATCAAACCAGTGGAAGATGCCATTGTCACCTCGCCCAAAGAAAGGTCTGATGATGAAATCAAAGATAAAGACAATGCTCATTTGTTTTTTTGATGTGAAGGGGATAGTGCATTTGGAGTTCATTCCACCAGGTTAGACTCTTAATCAAGCTTTCTAATTTGAGGCGGAAAAGATTGCTTAACAGTGTGCGACCAAAAAGGCCCGGTTTGTGGAAGACGGGGGACTGGTTTTGCCACCATGACAATGCACCTGCTCAC
>NW_022109047.1:0-1379 GCF_000313985.2 Echinops telfairi
AATGGCTAAAATCTGGCCTCTGCAGACTCCAGAACTTAATTTGAAAGGAGTAGGTCAAGTCAATTAAACTAAAGTTTATCAAAGTGCTCAAATACTATGTTGCCGTGGGCCCGAAGGCCAAAAAAAGGCACTATTCAGCCTATTGTCGTGGACACTTAGCATTAATATATGGGGTAGAGATCTTATACAACAATGGGGACTTCATCAAATCAGTAAAAAGAGAGACAATAGAATGGGGAAAATCTTTAGCAATGGTACAACAGACAAGGAACTAATCGCTAAAAGCTAGAGCAAACTGTGAAAGTTCAATTAAAAAAAAACCCAACAAAACATCTCATTAAAAATGAGCAAAATAAATAGACAGTTCACCAAAAATGACATTCAAATGACCAATAAACACATGAAAACATGCTCATGTTCACTAGCCGTCTAGGAAATGCAAATCAAAACAACGAGGTATCACCTTACACCAACAATGATAGCCATTAAAAACCAAAACATCAAATGCTGGAAAGGGTGTGAATAGATTAGAACTTTCATTCAATGATGGTAGGTCTGTAAATATGTATAACCACTGTTGAAAGCAATATGGCAAATTGCTCAAACAATTGGGAATTGAAATTCCATACAAGCCATCAATTCCTCTGCTGGGTAGACACCACCCTAAAGAAATAAAAGACATAACTTGAACAGGTGTATGTACTCCCATGTTCATCGCAGTATTGTTCATGATAGCAAGAAGTTGGAAACAGCCTAAAAGTCCAACAGCAGAAGAATGGATAAAGAAACGCTGGCACATATATACAAACTTTGGTACATATTATGCATCACTGAAAAACATTAATGAAACCACAAACCACCTCAGGACATGGAGGAACTTGGAGAACATTATGCTGAGTGAAATTAGTCAATCTCAAAAGGATAAATATTTTTAAGAGACCATAAGGATAAACACCAAGACAGAAATCATATAATCACTGGCATTGTTTCTCAGATCATATAATTACTGTGGCATGTCTTTCTAACGCTTATGAACCTTGATCACTTCCTCATTTGTGCCTCTCAAAAAATTTTTCTGGTAGGAGGGCCTGAGGTAGGAGGGAGTTCCTCAGCTGGGTGTTTTCTGTTTTGTTTTGTTTTTCCATTTAATAAGGAATAGGAGAAGACCAAATAGTTCTTGGCAAATAGCATTGTCCCAGGTCACCCTAATTTCATTAGACATTCCTATGATGTGTCATTCAGCGAACTTCAAGGGGTAGGGGGGTTTTTGTATCTATCTCAAAGAAGGTAATTTAACATCTGCTAGTGTGTAAACTAGGGTGGAGGAGCCTGTCCCTCGGGAAAACGCTTAATATCACTTGTATAGATCGCCCCCCCCC
>NW_022109048.1:0-1369 GCF_000313985.2 Echinops telfairi
TTAAAGGCTTGTAGGTAAACAAGCAGCCATCTAGCTCAGAAGCAACAAAGCCCACATGGAAGAAGCACACCAGCCTGTGTGACCAGGAGGTGTTGAAGGGACCAGGTATCAGTCATCAAAGAACAAAAAGTCTTATCATTGTAAATGAGGGGGAGTGCAGAGTAGAGAACCAAAGCCCATCTGTAGGTAACAGGACACCCCCTTATGGAAGGATTGTGGGGTGGAGATGAGCCAGTCAATCTGCAGTGTAGCAACAATGAAACACACAATTTTCCTCTAATTCTTAAGTGCTTTCTTCCCCCCACTATCATGATCTGGCTAGACCAGAGGATGTACACTGGTACAGATAGGAACTGGAAACATAGGGAATCCAGGGACAGATGACTCCTTCAGGACCAGTGGTGAGAGTGGTGATACCTGGAGGGTGGAGGGAAGGTGGGGTAGAAAGGAGGAACCAATTATAAAGATCTACATATAACTTCCTCCCTGGGGGATGGACAACAGAAAAGTAGGTGAAGGGAGAAATCGGACAGTGTAAGACATGACAAAATAATAATAATTTATAAATCATCAAGGGCTCATGAGGGAGGGGTAGTGGGGAGGGAGAAGGAAAATGAGGAGCTGATACCAAGGGCTTAAGTGGAGAGCAAATATTTTGAGAATGTATAAGTGTGCTTGACACAATTGATGTATGTATGGATTGTGTTAAGAGTTGTATGAGCCCCCAATAAAATGATTTTTTTTCAAAAAGGACAATGTTGACATTCTGAAAGATGTAACTAATGTCACTGAAAGTGACAAGTGGGACTTGCTATTTTAAATTTCACCAACTACACAACAAACTACTATTTAAAATCATTCACAACAGAGATTGATTCAAGTTCATCCTACACTAATCCTGCCTCATGAACACAACAAAGACAAATAGTCGCAAATGAAGTATAGACTCAGGCAGGGAACTTCAAATTTACAATGCATATATTTTGAATTTACAATGTATGTTTCAACTAGAGAAACAAATCCATAGATACTCATATGTGTATAAGAAAGAGCTTTATATAGAAGAGAAATTGCATATTGAGAAAACATCCCAGCCCAGTCCAGATCAAGTCCATAAATCTGATATTACCCCATATGTCCAATACCAATCTATAAAGTTCTCTTCAGACTCATGAAACACATGCAATGACGCCGAGTGCAGGAAGATCTCAGGCCAGTGGGTGGGAAGTCTCGTGGGTCCAGTGGTGGTGTAAGCATCTCAGCGCTGGCAGGGCTCTCCATGTGGCTTCTTTGGCTCCAGAGGTCCGGCTCCATCAGCCTCTCTCCATGTGTCTTCTCCACAGGGAAGTCTTGCAGGGAGTGAGGAGAG
>NW_022109049.1:0-1379 GCF_000313985.2 Echinops telfairi
GTTCACGTCATTATGATGGACCTTACTTCCAGAAGGCAGATCTTCCTCAGTCGTATTTTGAGTTCCTTCTGACATGAGGAGTCCATCCTCGGCACTATCTCTGACCATGTTCTGCTTCTGTTCTCCTAACAATATGTGCAAAGTATGTCGATGTAATCTTACCATCCTGGCATCTAAGAAGCACTCTGGCCTTACTTCTTCCAATACAAATCTGTTTGTCCTTTTAGCACTCCATGGTACTTTAACATTCTTATCCAGCACCATAATTCAAATGCATCATTCTTCTATGGTCTTCCTTATTCAATATCCAAATTCCACATGCAACAAAATTCTTCGCACTTTTTTTACCCCTGTACTTTGTCTATCCTGGGCATACTTTTTCTAGACTTGACCACGATAGATATCTATATAACCCTAGTACAAATTAGCAACTTTAAAAGAATAAGGTTAGGTTATCTCTCAGGTTTATGAAGGAATCTACGAACATATTTTTTTGGAGAGGGGTTGTCATACTTTCTCTTTAGTTCATAAATTAATTGGTATAAATTTAGCTAATGCTCATAATTCGACAAAGTATTCTCTAATCATCTGTGAGTTACTCTAGCTGTGTAAACCACATAGACAAGCCAATGTAAACATGTCATGTTGTATATGTAATATGAACATTTTACTGATTTATGTTGATGTATGTCTACGAATCAGAATGTGTATTTCAGATTCGATTTAGTCTACTGAATGGTCTTCTTAAATGTGAAGTCCAAAGGTCTATTTAATTTTAACTTCTGATCATTGAATTCTCAGTATACTAGTGACAGAAAATAAACAGTAACAATAGGACACTGTGAACTTGATAATAGAAAAGTATGTTACTTTAAAAAATGAGTTTTGGAATAATCTACAAAGTCACTTATACTTGTATATTACAACTTTACCTACCAGGAGTAGTGTGTGTATATTACCTCATTTGCTTACACATTACACCCAGCATATTAAAAGTTTAAGCAATACTCCCAAGCCACCTATTATATTATCCCTCCACTATAAAAAACTACCTCTTAAAGTGTTCTTATGTACTTGTCTTAAAATACATAACCTATATATAAGCACTTGACACCAAGAATGGGATAAATACTAAATATATGATGTATTATAAACTAAATAAGGTATTAGTAATTCTTATCTAATTTTATAAATTGATGACTTTAGTTATTTCATTCAATAATCTTTATTTTCTGAATTAAAATTTTTTATAATGAATTAGCTAATTCCAGTAAAAATGTATCTGAAATAAAGTTATTATACAAGCATTGTAACTGGTTTGGCCAAATAAAACATATTATACCACATTTTAATATATACTAATAATACAGATGTTATTT
>NW_022109050.1:0-1263 GCF_000313985.2 Echinops telfairi
ATTAATTAATTTTTTAAAAAACGATTGACCATGAAACTAAGAGAGTAGAGCTAGGCATTGCTTACCATCCACGATACATTCTATGAACCAGGACATTAAGTGATTTGGACATTGTGTGGACACCATATGATACACAGCAGTCAACAGGTTACAAACATCCAACCACACGCAACCCAGTCACAAACCAACCCTCACGAAGACTATTATACTAAAACTCGAGGTACGTATAATGATTCAAAATAAAGGGGTGTATCTTTGAAACTCACATCAAAACACCATCATCATTTTTTATGTGAAAGGTATTTTGTATATCTTGAAGCGTTTAATGTCATTCTATGCATAGAAAGAAAGGCGCATTAGATGCTAAGGCAAACAGCTGACTAACTGACCATCAGAGAGAACTCTACCCACGGTAGCAACGAAGGGACACAGATGACAAAAGCCAGCTTAGGAATGGGACTCGTGCATGATCAGGCCACCGCGGGCACTTAACAAAGCAACGTGCACAGAGATGTGTGCACGCCTCTACACATCTTGGCAACCAGGGAACCCTAGAGTCTGCAAATGACTGTAGACACACAGGTTGCGTGGGGAAGCTGTGTGTTCCCTATGTCTGGTTGTGCTGCTACATCTTTATTCTCTGAGCCGGATTTCTGAACCTTGTTACAATGTATGGGGCCAAACGTGAAGGCAATACCATTGCCTGGATGGATGCCCTGGGTCACATGACTGCAGACAAGTGAAACATGTAGAGCATGAGTGAGGTGTGGGTCTGTGTCCAGATGCTGGCACACAGAGAGCCTAGCGTGTGTGTGAGAAAAACATTTGAGGAAGAAATGGCCGGAAACATTCTGGAATGAAGACTCCAGGCCCACAGATTCAAGGAGCTCAACAGATGTCAAGCTCAGGACATATCAACTTGACGCCAAGATCGTATGAGATGTCTCAAAATCAAGGATAAGGAGAAAACTCATTAAAAAAAAAAAAGGAGAAAACTCTTATAAGCAAAGCAGCCAGAGAGAAACGGCATGACTCTTAGAGATCAAGATGCAGATGGCATTGGGTTTCCCACGGAAAATATCACGCATGAGCAAGAACGTGGTGGAAAATAGGGTGGCTTTTGTTTTTGTTTTAAAATCATTTTATCGGGGGCTCATACAACTCTTATCACAATCCATACATCCATCCACTGTATATCAGCTTATTTGTACACATGTTGCCACCATCATTCTCAAAACATTTGCTTTCTACTTGAGCCCTTGG
>NW_022109051.1:0-1379 GCF_000313985.2 Echinops telfairi
TGGGCTAGACTGTTTACATGATATAAAGTTCCTTCCTGATATAAAGTTCTGGGGTGTGTGTGTGTGTGTGTGTGTGTGTGTGTGTGTGTGTGTGTCCTGGATTTGTTTCTCTAGAAAACTCAGCCTAACATAGTCCCAGATGTGACAGCAATATGAGATGGAACCAACTAGGCAGCACCTTTACAAGAGCAGCAGCAATACCTTTAGTCGATATGAAACTAATAAAATACTTACATTAGTATTATGAGTTCAGTTTAGATTGGAGAATAACTGAAGGTGGGAAGTCCATTTTAGGGTTGCAGGCCCTCTGTAGCATCTCCAAAATGTTCAGGAAAATATCCCTGAAAATAGAAAAGGATGAAAACACAAGCCACACTCAAACTTAAAGACTGACACAATCCACTGTCCAATCCAGTTGCTATTTGCAGGATCACGATGTTGACATTGCTAGTTGCTGTTCAGTCAGCTCTGACTCATGTAAACCAGCATAAAATGTTGCCCAGCCCTGGTTCATTTTCATGATTGTTGGTATGTTTGCATCCACTGTGCTGCAGCTCTTGTGTCAACTCCTCTCATTGGGGGTCTGCTGCTTCTCCCCTGACCCTCTACCAAGAGCAGCATGTTTTCTGAGTGATTGCTCTTTCCTGAAGACCTGTTCGAAAGAAGCAAGCCATGTCTCATCACCTTTCCTTCTGATGAGCACTCAGGATATATTTCTTCTATCACCAGATCGTCTTCTGAATTTCCTTACAGGTCCTGTCTAAGTTCATTATCTTTTCTCTTTCTCACACCGGGGTGAACTGCCTGAGTTCAGTGGGCATGATCTGCAGAGTATCTGTGGTCCTAGTTTCTGTTTATTGGTGCCAACCCCAACGCCAATCCCTGATGTTATCCTGAGCAAGTATAAGACATAAATATTTAAAATTAACTGGTGTGATATTTTGTTTCTCTCCATTTTCCAGTCCTACACACATGTTGTCTTTGGAAAGGTTGGCAGAACAACTAAGAAGTGTCATTTCTCAGCATTCGCAAGATAGAGTTTTGAAACTCTCAGGTCAAGTATTAAGTTGAGAGATATGTTTTTGAGTCTCAAAATCTGGAATTTAAGAGCCAAAAAGCACATTTCATGCTACCAAATATCGATGACTTTTAGAACCAAGGCTTGATTCAAAGAGTAAAATAAAAGTAATAAATTCAAATCTTGCTCAGTGTCTCTATGTTAGTCTGGGTACATTAGAGAAACAAATCCATAGAAACTCATATGTATAAGAGAGAGTTTTTATATAAAAGGTAAGTGCACATCAAGGAATCATCCCAACCCAGTGCTGCCCAAGCCTACAAGTCCAACATTAGCCCATATGTCCGACACCAATCTACAA
>NW_022109052.1:0-1284 GCF_000313985.2 Echinops telfairi
ATCATTGCAATCAGTTCCCCCTTCCTCCCCTCCTGTCCTCACCTTCCCTCTACCCTTCTAGTATCGCTACTCCCATTCCTGCTTCTGCATTCAGTGTGTCCTGAGCTCTTATGCTCTGGTCTAGCCTGTAGTGAAAGGCAGTGCTGGGATCATGATAGTGGGGGTGGTAAGGAAGTCTCAAGGTCCCAGAGGAATATATTGTGTGTCATCTGTGCTTTACTGTGCCCTGGCTAATTCAACTCTTCCCTGTGACCCCTCTGTGAGGAGATGTCCCATTGTCTACAGATGGGCTTTTGGTCTCTGCTCTGACCCCCCTCGTTCTCAACCATATGTTTTTTGTTGTTGTTATTTGTTTATTTGTGGTCGTCTGATGCCTTTTACCCAGTCCCAATGACACCTTGTGATTGCACATGTAGCATTCTCTTTTTATAAAGAGTGGATTTATCATTGCTCACCATCATCACAATGGGAAGCATCTTCTTGTCAGAAGTCTAGTCTGAGAGATACTGCTTCTTGACAAATTCCATCCCTAACAAATGAAAATAATAACAGCAGGAAATGTGTGTCAGCCCAACTGTGCCTGAAATGCATTAAAAAATAGTGAAACAATGTTATTGGTTAACTAATTCCACCTCTTTCTACTGTAACCTCAAATTCCTGTTTTGTATGACAGCAAAGAGACAATGTTCCAGTGAAATACAAAAATTACATATTGTTCAGTCCAAAATTGCCACCCATATGTGAACACCTTTGAAAACTGGATGAAATATTGAATACAATAATAACTTGAATTTTTAATTAAATACTTTTATTGGTGGCTCTTACATCTCTTATCACAATCCAAACCTTCATCCATTGTGTCAAGCACATTTGTACATATGTTGCCATCATCATTTTCAAAGCACCTTCTTTCTACTTGAGCCCTTGATATCAGATCCTCATTTTCCCCCTCCCTCCTTTTCCCTCCCTCATGAACCCTTGATAAGTGAGATAGTTTATTGTGCCAGCCTGGCTGATAAACACAAGTGGGATTAACTGAAGGGCAGAGTGATAAATGGCTTGGTGAGCCTTGCCTTTCTTGTCTCTCGCTCTGTGATTATTGGACCAGTGTGCGGCTGCCTTGCTTGTTCCGTGCCTCAATTTAAAGGATACACTACCTGTGGGATGCTTAGCCTGTCGAATGTGTTGCTGTAAGTTGAGGTCCCTTTAAGATTACTCTGGAGCTTGGGACTGGCAGTTGGTGACCTGCCTTGTGATTGGCTGCTGTGCTGACATAGCCTAGCT
>NW_022109053.1:0-1327 GCF_000313985.2 Echinops telfairi
GAGGATGTATACTGATACAGATAGGAAATGGAAACACAGGGAATCCAGGACAGATGATCCCTTTAGGACCAGTGCTGAGAGTGGCGATACTGGGAAGATGGAGGGAGGGTGGGGTGGAAAGGGGGAACCCATTACAAGGATCTGCATATAACATCCTCTGGGTGATGGACAACAGAAACGTGAGTGAAGGGAGACATCGGACAGTGTAAGATATGACAAAATAATAATTTATAAATTATCAAGGGTTTATTAAGGAGGGGGGAGGGGGAAGGAGAGGGCAAAAATGAGGAGCTCATACCAAGGGCTCAAATAGGAAGCAAATGTTTTGAGAATGATGGTGGCAACAAATGTACAAATGTGCTTGACACAATGGATGTATGTGCAGATTGTGATAAGAGTTGTACTAGCCCCCAATAAAATGTTTTAAAAAAAAGTTTTTAAATGACCTTAAGAAAAAATTACCCACAAATGGGTACAGAGAGTGTGACACAAGCTGACCAGGAGTGGGAAGGTAAATGCAATTCTACTCACAGATCTATGTAAGTTTAACAAAGGGTAGTTTTATGTATTCAGTTGTATGTACTGCAAATATATCCATGAGTTCAGTAAAACACACAGGAGACAAAGCTATGAACATTTCCTATCTTTAAACCAGACACCCTCAGTTGCTGGCTAGCCCACAAAGGTGAAGTTCTACATCCTACTTTAGTGAGTAGTATCAGGGGTCTTCAAAGCTGCTGAGCAATGGTCTAAGGTGCACTTATTAGTTTCTCTCCATCTGGAGCAAAGAAAATGAGGAGAAAATCCTAAATGCAAGAAAACAATGGATCATGGGAGCCCTAGCCTCCATGGCCTTGAGAGGAGAAGAATTGGATGGTGTCAGCCTATCACTGCTGACCAAGATGGAAGGGATCACAATAAGAGATCCTGGGGAGAGGGGGAGGGAAATGTGCAACAAAACTTAATTTAAAAAAATCAGACTTATTGGTCTGGTACAGGGTGGTGGCAACCCCAAGACTGTGGTTCTTAATCACCCTATAAGCCAGCCACCCTGGTGGCTCGCTCAACTTTCAGCCAAACAGTAGACAATCCAATAAGTTGGACCTTAACCAGAAGGAGTTGCACACTTCCTAGAATAATTGAACAAAGGAAATCAAAAGGCAGCATTTACCCAGCAATAACGTTCAGAGGCAGGTGATAGGAAAGAAAGATGAATGGCAGTGGTCAACGCGAGGAGGAAGGGTAACGAGTGCCGTGACATTGTGGGGACTGCGACTCTTGGATGCAAAGCCAGTTTGCTCTGCAAACTTCCACTGACATCACAATA
>NW_022109054.1:0-1320 GCF_000313985.2 Echinops telfairi
CCACTATCATGATCCCAATTCTATCTTACAAATCTGGCTAGACCAGAGGATGTACACTGGTACAGATAGGAACTGGAGACACAGGGAATCCAGGACAGATGGCCCCTTCAGGACCAGTGGTGAGAGTGGCAATGCCCGGAGGGTAGAGGGAATGTGGAAAGGGGGAAATGATTACAAGAATCTACGTATAACCTCTTCCCTGGGGGATGGACAACAGAGAAGTGGGTGAGGGGAGATGTTGGACAGTGAAAGATATGACAAAATAATAGTAATTTATGAATTATGAAGGGTTCATGAGGGAAGGGGGAGGGGGAGGGAGGGAGGGAAAATGAGGAGCCGATATTAGGGGCTCAAGTAGAAGGCAAATGTTTTGAGAATGATGATGGCAACAACTGTACATATGGAACTTGACACAATGGATGTATGTATGGATTGTGATAAGGATTGTATGAGCCCCCAATAAAATGATTAAAAATAAAAAGATTTACAGTCTTGGTGAGGAGAGCGTAGGATACCTGATAGGGCTTGATAAGTCAATGTAACCTAGAGGAATTACTGAAACCCAAAAGAAGACCAAACATGATAGTGGGACAAGAGGAAAGTAAAAGGAAATAGAAGAAAGAACTAGGAGGCAAAGGACATTAATAGAGGTCTAAATACAGGCATGTACATATGTACATGTATTTATATATAGCAATAGGGAAAGTTAAGTATTAAGTATTAAGGCAGCAGATGTTACATTGAGCCCCTACTCAAGTACTCCCTCAATGCAAGAACACTTTATTCTAATAACCCGGCATTCCGTGATGCTCACCTTCCTGACACGATCGCTGAAGATAAAATAGGTGTATAAGCAAATGTGGTAAAGAAAGCTGATTGTGTCCGGCTATCAAAAGATACAGCATCTGGGGTCTTAAAGGCTTAAAGATAAACAAGCGGCCATCTACCTGAGGAACAATAAATTTCACATGGAAGAAGCACACCAGCCTCTGTGATCATGAGGTGTCGATGGGATCAGGTAGCAGGCATCAAAGACCCAGAGCAAAAAATCATATCAATGGGAACAAGGGGGAGTGTGGCGTGGGGACGCAAAGCCCATCTGTAGACAAATTGGACACCCCTTACAGAAGGGTCACAAGGAAAAGAAGAGCCAGCCAGGGTGCAATATAGCACTGATGAAACATACAACTTTCCTCTAGCTCTTTAATGCTTCATCTCCTCCATTATCATGACCCCAATTCTACCTCACAAAACTGGCTAGACCAGAGGATGTACACTGGTACAGATAGAAACTGGAAACACAGGGAATCCAGGACAGAT
>NW_022109055.1:0-1369 GCF_000313985.2 Echinops telfairi
ACCCAAGGCATTTTTCTGAAGTTTTGGAAATATGATTGTTTCAGGTTCTTACGTTTAGGAACCAATACCAGGGAACATGGTTCTAGGTTACGGATTATCAACTGCTTCTGAGGGTGGAATTTTAAACATGCATTTGGAACATGAAATAATTACAAAATAGGATTTACTAGGGAAAATGTGGACCTTCCTTTCAGAGACTGCCATCCTGAACCATGGGTTTCATACAAAACAATTCCAAAGAAGTTCCTGATGCTTTGTTTTAGTATTAAAAGAATTAGAGAAACCATGAAATACCTTTCTTTCTGTTACAGATGAATGCTTTAGTTTATCTACACTTACAAGAGTAAAACAGAAAGACTTCAGCAATGTAAGATCCTTGATTATTGAAAAAAAAATTCTAGATTTTTTTCTATATCTATATCTTCAGAAAAAATTGTCCTCAAGTTTGAAATCTGCACAATGTCATCATGAGAACTACATGGGGTATTTGTTAAAATTGCCAATCCCTGGTTACCTCCACACCCATACCACTGGGCGCCGTGCATCCTAACACCTCCCTGGGTTTCTCTTGATGTTCCCTGAAGTTTCAGGTTCTCTGCTTTAGGGCAAGGTACTTACGCTGTGAGGGTAGGCATCTGCATGTTAGTACTTTATTAATTGATTATTTTCCAATTTATTGTGTCAAAAGTTTTTAAATATCTCAAGCAAGACAGATTAAATAATGGTTTTAAGCATATGTCATATAAAAACTTAAATGGCTGCAATTTGTGGTCAGCATCTCAGATTGTCTCCAGTCTCCAGTGATTTTGCTAATTCTCTATGAACACACCAAATTAATCTTCCTGTTTTTACTGAATGTACGCCCTTCCGATAGTATGGAAACTACTCTGCAAATTATTAAAAAAAAAAGTAGTAAACAGTTGAGGTGGTTAGTTTATTGTGCCAACCTGGCTGATAAACACATGTGGGGTTAATTGAAGGGTGGAGGGACAAATGGCTCAGTGAGCCTCTCCTTTCTAGTTCTTGGGTCTCTTGCTTTCTGCTGGTCGGTCGAGGGTGCAGCTGCCTGAGCCAGTTCCCTGCTTCAGCTGGCAAGGCTTCACTTCCTGCAAGACATCCCTGAGGAGAAGCCACATGGACCTACCTACCCCCATGTTGCTGTGGTACTGGTGCAGCAGTGTGGAGACCCCTGCCAGCACTGAGATGCTTACACATTCACTGACTCAGCTTTCCTCCTGAAGTGAGTGTCATTGTGTGTGTTTTGTGAGATGGAGGAAGACTTTGTGTATTGGTGTCAAACATATGGGTTAATGTTGGACTTGTGGGCTTGGGCAGCACTGGGTTGGGATGTTTTCTTGATGTGCACTTA
>NW_022109056.1:0-1318 GCF_000313985.2 Echinops telfairi
CGGAGGCGATCGGCTTCTTCACTATGAAGCTGAACATCTCCTTCCCAGCCACTGGCTGCCAGAAACTCATTGAAGTGGACGATGAACGCAAACTTTGCACCTCTTATGAGAAGCGAACCGCCACAGAAATCGCCGCAGAGGCGCTGGGTGATGAATGGAAGGACTAGGTTGTCCATATCAGTGGTGGGAATGACAAGCAAGGTTTTCCATTGCAGCAAGGTGTCGTGTCCCCCTGCTGCTGAGTAAGGGGCACTCCTGTTACAGAACAAGGAAAACTGGGGGCAGGATGCGCAAATCTGTCCAAGGCTGCATTGTGGATGCCAATGTGAGTGTTCTTAACCTGGTTATTGTAAAGAGAGGGGAGAGAGATATCCTAGGACTGACTGATACAACTGTGCCTCGTCGCCTGGGGCCCCAAAGAGCCAGCAGAATCTACAAACTCTTCAATCTCTAAAGAAGATGACGTCCACCAGTACATTGTGAGAGAGCCCCTGAACAAAGGAGGCAAGAAACCCAGGACCAAAGTGCCCGAGATTCATCGTCTTGTGACTCCGCGTGTCCTGCAGCACAAGCGCCAGCTCATTGCCCTGAAGAAGCAGCGCACCAAGAACAACAAGGAGGAGAGGAGACTGACGAATAGCCCAAGCTTTTGGCCAAGAGAATGAAGGAGGCCAAAGAGAAACGGCAGGACCAGCCTGCCAAGAGACGGAGGCTGCCCTCACTGAGGGCTTCTACCTCTAAGTCTAAGTCCAGTAAAAAATAAAATAGAACCTTGAATAAATAGGCTCATCTATTAAAAAAAAAAGATGACTTCTATAGACAGGGAAGTGAAAAAAATAGTTGATTTTTTGTTATTAAATATTTAATTAAGATATTTAATGTTTAAAATGAAAATATTTAAGCTGTCTAGCATTCAGGCAAAGCATAAGAGAATTATCCATAAGTACTTGAAGTGTGAAACCAATATTCCTTCTCTGGAAATATAGGAGAAATATTTGTCATTGTGGCATATTCGTGTGTAAAGACAGATTCACTCATCAAATACATATAAATCACCTAATAGAAGCCTGGCATTAAATACTACAGGCACTTCGGAAACATCAGTGAACAAAGGAACAGAGATTTAGCATCATCCACCAGTTCAGTCACAGATGCTGAGGAGAAAGTCAACAAAAGTTGAAAAGATAGAGATTTGTAGTATACATTAAAAGGAAGTAATAGATGGCCAGCCCCACTATGAGACATGACGCCCCCTCACTGATCCATGGCCCTGTGGGGGACAGCACCGGAGACACAGTGTGGGAATTGCACCCGATCT
>NW_022109057.1:0-1378 GCF_000313985.2 Echinops telfairi
ACCAAACTTTTACCTCTTTGAACACTTTCAGTATTTGTATAACTCACTCATTTCCAGGGGGATTTTGAGGCATAACACAAAGCTGAAATGAATGATAGCATATCACTCTCCGGTTTTGGGCACCTTTTCTCTTTAAATTATAGGTTTTTTGTTTGTCTTTTTTGTTTTAAGTCATTTTATTGAGAGCTCTTACAATGCTTATTACAATCCATACATCAATTGTATCCGGCATATTAGTACATCTGTTGCTATCATTGTTTTCTAGACAAGTACTTTCTATTGAGCCCTTGGTTTGTTTACTAAAGCAAAAAACACGAGGAATAAAAAATTTAGTATTTAATCAAAAGTATTAATAATTATATTAAATGAAAAAGTAAATAATGCAAACATAGTTCCATCTATTTTTTCTACCTATGGACAGAATGAATATTACTACAGTTGCGTAGAATATGCTATAGTGCAAAAGAACATTTAAAAAAATAAGGAATATAAATTTGCCATTTCCATATTGGCGTTCAAAGATGGCATGTTAGAAATGACCATGGTTACAAGTGCCATTTTAGCAATTGGTTCACCAAACTCAACATAATATTATCAGCATCAGTATCCGTCTCCCAAACTGGTACGGACTGACAGAATCCCACCACTGCATCGAAAGGGAAACGATAACCACACTACCAGCAAAAGGGTAATACAATTAAACAAAATGGGAACTACATAGTAGCTTTTAGTCAGTGGGAATGATTGAACATTGCTGTGCGGGTTTTGTGATGACAATGTGCCCTGTCAGAAAAGGAAACTGATTATTAGGTCTTGTCTGTAGCAGACAGAAGGAAGTGGACCGACTGTGTTGTGGTTTTCCAGCCCTGGGTCTCAGACTCTGGGAGGTTCTTCCACAGCTATTAAAATTCATTATGAGATCAAAGCCTTTTTTCTTGTTGTTGCTCAGAGTTACAGCTTGTTTGAAAATTATTTAAAAATAAACTTTATACAGAAGTTTAGAAAATTTTATATTTTCCACCTGTTCTGAGTTCAGAAAGTTTTTTACTGCATTTTACACATACACTTTTTTTTTAAAGAAAGTTGAAAGCTGTACTGGTGAGAAAAGACTAGGAAATTTGCAACACGGCATTTTTCCATCATTACAATGCACCTGCTCATTCTTCAAGAGTAGAAGGACTGCTCTGTTAAAATTTCTTTTTTTTTAAATCAAAACAGATCATGTTTATTTAGTTATTTCATTTCCCCTTTGCCCTTATTATTATTTTTAATCATTTTATTAGGGGCTCATGCAACTCTTATCACAATCCATACACACATCAATTGTGTAAAGCGCATTTGTACATTCATTGCCCTCATCATTCTCAAAACATTTCCT
>NW_022109058.1:0-1378 GCF_000313985.2 Echinops telfairi
CTCATTAATGGCACTAATTGTTTGGGTTTTTATCTTAAGGTCTGTGATCCACCTTGAGTTTATTCTTGTGCATGGAATGAGGTAAGGGTCTTGCTTCATTTTTCTGCAGGTAGATATCCATTTTTTCCAGTACCATTTATTGAAGATGGCATCTGCTTCCCATTTATATTTTTGGGGCTCTTATCAAAGATCAGTTGCCTATATGCTGATGTTTTTATTTCTGGGTCTTCAGCTCTTTTCCATTGGTCTGAAAGTCTGTCATTATGCCAGTACCACACTGTTTTGACTACTGTGGCCGTATAGTATGCTAAAATCAGGTAGAGCAAGCCCTCCCACTTTGTCCTTTTAGTTGAGGAGTTCTCTGCTAATTCTGTGCTTCTTCCCCCTCCATATGAAGTTGTTAATCTGTTTTTCCAATTCTTTGAAGAAGGATGGTGGTATTCATAATTGGATAGCATTGAACTTATATAGTGCCTTGGGCAGAACTGCCATCTTTACTATATTGAGTCTGCTAATCCATGAGCATGGGATATTCTTCCATTTGTTGAGGTTCCTCTTTATTTCTTGTGGTAGTGTTTTATAATTTTCCTCATACAAATCTTTCATTTTTTTAGTCAGGTATATCCTTAGGTATTTCAATTTGTGCTTGGTTATTGTAAGGGTACTACCTTTTTAATCGTCTCCTCTGTGATCTTGTCTGATGTGTAGAGCAGTCCAATAGACTTTTGTTTGTTGATTTTGTATCCTGCTACTCTGATTGTTGATTTTGTATTCCTCTATTGCTTACATCACTCCGCTTGGGGAGTTTAAAGGATCTTTGATATATAAAATCATATCATCTGTGAATAATGATAATCTCGCCTCTTCCTTCCCCAGATGAATACCTTTAATGTCTTTCCTTTGTTTTATGTTGTTAGCTAGGACCTCCAGTATGTTAAATAGGAGTGGGGACAAGGGGCATCCTTGTCTGGTCCCCTTTTTCAGTGGGATTGTTTTCGTCTTTTCTCCATTAACTACCACGGTAGCTATTGGTTTTCAGATATGGCTGGTATAATATTTAGGAATTTTCCTTCTATTCCTATCTTCGTGAGTGTCTTAAACAGGAATATGTGTTGGATGTTGTTGAATGCTTTTTCCTCATATACTTATATTATTATGTAGGTCATATCTTTTTTCCAACCAATGTGGCGAATAATGCTGATGGTCTTTTGTATGCTGAACCATCCCTGCAGCCCTGGTATGAATCCCACTTGGTCGTGGGGAATTATTTTTTAATATGCTTTTGTATTCTATTGGCCAGTATTTTGTTAAGGATTTTTGCATCAATGTTCATTAGGGATATTGGTCTGTAGTTCTTGATTCTTGTGGCATCTTTGCC
>NW_022109059.1:0-1378 GCF_000313985.2 Echinops telfairi
GGGCACAGGCTGGGCAACCGCGGTAAATGAAACCAAAGGCAGCTAAAGGAATTCACCCTCAGTAACCCACTGATGGCTCCTGGGTTCAGCAGGAGGAAGAACCAGTTCCAACATCAGGTGAAAGGCCAAAGAGAATTTGACTGTGTTTAGTATCTCTCTCATACAAAAAGCCACCCCCCGAAGGAAGTGTCATCAGGCTGTGACACGGCTGATAAATTGAACTCCATCCCTACCCTTAACCAGAAGTACCTAGTTGACATAATCCCAAACCATCACAGACTACTCTTTGTCAACGTGACACCTGTAGAGAATTCTTTAACCATACATAATTATACTTGCAGGTAACATGATGTAACTTACAACCAAAAACACACTAGCCCCATTTTTATCTTATATTTCATAAGTAAATAAAACAAAACTATTTGGTGCACACATAAAAATAGGAATTAGTCATAAAAATCACAGTCCTAATTTATGCAATTGATCACATGGCCACAACAGGTATTTAGAACTACCTTCTTCCATGATCTATTCTGTGTCTCCTTTACCCTTAGTGAGTACCTTGGTTAGTCATGGTTGCTTGCCTGATGGGATAATCCAAACCTTCATTCCTGAAGAGTCTTTGCTATTAATAGTCAATTCAGAATTCAGGTGCTGTGATTTACCATTGATTTAATCACAGGGCAGGGTCATACTAAGAGATGATGTCCTAGATTCCAGAAATATTCTTTGCCACCATTTTGCAATATGAATCCAACTTCCCCTTGGTAATCAGGATCAATCACACCACTGAGTATAGTGATACCGTTCTTTATGTCTTGTTCCAGAGGCATGAGAACTCCAAAGTGGCCATGAGGCAACCTTAACTTCCCGCTCAATAGAACCATTGTGTCTCCAGGTAGAAGTATGCCCCCTTTGGAACTAAGACCTCCAGACCCCAAGAGCAAAGGGTTTCAGGAGCAGGAAGCAAAAATGTTGTGTGTTGGGCACATTAAGAGTCATAGTGATGGATGGTACTCCCATTTCAACCCTTTGGTTCCTGCTCCTATCCTTGAGCTCAGTATTGTAGCCACTATGTCCCTCTATCTCAGTGAAGGCCTTCCTCTCTTCTGCAGTTCCTCCACTTCACCAAACACAATGTCCTTCTCCAGGGACTGGTCTCTCCTGACATGTTCAAAGTACTTGAGATGAAGTCTCACCATCCTTGGCTCTAAGGAGCACTCTGGCTGTACTTCTAAAACAAGTGTGTTTGTCTGCTTGGCGGTCCATCGCACTTTCAATGTTGATTTCCATCACAATGCAAATGCATTGATTCTTCTTTAGTCTTCCTTACTCAATATCCAACTTTCACATGCATATGAGGCTATTGAAAATGCCA
>NW_022109060.1:0-1324 GCF_000313985.2 Echinops telfairi
TATTTCCCTGTCCCTGAGTTTGTTAACACCCACTTCCTGTCCCCTGCCTCTTCCTCTCCCATGTCCCCCGGAACTGTCGGTCCCATTGTTTTCTCCTCCAGATTGTTCATCCGGCCTATCTTATTTAGACAGATCTGCGGAGATAATAACATGCACAAAAACAAGATAGAGCAAAACCAAGCAACAATATGCAACAAAAAACCCGTGACAAAAAACAAAACACAAGAAAGAAAAGCTTGTAGTTAGTTCAAGGATTGTTTGTTGGCCTTTAGGAGTGTTTTCCAGTTCAATCTGTTGGGGCACCACACTTTAGCCCCAAAGTCCACCTTCAGCATTCTCTGGGGACCTCGCCGCTCCGTTCCCTTGCTGTTTTGTTGCACCCCCTTAGTGTTTTGCCTTGGTGTGGCAGGATCAGATCAGGTGCAGTTCCCACACTGTGTCTCCGATGTTGTCCCCTGTAGGGCTATGGGTCAGTGAGGGGCGTCATGTCTCATAGTGGGGCCTGGCTCCCTACTTCATGCTGGTATGTTGCATTCACATCGTGGAGCAATGAGTTGAAGTCTGGTCCCTCTTTCCCTGTGGAGACATAAGCAATACCCTCCCCTTAAGTGGGTTAGTGTCCTGTTCCCCCCACTACCCATGTCTTTCTTTCTCCCCCCCACCCCTCCTTTTTAGTCGGCTACCATATGTATCCCTGGATTTGGTTTGGCCCCTGTCATATCTTACACAGTTTTATATGGGTCTTATAATTACTATATAATGTTCTCTTGGATTTTTTTTAGTGTTTTTTTTTAGGGTTGTGACCAGCATTTCTAATTTGCCTCTATATCTGATAAAAAAAAACACTGGGCACACCCCCTCCTGTAGATGCACAAATATAGCAACTGGGTGTTATCTTTATCTCACCGTCTTGTCCACCCAGTTCCACCCTGACTTTCAGCAAGAGTCATCAGGGTGGAGTACATCTCCCTGTCATGTTCTGCAACACATAACAACACTTTCATTTTTTCCTTGCTATGAGCCACCACCAACTACTGGAAACACAAATACGATAAGCAGAATCCTGTCTTCCTTTGGAATTTGCATAAGGTTTCTCAGTGATTAAACCCAAATCCCATCACTAAATGCTTTTAATACAGTAGTTTTGTTTTTCAGTTGCTAAAAATGTATTCAATTAAATTTGAAGCTTAAATCTGAAATGTGTCTATAGTTTTGACTTGGCTACTTAAATATTATTTGTTTTTATTATTTTTAATTTAGTTATGTTTAATTTTCGTTCTAGCAATTAAATTATTATCTCAAAATATAATTCATGTACTTTTCT
>NW_022109061.1:0-1378 GCF_000313985.2 Echinops telfairi
CGTAGAAAGCTCCAGACCCTGGACCTCTGTTTACTGAAGAGTTAGAATATTTTCAAACAGTATTGTCTCTCACAGGAGTCAGAGTTGACTCATTGGCAACAATATCATTAAGGCAATTCTGACTCATAATGAGCCCAAACGACAAAGTGGAACTGCTCATAGGGTTTCAAAAGCAGTCGATCAGTATCAAAGTAGACAGCTACATCTTTCTCCCATTGAACATCTGATAGGATTGAACTACTGATCTCCCAGTTAGCAGCCCAGTGTCCACCCAGAGCTCTAGAATGGATCCTGGGTGGGGTTAGCAGTTAAATGCTCAGCTGCCAATGAACAACCTGGCAAGTCGAATCTACCCGGAGGCACCTCAGAAGAGAGGTCTAGTAATCAATTTTGGGGGGAAAAAGCTGCAGCCAATGAACATTCTATGAGTGCCACAGTTTCCAGGCTTGCTGTGAGTCAGACTCAACTCCTTCACATAATTGCCGTAGATGACAGTGAGAAAAAGGCCTGAGCACCGTGTCTGGCCTACTCCGGCTCTACTAGGAGGAAGGAAAATGCAAAGCCACATCTGTCCAAGGATGGCTCCCATGAAACAGAGCACACCGCACTCCACCCTCCAAACTTTTGTACCTTATTCTTTTTTAAAACATTTTATTGGGAGCTCTTACAGGTATAATTATAGTCCGTGGTTCCATTAGATCAAGCATAGTTGTACAATTCTTACTATCATCATTTTCAATACATTTTCTTTCTTCTTGAACTCCTTCATATAAGCTCCTCTTTATACCCTTCCCCCACTCACCCTACCATCAACTGGACCCTAAGTATATTGTTATTATTTCTTTGCCATAATGGACACCATCCTATGTATCCATTCACCTAAAATTCAGATGTGTGTTCCCTTCAAGTGGGGTTATATAGTCACCATTGCTTTTTCTGACACCAAATGCCCCTCACATAATACTCTTCTTTTTTCCTCGGTTTAATAATCCCTTAAATGCTCAGGTGGAACTCGCAAACAATATTCACGGTTGTGGGATTATGAGGGAATTGACAGTTTACAATTCAGAATCAGAAATTTTAAAGATACAGTTCTCTTGGTTGTTATGCCTCGTTTCAGTCACATCTCTCTGGTTCTTGGCCCCATAGCGACCCAGAATCTTGACATCGTTCCTTCTCTAGCTAGTGTTACAAAGCTTCTTTGGCACTAGTACATGTTTGAAGGGCAACCCACACACCAGTCAGCCTCCCGCCTGAAAGCTTTCCGCATTACTCATTCTGTCCACATGGAAGCCCTCCACTCTCTCTCGTAGACTCTGCTGCCACTGCTGCCCTATTTTCCACACGAGGATTTCAGACCTACTCCACTCTGCTTGGT
>NW_022109062.1:0-1378 GCF_000313985.2 Echinops telfairi
GTATCTGTTTCCAGATTCCGCATTCGTGTGAAGTGGTCAACAACACCACGGCTTGCGTCAGGGGCACCTTGGTCTTCCGGGTGACGTTCTTGCGACTTCAAGGCCTTTGGGTATGTTAGGAAGGTCTTTGGAAGCAGATCTGCTCCGTGGAAGTTGTCGTTTGGTTTCCTGACTGCCGCTCCCCTCGGCGGTGATCAGAGACCCAGGAAAGCAGCCATCCTCGGCAAGTTCAGTGTTATCTCCATCCCGCATGCTGCTGCCTAGTGTCCCATCTGTGGGCGTCTTCTGTGTGCTTTCTTTTTAGGGTAACGCTCACCGAAAACCTGTCAGAGGAAACCAGCCTCTAACAATCGTAGGGTCCGTAGGTGCGATTGTACCGCGATGATATATCAAGGTCACAGTAAAGTCATACAAGATAGGAGAGTCAGACACATTTCATCGTAGCATGCTCCCCTCAGCGCCCCCTGGTGGTCCATGTGGAGGTGGGAGAAGAGAGAGGAGGAGAGTGCCGTCTTTACTGTCTTGGGGTATTTATAGGCAGCCACAAGACATGCATATTCAGTAGTTACATACGTCACAAGGCGGAATGGTAACCACAGTAAGATCCCTGAGCTCACAGGGGAGGAAACCTAAAACGTGTATTGGGGGACAGTTTGAGGGGGGCTGGATGCTGCTGTGGGAGGAGAGAGCAGCGGGATGTCTGCTTCTATAGGGAGAGAAAACCAACCATGTGCTCACTTGAAGGCAGCACAGCTGTTAGGGGAGAATCTGTGGGAATATATTTAACACAGAAGAATGTACTCGGACTTTATGTCTAACTTACCAGAGTGGTGGCTTTCCTACCATGGAATACTAGCTTTCCAGATTCCCTCTGTGATAATTTAGGGAATAAGTCCTAGTTCATATTTCCCCGCAAACACCCACTGCCGTGTGGAGTCAACTCATGCTTTGAAATCAGAAAAGGTGTATGTCAGGGTTCCAGCCTTTCACCATGATCCTTCAATCTGAATGTCGAGTATCGATACCAGGAGAGTAGGGGGGAGGTGGGGAGAAGGGGAGAGGAAGGGGGAACCGATGATAATGATTGACACATAACAACCCCTCAACCCCACCCCCCAGGGGGACAAACAACAGAAACCATGGGGAAAGGGAGACAGCAAGCAATCAATAGAAGATATGAAAATAATAATAATGTATAACTTATCAAGGGGTCACGAGGGTGGGGGGAGGAGATGAAAGAGAAGTTGATACTAAGGGCTCAATAAAAAGAAAATGTTTGGAAAATAATGATGGCAATATGTACAAATATGCTTGATACAATTGATGCAGGGGTTGTTATCAGCACTGTAAGAGCCCCCAATAAAATGATCTTTAATTT
>NW_022109063.1:0-1377 GCF_000313985.2 Echinops telfairi
GCTCACCACCCATTTATCCCTCCGCCTTTCAATTAGCCCCACATGTGATTATCGGCCAGGCTGGCACAATTAACTAACTCACATATATACCATCACCATTTAACAATGGAGTGTTGCTGTGAACATCCAGCTTTATGACTCTGTGAGTCAGAAAATACCCAGTTAGGATTGTCAGCTCAGGACTCATGGTGACTTGGTGACCAATAGTGAGGCTGTACTCAAAATTGGCAGTCTTTCATATCACTTGATCAGTTTGTCAGGGTAGAACACCCAAGTGCGGATATGTTACCTCCAAAATCCTAAGAGGCCCACCAGGTGTTGTGCCTCCTGCTTAGTTGTCGGAGAGGGGGCCTAGATGCAATAGCTTATCCCTCAAATTAGTAGGAATGTGTCGACATGCCCCATACCACTGGACCCCTACTAATTTTAATGAGGTGGAAGATGCCTGAATCTTCATTGGGTTGATTTCCCACACTCTTGCATTTATTGTACTAATGAATCTAGAGCAAGGGTTTTCAAACTTCCTCATGCAGCAACCCTTTAATACAGTTCCTCATGTTGTGGTGACCCCCTATGTGGGCGTATCTTCATGTAGGTGGGCCCGCCTGGAGGCGGATAGAGGAGCGGTGTCTTGGTTCCCAAGACCATTGGAAATATGGTCTCAGGTGACCACTTTGAAAGGGTTGTTCAACCCCCCAAAGGATCGTGATCCACAGGTTGAAAACTGCTGATCTAGTGTCTTTGATACATCTTCCTTAGTGGGTCCAATCAGCATAATGTCATTAATTATAAGGGAACAGTGTTACATTCTGTGGAAGAGAATAGGCAATCAAGGTCCCTCTGGACTAAATTATGGCACAGAGCAGAAGAGTTGATGCACCCCTGGGAAAAAGTGTGAAAGTGTATTGTTGCCTCTGTTAGCTGAAGGCAAACTGCTTCTGGAGGTCCTTTGAGACTTGTATTGAGAAGAAGGCTTTGGTCAAATGAATAGCTTCATACAAAATGCCAGAAGAAGTATTAATTTCCTCAAGCAATGAAACCACATATGGGACAGCAGCTCCAATTGGAGTTAACCACCTGGTTTAGTCTATGATAATCCACCATCATTCTACAACATCCATCTGTTTGTTTGTTTGATTGAGTGTTTTGTTTTACAGACCAAATAGGTGAGTTAAACGGGGATGTGGTAGAACTCACACCTCTGCATCTTTCAAGGCTTTGATGGTGGCACTAATCTCTGCAATCCCTCCAGGAATGTGGTATTGCTTTTGGTTTACTATTTTCCTAGGCAATGGCAGTCCTAATGGTGTCCACTTGGCCTTTCCTACCATAATAGCCCTTATTCCACATTTCAGGGATCTAATATGGGGATTCTGT
>NW_022109064.1:0-1351 GCF_000313985.2 Echinops telfairi
TTGAAAGTACCATCACAGGACTAAAACAAGGATAATCCTGAACTTGTCCCAGCCACTCACTGATCACAGAGATGTGTTAAATACATGTGTGTGCAATAAAACTATGTAAGTATGAACAAGAACTCTAGAAGCAATACTTCTTTAATTACCTTCACATTACTCTAAGAGAAGGCTACTCGTCAAATCAGTATGGATGAGATGGTACAGTGCGTGATCTAGAGCTATTGCTCTCTGGTATCCATGGAGAATGAAAGTTGTTGGGAGGAGGATGAGACCCAGCAGAAAGATAAAAGAGGAGAAGAAGTCTCAGGATACTGAGAATGGAAGGGACTACATTTGGGAGCCCTTAGGGGCAGGGTAGCATGCAAGGGAATTTGGAAAAGAAGTTGGATTAAAAATGTTTTCAAGTTGTTTGCCCTGGTGTGCCTTGCCTTTGTCCCCTCATCTGTCTTGTTCGGTCCCTAGGTACAGGCTTCAATCTCCTCTCACGTTTTCTGGTGAATGTGGATTCTTTAATGAAACATGACAGGGGGCAAGGGAAGGTGTCAACTTATCTTTGTGCTTTAATGCAGAAACACAGACCCTGAAGTTGAAGGATAAAGTTGTTCTTGAATGTAAACACAGTATGAGCACAAACACCAGGGGGAACATGATCTCCTCCCTTGACACAACCCTATCTTTTTAAAAAAATCATTTTATTGGGGGGTGTCATACAACTTTTTTTCACCATCCATCCATCCATTGTGTCAAGCACCTTTGTCCATTTGTTGCCATCATCATTTTCAAAAGATTCTCTTTCTATTTGAGCCCTCGATATCAGCTCCTCAATCCCCTCCCTCTGGCTGTTCACTACCCACCTCCCTCACAAACCTCTGATAATTTATAATTAATCCCATCTTAATGACCTCTCACTGGATATGCACACATAATGGCTCTCACTCTGTCATGTGCTTGTCATTGCACACCACCAACTCTGCCTACCTCACTTCCACCAGCCTGCACTTTGGCGGTGAGTCTAAACGGATTCTAGTCTCCCAGAAGACTGGCCCTGAGAGCTCATCTGCAGCCCTTGAGAGCTTGACCCTTATGTGCCAACAATGACAGGCACTCACCATTCAAGTGTCCGTATTTGATCATTGTCTTCCCGGTAGATTAATACCTGGCCGTGCATTGTTTCTACCGACACGGTGACACTTTCGAGAAGAACACGTTTCCATCTATCAGAGGCCTGCCTCTGAGCAGACTCTGCAATGAACCCTATGAAGGACATTGACTTTCTTTCCTTGGCCCTAAAATTCAGCCACTGTTAGAAGGACAAGAAAGAGAATGTTTTCTTCTGATTCTTGGAGAA
>NW_022109065.1:0-1348 GCF_000313985.2 Echinops telfairi
TCACAAATGGCTAGGATTTTATCTTTATGCTTTCCATTTGTTTTCTTTTTCTTTCTTTCTTTCTTTCTTTGTTTTTTTTTTTGCATGGCAGGTTACTATCTTTAATGGGAATGGAGCTCATACAAATGTGCCTGGCCCCTCAAGAGGAGAGATGGCAGGGCTGAGCCACCAGAGAAAAATGAGTGCTGAACCTGACAAGTGGCCGGGTTCTGCTACAAACCAGTAGACACAGGCTAGGGGAGTGGGAGACTGTTCTTCATGGTCAGCAAATCTCTAGCTAGATGCCCGGGGCCGGTCCTTGCCAGAGGGGAAGACCAGGACTGTCATCCTTCCTGGTGGAAGTAAAGATATATACAAGCCTTTCTGGCAATTGTGTTTTTCTCACCCCCATCCACTGTGTAACAAGCTTCAGATGTGGGTATACTCTTTCATTCAACAGCCCTGTGCCTGAGGGTGTCTAGTCTAGGAAATTAATGACATGGGGGTGACAGCTTCCAGCCAGGTGAGAGGCATCTATTTAGAATGGAGGAAGCGTGCCCAGGGCACGCAGCTGTCCATCTGCTGTGAGGGACAGTGAGAAGCCACCCCCAAGTGGAATCAGGAAGACACAGCCAGGCTGAATGGTGACAACTCTGGGCAAACCCAAGGGAAAATCAACGGTGCTTGGAGGAGACAAGGAACCATTTGTGTTGGCATTTCTCCAGCTCCTGTACATTCCAGGCTCCCTGTGACATGCCAGGGAGGGTCTATTATGAACAGACCAGGCTCACGCTGCCACTTGTCCACAGACCCGGGGCTGTGACACTCAAGGGAAGGACTGGGACCCATGCCACATCAGGACCCCTGAGAGGTGACACTGTGGGATGCACCACATCCCTCTCCACCCCCAAGTGGATCTCCCCTAGCCCTTCAGGTAGCCCCTTCAGTTGGCTCAACAGTATGACTGCATCCCTTTCCCAGGAACCCCATCTTGCATCTCCACCCTGAAACCCCTAATGCTTCCCCAACTGTGTGGGGTACAGACCTGAGGGGTGTCTGCAGGGCAACGACCTTTGATCACCTCTCGTCCCACCAAAGCCCACCTCAGGTGGCTCCAAGAGTGCCCTGTGATACCACCAGGGGGCTTGCTCCCTTTCCATTCACTATGGATATACCCAACACTGCTCCCACAGGGCCCCTCTCCTAGGGCCCAGTGGCCTGAGCTCCTGGTCATTGGGGGGTGGGGTGGACTCTGAGCCCTGACCCAGAGCACCTGCATTGGGAAGCTTTGGTATCTTCTAGTCCTTGTCTCTTTTCACAAACTCAGCAAGGGCCAAAGAGACAGTGCCCTGGTGTCTCCACAAGTCAC
>NW_022109066.1:0-1376 GCF_000313985.2 Echinops telfairi
CTTCAGCATTATTGGTTCTTGTGCATCTGCTCCCTCCTAAAATGGATGTTGAATAGTTCTTTATGGCCCAGTGACTTGGTGCATTCATTCCATCTTCTCTTGATGTTTCCTGCAACATTCAATAATTTGTCCATAGAATCTTTCAAGATTGCAACTAGAGGATTGAAGTTTTTTCTTGAGTTATTTCAGTTAAAGTAATGCTGAGCGTGTTCTTCCCTTTTGGTTTTCTAATTCTAGGTCTTTGTACATTGCATTACAATATTTGGCTTTGTCTACTTGGGTTGCACATAGAAACGTTCTATTCAGCTCTTGGAATTCATCATTTCTTCCACTTGCTTTAGCTACTCTACTATTAAGAGCAAGTTTCAGAGTCTCCTCTGACATCCACTTTGATATTTTCTGTCTTTCTTCTCTTTCTAATGACCTTTTATTTTCTTCATGAAAATTGGTCTTGATGTCCTTTTACAGCTCATCAGGTCTCCTGTCATTAGTATTCAATGCATCCAATCTGTTATTGAGACATACTTGAAATTCTGGTGGGACAGACTCAAGTTGGTATTTTGGCTCTCGTGGACTTGTTTTAATTTTCTTCAGCACTAACCTGATCTAATGTATATTCCACAGTCAGCTTCTAACCAGGTTTTAGCTGCTAATATTGAACTTCTCCATAGTCTCTTCCCACTATGTAATCAACTTGATTTCTGTGTATTCCCACTGGAAAAATCCATATTTCTAATGTCCTTTTGTGTTGTTGGACAAAGGCATTTGCTATGAACAAGTTATTTGTCATGCAAAATTCTATCATGCGATCTCCAGTGTATTTCTAGCACCAAGCCCATATTTTCCAACTACTGTTCCTTCCTCTTTGTTTCCCATTTTTGCATTCCAATAGCCAATAATTATTAATGCATCTGTATTGCATCTTTGTTCAATTTCCAACTGAAGCCATTAACATAATTATTTAATTTTGTTATCCCTAAAGTTTACGGCTGGTATATAAATCTGATTAATAGTTGCACTGATTGGATTTTCCTGAAGGCAGATAGATCTAATCCGGTCACAGTATTAACTGGCTTTATTATTTTTTTTATTTGATCATTTTATTGGGGGCTCATACAACTCTTATCACAATCCATCCATCGATTGTGTCATGCACATTTGTACATTTGCTGCCATCATCTTTCTCAAAACATTTGCTTTCTATTTGAGCCCTTGGTATCAACTCCTCATTTTTTTCCTCCCCCCACCTTTTCCCTTATGAACCATTGATAATTTATAAATTATCATTATTTTGTCCTATCTTACACTGTATTATGCCTCCCTTCACCCACTTTTCTGTTGTCCATCACCCAGGGAGGAGGTTATATGTAGATCCT
>NW_022109066.1:1476-2602 GCF_000313985.2 Echinops telfairi
GATTTCAACTCATGTCAATTTTGTCCTGCAGAGAACTGTCCCATAGGATTCCCAAGGCTCTATTTACAGAAGCGACACCTTTCTCATGCAGAGTAGATGCGAATTGCAGACCTTTGGGCTAGCAGAGCGCCTTGTAAACATTGTGCAACCAGGGAAAGACAAGAACATAATCAGATAAGAAGGTAACAGGGTCTACTTACATTTCTAAATCTAGCATTGCTGGAAGGGAACAATACCTTCTGCCTAGAGAACCGAGGATTGATAAGGCATCAGGGAAGAAGCATGTTTTATTCCATTGAGCATCTCTACTGCCGGGAACCTTTGAGCCGGTCAATAAATGGGATGTGTGCTAACCTCTGGCTAGGGAGGATAGGATGTGTTTTGGAGCCTCCAAATCTCAGTCTTTGGAGGGCATTAGCTGTGAGAACTTCCTCTCGTGTACTTTGGACACGTTGTCTTTAGAGACCAGTCCCTAGAGAAGGACATCATGGTAATGTAGAGAAACAGTGAAAAAAAGGAAGATTCTCAACAAGGTGAATGGAAAACTGTGGCTGCAAACATTGGTTCAAACATAAGAACAATTGTTAGGTGACACAGGACCAGGCAGTGTGCATAGTGTCCCTATGAGCTGGAATTAACTGGATGGCACGTAACAAGCACAATATTCATTGTCTGCTATTATATAATGAGACCAATAACAATTTATACAAACAAAAGCAAACTCACGGCCATCGAGTCAGAGCTGACTCAAAGTGACCCCTGTGGGTTTCCAAATCTATTTATGGGAGTAGAAAGCCCAGTCTTCCTCCGCAGGAGCTGCTGAGCCTTTGAACTACAGACCATGCAGATTGCAGCCCAATGAGCAATCACTACATCTCTAGGACTCCTGACTAATAATTTATAGGGATATTTTAAACATAAATTAGAGAGTGTATCAAAAGCATCTAGCCTAGTGCCTGGAAAGAGAGAAGCAGCAATATTTTTCATATAAATAGTAGCTTTTAGTAAAAATTTGATAAGCATTTAAACTTAAAAAATAGGGTGGGATGGACAATGAATTTCAGAGGGAAGAGAAAGTTTAGGAAAATCTGTGGTTATGTAATAGTGGAGAGTATGTCTGGGTAAA
>NW_022109066.1:3585-5086 GCF_000313985.2 Echinops telfairi
AAACTAGTGATGGTTCACTTACCTGGAACTTGCCGTTCACAATATTCTGTAGCAATCTTAGATATATAAGTTCAGGCCAAAATATTCATGATTGTGAAGATTACACAAAACCCTGAAAGGACTTAGGGGAATTGAGCTTGGCGAGTTCTAGTGCAGAGGGAATATTGACAGAGCAGGAGATAAGTGGCAGGCAGAGGGAGAGGAGGGATGCAAGACCTAGTGTCATGGGGGACAATACCCAGGACCAGAACATAAAGGTCACTGATCCCAGCCAACTGTCCCTGTGGGATAATTGAACTTTTCTCCTATTAACTTGGAATTTTTTTTGTATCACTGCCTGACAGCTCTATAATCTAAACATTGTGTTTTTCTAAATACCACTCTTCAAAGTTTCTCTTCCATCCATTTTCATAAGCATAACAAATAGTGATTAAAGGCTTAAATGTTAAAAATAAATTAAAAAAATAATTTACTAAAAAAGGAAATGAGTGCAGTCAACCACTGCAAGCCTGCACTGCAAGCTGATTTTATTGTTCTCTACCAATTTGTTGTTGGATAAGCCTTTTTCCCCCTCAAAATTGTTCATTTTCAGAGAACTTTAAAAAATTTTATTGGGGGCTCTTACAGCCCTTATCATAATCCATCCATCCTTCCATTGTATCAAGCACATTTGTACAAATGTTGCCATCATCATTTTGAAAACATTTTCTTTCTACTTGAGCCCTTGGTATCAACTCATTTACCCGCCTCCTCCACCCTCCCTCCATCATGAACCTTTGATAATTTATCTTTATTTTTTCATGTCTTACACTGACCGCTGTCTCCCTTCACCCACTTTTCTGTTGTCCGTCCCTCTGGGAGGGGTTTATATGTAGATCATTGTGATTGGTTCCCTCTTTCTTCCCCCACCTTCCCCTTCTCCTCCTGGTATGGCTATTCTCATTATTGGTCCTGAGGGTTTTATCTGTCCTGAATTCCCTGTTTCCAGTGTGCATGCTCTGGTTTAGCTGGATTGTAAGGTAGAATTGCGGTCATAATGGGGGTGGGGGGGTGAGCATTGAAGAACTAGAGGAAAGTTGTATGTTTCATTGGTGCTATACTGCACCATGACTGGCTCGTTTCTTCCTTGTGACCGTTCTATAAGGGGATGTTTAATTGTCTACAGATGGCCTTTTTCACTTCACCCCAAAATATCCCTTTAAGTTATCTTAGGGCCAGCCTGCTTACGCATTATACTATTTTAGCACTTGTATATATGGGATCAAATTTACAATACATGTATGAAAGATTAGATAGAGACCTTATGGGGCAATTAGTTTGTTCATGAGAAAAGGTGCAAATAGTTGTACAGAACAAAGAATGTAATCGGTATCACTAAAGTTTACATGGACAAAGTATGTTTTACTCTCTATGTTCTCAAAAAAATAAGATTAGAAAAATCTTTAGAAAGTGAAAAAAAAAAAAAAGAAAGTGTTCCTGTTTTCGGGCACCCATTTCTCTG
>NW_022109066.1:5186-6559 GCF_000313985.2 Echinops telfairi
AGTTGTCAGCACCAGGTGTACTGAGAAGTACCTAAGTCATCATCCACTCCAAGAAATATAGACCTGGAAGACTCTGGAAATGGGATCAGGACTATTTGGGCGGGGAATCATGGGGTCTTGAGGACCTGAGGCATGGTTTAGAAGGGAAGGAAGAACCGGGCTCCAGTGAACACATTCTCTTGGAACCTCTGATGCCGTGCCACATGGTGAAGGCATGTGGTCCAAAAAGGATCCTGAGCAAGGGTCTTCCTAGCCTGGTTCTGAAGACAATACTCTATCTAGGAAACTGAATGACTATTCTATACACATCTGTTCTCTGTATTTCACCTGTTGTTAGCAAAACATAAAAATGACACCTGAAAAAATATGTAAAAGAAAATAATAAAAAGATACAGAAAATGGGAAAAAGGGGAGGAATATTACCCAGGAAGCCTTATTGTTTGTTTAATTTTCTATCTCACTGAAACACTTAATGTAATGTTCTAAATCTGTGCTGTACAAAATGAGAGTCACAAGCTACATCTTGCCATTTAAAATCAAATTAATGAAAGCTAAATTAAATTTAAAGATTACTAGCTAGATTACAAGAGCTCTCAATAGCCCATTGCAGCTGGTAGCCTCTATATTCTACATTGCAGGTAAAGGAAGTTCTACCAACATAGAAAGTTCTATTGAACAGCTTATAAAACAAATCAAGTCATTTCAGTGATTAGGCTTGCTGTGATCCAATAATGAAGTACCATATTTTGTGTTCTTTATCTGTCTTTCTTAGACCAAACAATTGGTTTTTAAAATCACAGAAGAGTCGATCACTTCAAATAGCATGTGCCTGCTGTGGAACATTTGATAAGATCAGCCACAACATGCTAAAGGGCCAGACCAGCTGTCCTACACAGACCACCAGAAAAGATACTAGTTTTATATTCAAGATGCTGTAAACAGCTAGGCAGAAATCTATTTCCACAGAAATTACACCAGAGCGTTCTAGCTTTGGTTTACCACTAATGTATACTTATGCACATGTGCCCAACAGAAAGTTACTTAACATCTCTCTGCTTTAGTCTCTTTGTCTTTGAAGTGAAACCAATACGATGCTCAATTTGCCTCATGGAGACACTTAACTCTCTTTCCCACGTGTGCCTGATTTTAAGTAGATTCGTTGCTGCATGTGAAGTTAGGTTTCACCTTGCCTGAAACCTTTCCTTGGGTTCCTGAGGGCTTTTCCAAGGACATGTAAGTGTAGATTTAAGATCTAACTGGCAGTCTGCATTTTTTCTCAACACGAATGTTAAAATATCATCTTGCACAAACATTTATGTGTGAATTTTCTTTTCAGTCCAATTCAGGGATCCTTTAATTATAGAATACATTGT
>NW_022109066.1:6659-22212 GCF_000313985.2 Echinops telfairi
AGCTGCAATCACGTGGGCCATAGGTGCTGTACACTCTGCCATCCATACCTCCCTCACCTTCCACCTGCTCTATTGTGGACCACACCACATCTCTTACTTCTTCTGTGATATCCCACCTGTGCTAAAGCTTGCCTGTGCAGATACGACCATCAATGAGATTGTCATGCTTGCCAACATTGGCATTGTGGCAGCAGGCTGTCTGATCCTTATCATCACATCCTATGTCTTCATTGTGGGAGCAGTGTTGAGAATCCGCACAGCTGAGGGTCGGCAGCGTGCCTTCTCTACATGTACTGCCCACCTCACAGTCGTGCTCTTGTACTACATGCCGCCTGTCTGTATCTACCTTCAGCCTCACTCCGGTGGAGCAGGGAGTGGGGTCCCTGCAGTCTTCTACACAGTAGTCACTCCAATGCTCAACCCTTTCATTTACACTCTGCGGAACAAGGAAGTGAAGCAAGCTCTAGGAAGGCTTCTGTGTCAAGGCCCCCAGGAGTCTCCAGAAAGCAGCCTAAACCCCTAAACTCGCCGTGACTGTCTTATATGCCTGCTAGGAAAGCAGCTATTCACTCATTAAATTAAAAATGGATTGTCTATCATATAAGTGGAAAGGAGGATAACTGAGTTTCAGCCCAATCACTAACTTTTTTACTCCTTTGGCCAAATGACCTACCTCTATGTCTCAATCATAAATTAGAAAATAAAAAGATTATATGAGGAGATGTTCAGGATCTTAGTTCCAGAATTCAGAGGCCTGTGGAATGCTGTTAATATTGTCCTTTATTTTAGTAATATTTTTCTTTTTCTTTTTTTTTGTTGCATTGTTGTCCATTTCTTTTCTTTTTTTAATCATTTTATTATTTTTATGAAATAATATGATTAAATATATTAATGCATATAAAAGAATGCTATTAACATGAATTTAAGGTATTGTTGTGCAGTGTATTACTTAATATGGCTTTTGTTACTATAGTCTTTGTGACCCCACACAATGATTGTGTGGACCACGCAAAATAAAGTGTAGGGAACCCTGTGATGGGGTTCTAGTTTGTGTTACATCTTGCAACCTAAAGGCACTTGCTCTCTGGAAGGCTTTGGCCTGCAGTCAGTGCCCTAAATCCATACTGGATTTTGTGCAAATTTTAGAATTTTTAAGTATTCTCTTTTGAAAATAAGCTTGATAGTAACTGCCCTGCAGAAACTTCTGAGGACCAAGTAATTATCTAAGGAACCTGGTGAAAATAAGTGAACCAATTTATTGCCAGATGTTAGATAGGTCGAAGAGGTTATTATACCAGTTAAGCTTTAACAAACTGTTTCTGAAAAGTTGGTGGGGTTTTGATATATTCATTGAACAAACATTTATATAGCAACTACACAAAAAAGACATCTCTAGACTCGAAGGTAATAAAAGATAAATCAAGGCTCTAGTGAAGACAGCTTGCCATGTAAACAGGAGGACTCCTATTATAGTCAGGAGAGTGGGTGTGTCTTTTGAATGACTGACTCATGAATTAGGCATAAAATTGATTTATTTCTCCTCTTATTCTTTGACTATAACACCTAGATGCCTAGAAATAGACTCATTCTGAAAGCCACATACTTTCCATTGTGAACCATTAGATAAATGGGAAGAGATAGAGAGAAGACAGGTAGTAAATGACCAGTCAATAGACTATTATAACATCTAAGACATTAGCAAAAGCATCGTTAACTTGGGTGAGGACATTAGAGATGAAAGACATTTATAGGATTAAATTGGAGATATTTAATAGAAAAAGAATTTTCTCTTCTAAAATATAGCCATTCTGAGTTTGATGTGAGATTTAAGAAATCTGTATTTACACTGTTACAGAAATATTGTTTATAGAAAAAGGGACTAGAGAATCAATTAGTAATTAGAATGAAAAATAACTTGGCAGAAAGATTAGAACTGCATAAAGCTATCCTGATCTCAACTTCCTACAATACAAAATACACAAACTAGTATTTTGCTTATAGTAAATATCTCTCAAATGGACAGAAAACAAAATTATGATTTGTTTAGGGAAATTGACAGTGTAGAACATGCTACAAGAGTGATTAAGCATACTCACTATTGGTCATTGGATGCCGTGGAACTCTCCAGAGGATGCAAAGGGAAATACAGCATACATAATCAAGTAGTCTATATTTCCTCATAAACAAAGGATCTCCAGAGAAGCTCTTGCATTTTCAGATAATGAATGTGCAAGGAAGTCATGATGTCAAGCAAGTTCACTGCACATAAAGATTTGAAATATATATAATTTTGTTCTTTCTTCACTAACAGTGTGCCTTAGAATTCAAGAACTAGAATTTAATAAAATATCATTTAAATATCCTTATAATTAGAGTTCTTGTTGTTAAATGTGTTATTTTAATTATTTTAGTTATATTACTATTACTAATAGTTCTGCCATGCAAATTAAGGTAAATGTCTAAAAATATTACAACAAAGATGACATAGATTATAGAGAAGCCATGATGAAAAATACTTGCCAGGGATGCTGTGAAAATATAAGCTTTGGAAATAGATGATCAATTTTATCATACTTTAAAAAAGGGAAATCCTCCTTTAAATAAAATTTCCTGGTTTTTTAAATAGGAGCCTTTGACCGTAGATCTTTTCTTTCTTCCAATAGCTTTACTGAGAAATATATCACAAACCATACACTTCTATAGTTCAGTCTTATTTAACATAAGTGTATACACATCACCACAGTCAGTTGTAGAACATTCGCGCCCTCCTGTATTTATTATTTGCTGTATTCACATTTCCCTTCAACTTGCCCCTCCCTGACTTCTTGATAAGCCATACACTAATTGTCTCTATATAGCCACACATCCTATTTTATATACTGGAAAACACACAAAACAAAACAAACAAATGAAAACAGCTATTTTTTTTAAGAAAGAAAAGACCAACAACTATATTCAAATAAGTCAGAGGGGTAAAAAAAACCTCTGTCAAGAAAAAAGCAGGAAACATTGAAATGAAAACAGATCCAAAATGGGTCCAGAGAGAGATCAAATGACCAGGTACCACATTATAACCTAATTCCACTTGTCATAATCAAGTTTACGATAGTCTCCATCTGTGAGCACTTCCCTTGACTGGGGTCAGAGGGGATCCCCCAGAGGTTTAGTCTATGTAGGTGCCCTATAGAAAGATTTGGAGATCCCTATGTTAACCACAGCCTTCTACGAATTGGGTGTTCACAATTAAAGCTCCTTTCTTAGGATTTGGATTTTGTTATTTATTATTCTTAAATCATCCTTTCTTTTAGACACATATACCTTACATACATGGCCAAACATGTACTGTCTTAAGGAATCCTTGTGGTGAAGTGGGTTACACAGTGCTGCTAATCACTTCAGCCCTTTAAACCCACCACCAAGGAGAAAGACGAGGCTTTCTGCTGCTATAAAGATATAAAGCCCCAGATATCCACAAAGGCAGTTCCACTCTCACCGTGGTGTCACTATGAGTCAATTCTAATTCAGTGGCAGTTGGTTTGGGTTTTTTTTTTTAAGACATTGGGGCAGATTGTTTTTTCCAAAGGTAACCACAATATTTCTCATCTCACATATTTTTCTTACAAAGAAGCTATGGTACTCTACCCATCAAGCAGTAGGACTATGGCACGAGATTCTATACCCCCTTCATGGATCTGGATGATAGTGGGAATGATCCTATATGATCTCTGAGTTTGACTCATTAAATAAACACAGCCTCTTCCTAGCTCTCAAAGGCACATACTCTTAGAATACATCATAATGGAACGCTGTGGTTGTGTCCCCTCCAGTTGATTCCAAGTCATAGAAAACGAGCATAGAACTACTCCATTTAGTTTTCTAAGCTAGGGTATTTATGGTTGAATAAGATAAACACTGTACTACTGTACCGCACTAGTAGAATGGTGGGTTATACAACGGGCTACTAACCACAAGGTTGACTATTCAAACCTATTAGTCACTCTGCAGAAGAAACACGAGGCTTTCTGCTCTCATGAAGACCTACAGCCTCAGAAATTCCCAGAGACAGTTCTGTCCTGGCCTCTAGGGTCATTGTGAGTCTTTGGAGTCAATTTGATGAAGCGAAACAGATTGCCAAGTCTCTTCTCACCAATAGGCCCAAAGAACCAATCTTTCTGTTAGCAGATACGTACTTTACCTATTGTACCATCAGGGATCCTTATTATGTCGCGAGGAAGTACGAATTATCCCTGGTGATAGGCCTTGTACCCTAAGCAGATGAACTCCCAAATGACAATAAGCAGTCAATTGTCCATTATGTGATTGAGCCATCTAGGCCCAGTGCAGCTGCCAAGCTAATCCCAAACAGAGATGAACATATTCCACCACAACTAAACAAATTATAGATAAGTGCACTAAATACACGATACATGTCTTAAATAAATACATGTCTTAAGCTGCTAATTTTTGGTATGTATTGATATGCATGAAAAACTGGGAACAAGCAGGATTTTCAAATGTGCACGTTTACTGCCACCAACACACACCCATAGACATAATCAGAGCATCATCTTAGGCATCCCTAAGGAAATAGTGCCTGTAATTAAAAATAATTTACCTAAATTTCTTTCTACCAAAATCCCTCATCCATTTAATAAAGGCTGAGGGACTTTGAACATGGTGGAATAAGGGCATCAAAAAGTCCACACCTTCACAAAACCAGTGAGGACACTAGTAAGTATTCTCAAAACCGATTCTTCAGTAGTCGTAAACGTGTCCAAAGGCTTCAAACAATAAAGGGGCATTTATTTCAAATAATAAACCTCTTAGAACCCTTTATATACTGATTTTTTTAAATTAAAAGGCTTTCATTTCTCTGAGAAGTAAATATATAAATGAATAAATAAATAAATGCTCGGCTCTATGGTAGCTGTATATTTAGCTTTGGAAGAACTATGCCAAACAGTTTTCCAGAATTATATAGCATTTTTGATGCACATCAGCAATGCAAGTCCTATACAGTTTTTCTACACCTTTATCAGCATTTGATTTTAATATTATTTACTATTTAGTCATTCTGATAAGTGTATTATTGCATCTTGAGGTTTAATTTACATTTTTCTATGGCAAATGGCACTAACCATGTTTTCATGTGCTTATTTTCCCTTTGTATATCCTGTTCCATAAATTATCTTTTCATGTGTCTCCCCATTTTCAAATTGAATTATTTGATTTTTCACTATGGAGTTTTAAATTTCTTGGTATTTCCTAAATACTTGTCCTTTTTTAGATATGTGATTTACAATCTTTCTCCCAGTGTATATGTTATCTTTTCAGTTTTGTTGAAATCCTATTTGTCAGGGGTTCTTTTTCCCTTTTATAGGTGATACTTTTAAAAATCATTTTATTAGCGGCTCAAAAAACTCTTGTCACAATCCATACATACATATGTGATATTTTTATTGTCAAAATAAGGTCACTTTGCCTAGCTCTGTATCCCAAAGATAACCAAATACACTATTTTCTGCAGAGTTTATTCCAAAGATACATTTATCAAAGTTATACGTAGATATATTTGGACACTAGGCTGCCATTGATTGTATTCTTTCTTTTTTTAACCTTTAAAAAATGTTGCTTTTTTTTTTTTTACATATAATTCCCATAGGATGCAATTCAATGGTTGAAACATATTAAAAGGATTTGTGCAATCATCACCACAATCAATTTTAGAACTTTTCGTTTTTCTCCTACTCATTATTATTAGCTCCCCACCTCCCCACAACTTCCTATGTCATAACCCTCAAAATTTTCTAGTCCAATTACTTGCCCCCATAAATTTACCTATCCTGGATTTCATATACAGAAAAACATCCAAAAACGAAAACAAATTTTTTTTCCAATAACATAACCTAGAGAGAAACCTCGATCAAAAAGAAATCTGAAATAATGAAACTAGAGCAAATTTTAAATGGGTCAAAATGAGGAACAAATGATAAGGCGTTAACATTTTAAACTAACTATACCTTTCCAGCACACTCTATCTGATAGCAAAGCTGGTCACATTCCTGTTGAATGGCCAGAGGGTATTCACCAGAGACTTCATCCATGTGGGAAACCTGGAACTGGATTTGGGAATTTCACTGTCATCCATGCCCTTCGGTAAACTGGGTGCTCAGAATAGAAACTCTAATACAGTTCCCTCCTCTGGTCTTGGATTTCATTATGTATAATTCTGGGATCACATGCACTGTTTTGCTGTTTTCATGTGCACTTAGCCAACACCTCACTTACATGGCTACATGTTTAAGACAAGCTTGTGGAAACCAAAATATTATTCTTTCTGATAGTAAGGCACCAACTAATTTTTTCACTTTGCCCCACACGTTGCAACCTTATCTTCATGGAGGTAAGTATCCAGTAGGACCACATCATAAGAACCAATTGTGCTGGGATTACAGTTATAATTAAGTATGAACTGAAAATCCAGCCATATGTCTCTGGTTTACATATACCCCTGGTCCACTTTAGAAAATCATTGTCAGTATATTGAGGAACAGTGTAAATCATCCCCATGATGATTACCCTTATGGCAATTCTATTGTAGTATCATTAATTTAGCCAATTATATAGAATTTAAAATACAGTTGTAAAAATGAAAGTATAAATGTATGAAAATTTTTTTAGACTAAAGTACATTGATTGTTGACTTATATAGTTTAAAAACTCAAGTGACTGGACACTATTTATGCAAATATTGAGGGTTGATGACAGGGGAAAACTTTCAATTATGCTCACAAAGGCAGAACTATGCCTGCTGAATGAAGACATGTCACCAAAAGGCATAGATGATGAAAATCTGTGGTACTCTTGCATAGCCTTTTCTTTCTTCTTTAGTTATGGGGTTGTTATGGTTTTCTACATCCATTAACATTAATTTGACTGGTGTGTTAGGCTGGGTTGACTAGAGAAACAAATCCAGAGAAACTCATATATGTGTAAGAGAGAGCTTTCTATCGAAGAGCAATTGCATATCAAGAAAACATCTCAATGCTGGCGTAGGTCTCCAAGTGCCTCCTCTAGCTTTCTGAATGACTAAACATCAGGAAGGTGAAACAGAGAGAGGGTGTGTGGCCCACCTCCCGGTCAGAAGAAAGGAAGTTCCCAGACTCCTCATGAGAAGTCACCCCCACCAGGAGGCACCAATAGGCTGTGACTTGACTGACAGACTAAACTCTACCCCTTCAGTCTATTTATCAAGCTGACATGAAATTATGTAACCACCACAGGTAGATAGTGATTTCTAGGCATTTGTCCATTTTTTCTTGGCTATCAAACTTTTTGGAGCACAGTCTTCCATATTGGTATTTATTATTCTTGGTTCATTTGAATCTGTTGGGATGCCAACCTTTTCATTTTAAATTCTAGATATTTGCATCTTCTCTTTCATTTTCTTTGTTAAGTTTGCCAGCAGTTTGTCAAATTTATTAATTCTTCCAAGAACCAACTTTTTGTCTTGTTGATTTTTTCCATTATTTTTCTGTTTTCCAATTTGTTTATTTCTGATATGATATTTATGATTTATTTTCTCTTACTGTTGGAGGATTTTCATTGTTGCTCTTGTTCTGGTTATTGGTGTTGTGTTAACTTTGGATTTCTCCTCTTTTATTCATGTGTGAATTGATTATGATAAATTTACCTCTAATAAATGCTTTTGCTGGGTCCCAAGATTTGGGCATGTTACGTTATCGATCTTGTTTCTTTCAAAGAATTTCTTAATTTCATTCATTTTATGAGCTACTATCCATTTGTTATAATGTAGTATATTGTTCATTCTCTGTATTTGACTTTCTGCTTTTGTTTTTTCTGTTGTTGATTTCCAGTTTCATAGAGTTGTTGTGATCAGAGGAAATGGATAGTGGGACCTTCGTATTTTTTAATTAATTAAGGCTTGCTTTGTGACTTAACAAGTAATCTACGCTGGAGTATGTGCCATGTGCACTGGAAAACATTGTATACTGTGCTGTTGTCATGCAGAGTGCTGGTATGTGTGTCCTATGTCTTTGAGGTTGAGCTAGTTCATTGTGTTATTTAGCTTTTCTGTTATTATATCATTCACATATCAACCATTTCAATAGTTTAAGCTCTTCTGTTTCCTCATTGAGTTTCTTTCATCAGATCTGTCTTTCCTTTAAAATGGTATATTTATTTCTTTTACATCTATTTTTTTCTGTCTTCAACTCTGAGAGTTTGATTGCTATATTTAGAGGGTCTCTCATAGGGATGTATGTATATGTATGTTTAATATGGTTATATCTTATAGTTCTACTATTTGAAAATCATTACGTATTGTTCATTTCTGTCTTTCATTATGTTATTTGCCTTTGAGTCTATCTGATCAGAGTTTAATATTGCCACTTCTGCTTTTTATGTTTGCCATTGGCTTGGTAGATTCTTCACTGTGCTTTAATTCTTAGTCTATTTTTGTTTTTGAACTTAAGGTTTCTCTCTTGTAGCAGCTTATAAATGGGTCCTGTCTTTTAATCAAGTCTGCACTCTCTGATTCTTAACTGGTGCATTTATTTCATTGATATTCAGTGCCATTATTTATATTCGTGGGTTTGTTGCTGTCATTTTGTTCTGTGTTCATTTGCTTTTTTGCATGATGTTATTGGTGTCTTTGGGCCTCCTTTATTTCTGTGTTGTTTTGAGTGCTGTTTTTTTGTATTGGTTTCTAGGTGGTGTTGTCATGTATGTTCTACTGAGGTTTGTCTGCTGTTGTTGTCTTTGTCCATAATGATCCTGTGTGTGTGTATGTAATTATTGTCTTGTTTTTAATCTATTCCTTTAATTTCTCTTTATCTGGAAATACTTTTTTTTAGGTATCATAGCTGGATAATTATCTGACAATGTGCAGACCATTCCACTAGGAGATCCTTATGCATGAGTGAATTCATCACGAACAGGTGCTGGCCTGTTGGTTAATGGGATTCCTCTGAGTCCTTTGCTTCATCATTGTCATAACCAGCCTTCTTGAATGCACCGACCAGTATTTTGGTCAAGTTGATCTGGCCAAAGCTTTCCTACTGTTGGAGCTGCTGATTTTGTGATCTTGTTGTCAATGTTGCTTAGTTCTCTGGCAGTTCCTTATGCCTGCATCTGACCACTGTTCCCAGGGTCTCCACGGCTGCTCAAAAAAGAAAGTCATCTCCATATGTGCCTCACCTCTTACATTGGTGATTATCTATAGCAATTCCATCTTCATCTACATCCACATGTCAGAGGTTCAGTCCATTATGCTCAACATAGGAAGCTCTGTCTTGACCTACTTTGTTAATCTCTTACTGAAACCCTTTGTCTTCAGTCTCCACAATGATAAGATGATGAAGACACGTGGCAATGACATTGAACCACTGGTTCTAGGGAGTCTATGAGGGTCACAAGGAAAAAAAGTTCCTGTTAGGTTGAGAGATTAAGGTTTATTTAATATTTTAAAAATATATTAGAAGTTAAAAATCATTCAGTCAGTGTCTTTTATTTTTAATAATAAAATATTAGTCTTCATGAGTATATAGTATAAAGTCAAACTTCATTTTCCTTATTATAATCTTTAATGTGCCTCTACCACCACACAGAGAAAGCTCATTCAACTGATCATATTTTATATTCCTAGTTTTATGCACAATTTCCCTTCGGCTATAATATTTTAATCTCATGTAGTCTTTATGCAGGGAAACAGCTCTTATGAAAATATGTGTCTTAACCACAGTTATTATTATTTCAGTATCTTTTCCACACACCCAATCTGAGAGCACAAAAATAGGAATATTCAGAGGTGGAGCTTTCCATTTAGATTGAGTACTATGATTAAGATTAATCAGGATTGCTGTGTGCAACTTCTGGCTGCAGCACTAAATAGTTGTCTTATTTTAATTTTACTCTTCTTTGTCTGACTAGCAGCTCTTGCAGAAGTCTTATAAGAAAGAAATGTTAAGACCAAAAAAATATTCGAATATCTCTAATTCCAAGACCATTCTATTTTGTATTCTCTGAATATCAGAACAATCATTTAATCACAATGTTAATAAATATTATTAAATTCCTAATATGTTTCAGGCACCGTGCTAGGCAGGACTATAACTCGAGCAAGTCAAATGAGTCATTAAGACTGAAAATTTTAGGATGCACTCAAGCCAAGCGTCATCTAAATGAAGGCTCAATACTTGCACAAACATGAGAATGAGCGCCTCCTGAAGTGTTTTGCTTTGGGTACCTCTCTTATTTTAAGGCTCTTTTTACAGTAGGAAGCAAAATGGACATGACTGTTAATTTACAGAATTTCTAGTACAGGAGGGTGAGCAGACAAAAATCAATTGAATGTACAAATAAGTACGTAGTTCTAATTTGTGTTAAATGCTTTTAAGAAAAGAGTTAGGTTTTGTCATAAGACAGGAGGAACAGCTTTAGTATAGAGATCAGAGAGGATACCACTGAGGAAGAAAGCTTTTAACTGATTGAGATTGAGCAAGAGTTAACCAGGAGAAGTGTAGATGTGTAGAAAAGAAGGGAAGAGTGGAATAATGAGGATGGATATATGTGCATAGGCCAAATCAGACAGGGCCGTACCTATAATGTTCATATTGACTTTTCAGTTCTTTAAAAAGAACAATAACTAAAAGTCTTTGGAGGGTTTTAATCAAGTAGTAGTCTAATATTTTAACAGGCTGACATTTACCAGTGTCTCAGAAAAAAAATACCTGTCAAGCTGCTTCCGAAAATCACAGACTTGGGAGCCATCTGGTGCAGGTGTGCTTGGCACACGTAGGGTTATCATCAGAATCCACAAGAGCCTGCAGTGGACTCCTCTTAAGAAGAGGAATGAATCCTGCCTCATAAGAAGTTGATTGAACTATGGAATTGTATGAAATGTGGATTATGTGCCTATAAAACTTTTTTGAAAAAGAATTTTTGTAGAGTTCAAGTGAATTTTAAATGTAAGTCTCTTGGCACAATGTATTTCCTATATTAAGTTCTTTAAAAAGTTTATTTTATGAAGCAATTACAGTAGAGATAACATTAAGAAATTATTAGGAAGAAGGTAATTTTTCCAAGATAATTGCCACTCTCCATATTGACAATAATTTTAATCAGCTTCTTGACATCAAGACCCATGGACTTACATTTCTTTTAACATCAAGATCTATCATGCCTCGCAAATATTTAGAAATGTTTTGATTTTCTCAAATGTATTGTATGCAAGAAATTATACCAATAAAAAGGTACATATTAGAATTCTCAGCTTCATGCATATTGCAACTGATGTGTTTTCTGTTTGTCTGTTAGTTTTTGGCAGGGACAGCATTGTGCTAATCTGTGAAAATGTCATCACTTGTGTACAGCATTTAAGAACTTCTCTAAGAGAATGTTCGAAGCAGTTCTATAATATTCATCCTAGACTCTAATGTGGCTAAGATTTCAGATCTCCAGGACTTGACTAAGGCCCTCAAAGAGTATGTAAGTTTTTCCAGCTAATCCACGAATCCTTCTAACCAGGTTGTTACCCTGATGCATGTCTCAGATTCCTGCCTCTACTAATATTTAGAGTCAGTGTTCTGAGTGACCAAGAAGGCAGTTTTTTCTCTTCCTCAGCTTCTTCATGGCTACAATTACTTCCTTGTTTCTCAGAGTATAAATGGCAGGATTCAGCATCGGGGTCACCATTGTGTACAGCACAGAAACAGCCTTATCCATTGGAAAAGTCCGAAACGGTCTTGCATAGATATAAATGCAAGGCACAAATATTAAGGTTACCACAGCAATGTGGGAGGCACATGTGGACAGAGCCTTGCTGCGGCCTTCCTGTGAGTGACTTCTGAGCATGACTAGTAGTACTGTGTAAGACACCAGCAGCACCAAAAAACACGCCAGAGTCACCAGCCCATTGTTAGACACCATCAGAAGTTCTAAAACAAAGGTATCTGTGCAGGCCAATTTAATCAGCTGAGGCACATCACAATAAAAGTTGTCCAGTTTGTTAGGCCCACAGAATGGCAGCTGGATAGTCAGCCCGACCTGTACAATGGAGTGGATGAAACCCCCGACCCAAGAAGCTGCCATAAGGAGCCCACACACAGTATGGTTCATAATAAGTGTGTAGCGCAGGGGCTGGGAAATGGCGATATAGCGGTCATATGCCATGACAGTCAGCAGGAAGATCTTGATGCCACCAATGAAGTGAAAAAAGAAGAGCTGAGTCAGGCACCCACCGAAAGAAATGGTAGGGTTGTGTGAGAGCAGGTCAACCAACATCCTGGGTCCTGTGACAGATGAATAGCAAAAGTCCAGGAAAGAAAGATTGCATAAGAGAAAGTACATGGTTGTGTGCAGGCGTGTGTCAGATGTTATTAGCGTCACAATGAGTAGATTTCCAGTTATGGTCATAAGATAAACTGCAGAGAAGACAATGAAGAAGAGGAACCGGAGCTCCCATATCTGAGAGAGCCCCAGAAATACAAAACCTGTCACCTGAGAATGGTTGGCTGAATTCATCTGTTTGGTAGGACTTGGAAATGAACCTGTTGAGGAAAATGAACATGTTCATCATGGAATACACAAACTTCTCTGAAATAATTTCTCCGGTACCCTCTAAGAAGCCTTCAAACCTCATTTACCATGCCAAGAATGTAACACTCAATTTAATGGAATAACAAGCAGCAGAGCATTATATAGCACTTATGAAACATCAGGGATATAAAGCCCCACATTAATTGATACGTTTTTTTGTATATGAGAATCAATGATAATAACCCATAAAGACCGGAAAAAACAGAGTAGAAGAAAGGCTTCTAGTCAGAGACTTAACTTCAGTTATGCCAGTGACTAGTTGTGTAAATATGGGTAATTCTCTGGTTTTCCGAGTCTCACTTCAGTCACCTTTTATTTAAATTAGGAAAAATTGTATCTGAGTATCTTATAATTTTTTATCGTATGACTATATGTTATTAAATGAAAATTGCCTGCTCCTCAAAAGACATTATTATGAGAATCAAAAGAAAGCCACAATGGGAAGAAAGTAGTTGCAAAACATATATGTGATTAAAGGCTAGTGTACAAAATGCATGAAGAACTCTTAAAACTAAACTCTAAAGATACAAAATTCACATTGCAGAATAGAGGAAAGAACAGACTAGATATCATACTAAGGAAAATAAATAGTGAACAAATAAGAATTTGAAACTCTAAGCATCTTGTGTCATGACAGAATAGCAAATTTTAAAATCAATGAGTCATCACAAAACTATTAAAATTGCTAAAAAAGTAAATAACTGACAAAATCAGTTGCTTGCTAAGATGAAACGCTCACTCAATGTCCATGTGAATGCAAAAGGTACAGACACTTTGGAAGACGTATTGGCAATTTCTTTCATAGTTAACTATTGTCTTACCATGAAACCGGGCAGACATGTCACTAGGTAATTACCCAACTGATCTGAAAGTGTGTGCAGGCCCAACCCTGAATGACTAAACCAAGGTCACTGCCACTGAGTCAATTCTGACTCAGGGGGACTGACCGTGGATAGGGCTTCGGAGGTTGCCGTGGGAAACAGCCTCTTGATGGGACAGACTACCTCACCTTTCTTCTGAGGAGCAGCTGGGACGTTTGGACGGCCAGCTTTGAAGTTAACAGCCGAACACCAAATCACACTGCCACCTGCTTTCCTTATGAATGTTTACAACAGTTTTATTTTGACTATCAAAAATAGAAAATGACAAAATGTACTTTAATAGACAAAATAAACCATGATATATTCAGTGATAAAAGTAAATGAGCCATCATGTCAGAAAAGGACACAGATAAATCTTAAATAAAGTGTTTTTAACGGAATGGAATTAGTCTGAAAAGGCTACATACTATATCATTCCAATTATATGCCATTCTGAAAAAAACTTATAAGGCTAGCCACTTCGTGATTGTGAGTGGTTTGGGGACAGGAGGACTTCAAATGCTAGTATATTTTGCAGACAGCCCTCTGTCGAGGAGTCTATTCAATGAATTGTGTATAGTTGGTCGGGCTGTTTGTATATTTAACAGAGTATTTATAATCTATTTTTAAATGAATTTTGTTTTAGGGCAAAGTGTCTGCTACTTTGCTGGTCTGAAAACTCAAATGAAAGTTGAAATTATGTCAAGAAAAAATATGAAGCTAATGCTATCAGTGTAAACTCGCCTTCAGCAAACCATTACTTAGATTTTAAGCTCTCATGCCATTGCATAGACAAAGTACAGAGGATTGCTTTAGGGTATGCTATAATACATCCCACTAGTAGATACATGGCACTATGCTTTCTTTTTTTAAAAAGTAAACTTTTGAAAAACGTTATCCTTAAAGTATGAAAATAATTGAAAAATTATGTTAGAAATTAGGGAAGCCCAAAATGAAATAAAGAGTATTCAAAATAGTCTAATAGTATTACAAATGTTTGAAACAGACTCACTGAAGGTAATGGGAAATAAGATACTGACCTTAGTAACTTTGAAATTGGTAGAGTCTATAGGACTAAAAACAAAGAAACTATGCATATTTTTTTTAACTAATAATGTATGTAGCCAGTGGCTTCAATCATCATTACCCATGTGTAAGTTCAGGGTCCACTTAATGAAATTTAAACAAATCCATGAAAGCTAAAATAAAACCTTGAACATATCCCACTTAAATTTCAAGAATATCTGAAGAATGGATCTGGCACATTCAACACTAATGACAGAAAACCTGGCAAGCTTTGGGATTATATCAAGAACATCAAACACGATGAAGCAAAAGGTTACTAAAAACACAAGAAATAAACACAAAACAAAGTGGATAACAGAAGACACGGAATTAAAAATTTGCACAGAAAATTGCAAATGGTGGCTCAAGAAACAAAGTAGAGTATAATAATGAAGATTGCAAATACCTGGAGTTAGAACTCAAAAATGGAAAATAGGTGCAACATCTCTCAAAAGGAAAAACTAGAAGAAAAAATACTAGCCTAGCGTTGCTGTTGCAATATTGAAGGATTCCTATGGGCAAAATGTTGAAGACACAGAAAGTATAAACGAAGACAGAAGAAATACACAGAAACACAGTGTCAAAAAGTATCAGGCAAGGATTCACCATTTGAAGAGGTCGCATGTGATCATGAACCGGTGACACTGAAGTGAGAAGTCCAAGCTGCACTGAGGGCATTGGTGAAAACAAGGGTCCAGGAAGTAATGAAATAACCATTTAAATGTTTCAGCAAACTGATGCAGTGCTAGAAGCACTCCCTAGTCTATGACAAGAAATTTCTGAGACAGTTACCTGACCACGCACCACCGTGAGACAAACTTACGGAGTACTGTGATGTTGCACGTTATGTCACTGGTATTTTACATAGTAGCAGGGTCACTTAATCGGAGCAGATTTCAACAGAGATTCCAGACCAAGAGCAGTCTACGAAGAATAGGCTGTCCACTTCTGAGGAATTAGCAGCCGAAGACCTCATGGACAGCGTCAGAAGATTATCAGAGTGGAAACCT
>NW_022109066.1:23479-25310 GCF_000313985.2 Echinops telfairi
GTATGTAGATTTCTACAGATGAAATACACAGAAATCAAAGGGACTTCCTATGTGAAAAGAGATGATTGTTAAGCTCAAGATCACCAGCTAAAACAAAGCCAAGGACTGACTGTGGAACAGATTAGTATGTGCCAATAAAACTCTCGAGGGAAAAATAAGGAAAGATGTGTCAGGGTTTTACCATTGTTCCATGCTTATTGAACCTGCATGCTGAACAATTAATCTTAGAGCCTGGAACTTGTGACTATATGGACTATATGAAAATCGAATGTGACCAGATGATCAGAGGAGGTCTAAGGGCAGACTTTTGCTACGTAGTTGACACACCTTGCTTGCTTAATGAAAGTAAAGCATATTTATTAAAGTATCTTTCTTAAATACTTCTTAAATGCATCCTCCCCCCTAGCCCCACCTCTCATGATCCCAATTCTACCTTACAAATCCAGCTAGACCAGAAGATGTACACTGGTACAGATAGGAACTAGAAACACAGGGAATCCAGGACAGATAACACCTGAGGAGCAGTGGTAAGAGGGGCAATAAGGGAGGGTGGAGAAAGGTAGGGTAGAAGGGCGAACTGATTACAAGGATCTACATAAACCCCCCCCCACTGGGGGATGGACACAGAAAAGTGGGTGAAGGGAGACGTCAGACAGTGTAAGATATGACAAAATAACAATAATTTATAAATTATCAAGGGTTCATGAGAGAGGGGGCAACGGGGAGGGAGGGGGAAAATAAGGAGCGGATATCAAGGGCTCAAGTAGCAAGCAAAAGTTTTGAGAATGACGATGGCAACAAATGTACAAATGTGCTTGACACAATGCAGGTAGTGTGGATTGTGATAAGAGTTGCAGGAGCCCCCAATAAAATTATTTTTTTTAAAAGAAAGTAAAGCATATTTCAAGCATCTACTGATGAAAATCAAAGATGATCAATATAGATTACAGCTCAATGCAAAGAAAAGCAAAAATCCTCATGAGTGAATAGCGCACAACAAAATAAAAACATAGAAAAGATTTACGTCAAAGATTTCATTTTGCCTATATCAACAATCAAGGCTCCTGGAAGCAACAGTTAGGAAATCAAACAATGCATTGTATTGGACAAATCTGTGCAAAACACTTCTTTGAAGTGTTGAAGAGTGCAGATATCTCTTTGAGGACAAAGGTGCACCTTCCCTAAACTACGGTATTTTTCATCACCGCATATGCATGTGAAATCTGCATAACGATTAGGGAAAGCAGAGAACCATCCATGCATTTGAATTTTGGTGCTCGGGCAGAATATTGAAACGGTCATGGTCTGCCACAGAACAAACACATTTATTTGGGGGGAAAACAACAACAACCAGAATGCTGATTAGGAGCAAGAATCGTGATATTTTGTCTCAGGTGCTTTAGGCATGTTACCAGGAGAGACCAGAAGCTAGAGAAGGACATGGCAGTTGATAAAGTGAAAGGGAAGGAAAAACGAGGAAAGTCCTAAGTCAGACATATTGACACAGTGTCGTCAACAATGGGCTCAAATACAACAAAAGTGTGAGGATGGACAGGCGGCATTTCATTCTGTGTGTGCATGGATCGGAACTGACTAGACAGCACAGGAGAACGGCAATAAGTAAGTCTCCAAGTTGTTCGATAAGTACCACCTAGAGAGCCAGTTACTCTCTCAGCCCATTGTCAGGCAAAGTGATGGGAAATGAGGGAGAAACGTTAACTATTTCTTTAAAGAAAAGGGAGAGGAGTCAGGGCAACCTGGAACAAGGCAGTCTTCAGAACTGAGTAAGGCACTTGCCTTGTCTCCAAAAGGCCAAAGAAAGAAACACCAT
>NW_022109066.1:27085-28021 GCF_000313985.2 Echinops telfairi
TTGACACAGTGGATAGATGGATGGATTGTGATAAGAGCTGTATGAGCTCCCAATAAAGTGATTTAAAAAGGAAGAAAGAAAATTAACCTGGCAAATGCTCACAGAAGAAACACTTGCCATAATACCATTAATAAATGAAATAAAGTTAATAGCATATATTTTATCTGTAAGTATTGATAAAAGGTACCATCTGACAAGAAAGTATAACAGCCATGAAGATTTATATTTCTAAAAACAAAGCTTTAAAGCATATAAAAACACTCAAATAACAGGAGAAAAAAAAATCCAGGTATCAGAAACAATCAAATCAGGTAAAGTTTATCTTATATTAAATTTCTATCTATTGCTTGTATGTCCATTTGAAATAGCAATTATATGACTCAATATGGGAAATTGGGGGTAAGAGAACACAGAATTTAAATAACATGGTAAATCAATATGAATTAATAAGTATATAAAACAATAATTTCATATATTTGCAAATACAAGTAAATTTATGAATTAAAAATTCAACAAAAGCTATATAAGAAAGGAAAATCATTAGAGAAAACAAAACTGGAATAGCTTTTCTGCCCTTCCATCATCCCAAAAGAACACTAGGGAAATAATAAAACTAAAATCGTTCTTTATGAAAAAATAAAATACTGGCCTAAAGACAAATATATCGAAAGTTTGAACAACACAAGAAAGAAAACTTGTACACATGCATGATACTAAGACCTATCAAAAGAGCAAACAATAAAGATAAATATTTTTAAGAAAGTTGTGCCAAAGTTTCACCAATAATACAAATTTTGTGAAATAAATAATATTCTAGGAAGATATAAGTACTTGCAAATATATAGAATATTTAATTTCCAATTAAATGCTAAAATCATGACTTTGACAATAATTAAAGAAAATTAAAAGTCAATAAATAATCCATTCCTTAAAAAG
>NW_022109066.1:45840-48230 GCF_000313985.2 Echinops telfairi
TAACATAAGTGTATACACATCACAGTCAGTTGTAGAACATTCTTGCCCTCCTGTATTTAATATTTGCTGTATTCACATGTCCCTTCAACATGCCCTCTCCCTGAATTCCTGATAAGCCATACACCAAATATTGTCTCTATATATCCACACATCGTCTTTCATATACTGGAAAACACACAAAACAAAACCAAAAAATGAAAACAGCATTTTTTTTAAAGAAAGAAAGAACAAAAGAAAAGACCAGCAACCATATTCAAATAAGTCAGAGGGGAAAAAAAAAACCCTCTGTCAAGAAAAAAGCAGGAAACATTGATATGACAACAGATCCAAAATGGGTCCAGAGAGAGATCAAATGACCAGGTACCACATTATAACCTAATTCCATCTGGCATAATCAAGTTTAATATAGTCTCCATCTGATAGCAAGGTCATTCACTTCCCTTAACTAGGGTCAGAGGGGATCCCCCAGAGGCTTAGTCTATGTAGGGACCCTGCAGAAAGATTTGAGGACCCCTCAGTTATCCACAGCCTTCTACAAATTGGGCGTTCACAATTAAAGCTCCCTCCTTGGGATTTGGATTTTGTTATTTATTATTCTTAGATCATCCTTTCTTTTAGACACATATACCATACATACATGATCAAACATGTACTGTCTTAAGGATTCCTTGTGGTGAAGTGGGTTACACAGTGCTGCTAATCACAACGTCAGCCCTTCAAACCCACCACCAAGGAGAAAGATGAGGCTTTCTGCTGCTATAAAGATATAAAACCCCAGATATCCACATAGGCAGTTCACCTCTCCCCGGGGTGTCACTACAAGTCATTTCTAATTCAGTAGCAGTGGGTTTGATTTTTTTTTTTAAGACATTGGGGCATATTGTGTTTTCCAAAGGTAACCACAATCTTTCTCATCTCACATATTTTTCTTACAAAAAAACTATGGTACTATACTTATTAAGCAGTAGGAATATGGCACGAGATTCTATACCCCCTTCATGGATCTGGATGATAGTCGGAATGATGCTATATGATCTCTGAGTTTGACTCATTAAATAAACACAGCCTCTTCCTAGCTCTCTAGGGAACATACTCTTAGAATGCATCATAATGGCACGCTGTTTGCGTGCCCTCAAGTTGATTCCAAGTCATTGACAACCAGAGTGGAATTACTCCACATAGTTTTCTAGGCTATGGTTAGACTATGGTATGGTTGAACAAGATAAACACTATACTACCACACTAGTAGAATGCTGGGTTATACAATGGGCTACTAACCACAAGGTTGACTCACTCTGCAGAAGAAAGATGAAGCTTTCTGCTCTCATGAAGATCCACAGCCTCAGAAATTCCCAGAGACAGTTCTGTCCTGGCCTCTAGGGTCATTGTGAGTCTTTGGAGTCAATTTGAGGAAGCAAGTGTTTATAGAAATAGATTGCCAAGTCTTTTCTCACCAATGGGCCCAAAAAACCAATCTTTCTGTTAGCAGATACGTACTTTACCTATTGTACCATCAGGGATCCTTATTATGTCGCGAGGAAGTACGAATTATCCCTGGTGATAGGCCTTGTACCCTAAGCAGCAAATGAACTCCCAAATGACAATAAGCAGTCAATTGTCCGTTATGTGATTGAGCCATCTAGGCCCAGTGCAGCTGCCAAGATAATCCCAAACAGAGATGAACATATTTCACCACAACTAAACAAATTATAGATAAGTGTGTTAAATACATGATACATGTCTTAAATAAATACATGTCTTAAGCTGCTAATTTTTGGTATGTATTGATATGCATGAAAAAATGGGAACAAGCAGGATTTTCAAATGTGCATGTTTACTGCCACCAACAAACACCTATAGACATAATCAGGGCATCATCTTAGGCATCCCTAAGGAAATAGTGCCCATAATTAAAAATAATTTACCTAAATTTCTTTATACCAAAATCCCTCATCCATTTTATAAAGGCTGAGGGACTTTGAACATGGTGGAATAAGGGCATCAAAAAGTCCACACCTTCACAAAACCAGTGAGGACACTAGTAAGTATTCTCAAAGCCCATTCTTCAGTAGTCGTAAATGTGTCCAAAGGCTTCAAACAATAAAGGGGCATTTATTTCAAATAATAAACCACTTAGAACCCTTTATGTACTGATTTTTCTAAATTAAAAGGCCTTCACTTCTCTGAGAAATAAATAAATAAATGCTGGGCTCTATGCTAGTTGTATATTTAGCTTTTGGAGAATTATGTCAAAGAGTTTTCCAGAATTACTGTAGCATTTTTGATGCCCATCAGCAATGCAAGTCCTATACAGTTTTTCTACACCTTTGTCAGCATTTGATTTTAATATCATTTATTATTTAGTCAATCTGATAAGTGTATTATTGTAT
>NW_022109066.1:49348-62283 GCF_000313985.2 Echinops telfairi
TGTTTTCATGTGCACTTAGCCAACACCTCACTTACATGGCTACATGTTTTAAGACAAGCTTGTGGAAATCAAAATATTATTCTTTCTGATAGTAAGGCGCCAACTAATTTTTTCACTTTGCACCCACACTTTGCAACCTTATTTTCATGGAGGTAAGTATCCAGTAGGACCACATCATAAGAAACAATTGTGCTTGGATTACAGTTATAATTAAGTATGAACTGAAAATCCAGTCATATGTCTCTGGTATACATATACTCCTGGTCCACTTTAGTTAGACAAGTCATTGTCAGTTTATTGAGGAACAGTGTAAATCATCCCCATGGATGATTACCCTTATGGTAATTCTATTGTAGTATCATTAATTTAGCCAATTATATAGAATTTAAAATACAGTTGTAAAAATGAAAGTATAAATGTATGACAATTTTTTAGACCAATGTACATTGATTGTTGACTTATATAGTTTAAAAACTCAAGTGACTGGACACTACTTATGCAAATATTGAGGGTTGAAGACAGGGGAAAACTTTCAATTATGCTCACAAAGGCAGAACTATGCCTGCTGAATGAAGACACATCACCAAAAGGCATTGATGATGAAAATCTGTGGTACTCTTGCATGGCCATATATTGGGCACACTCAAAGTAAGAGATTTAAGCCAAAATTCACAGACTTCCAAATTCAGCTTGGTATAGTAATCATATTTCTTCTCAAAGTAGGGTGTTCCAGCCTTCAAGGAAGTATTTCAATGACTTTTACCTGCTACCGGTATGTTTAAGATAAATTCCAGTTAGTGGGCTTTCCATTAAAGATGCTGCACACTGTGAAAGGATAAAATCTAAAGTTCCAGTTGTCTATAGTGCATGGCATAGGGCTGGAAATTAGGTCAAAGGTGCCTAATTAGGAACACGATTTGGAGCCTAGTTTCTCTTTGGAAATCTACTCGCATATAAGTAATGTTAAACATTTTTCCCCAGTCACAGATTGCCTCACATTGTTTACCCATCAATAGAGGTAGAAGCACCTTCTCTCTCAAAGACAGACTTGCCCCATAGGTATTTCCACCTCTGGACTTGAATTTCCATTAAGGTTTACTGCGGACCTTTTAGGAATGTCTGTTGATTTGGGGTGACTGCAGAGGAGATATCATATGGTAGGAGCTACTTTGCTGTCTCTCTCTCCCTACAACATGAGAAAGTGTATCCAGATTAGGTGGGGCCTTCTCTGTTGAAGTGGTTACTATGATGTACAAATAAGGGGGTGATATATGGATCATGAGCATTAGGCAGGAGTATCATTCCATTGCTTGAGACTAGATTAGGAGATTACATGTCCTAAATATGGATGCCTGCCTTTGTCTTGGTGTTTATCCTTATAGGAGTGGTTTCATACAATATTTGTCCTTTTGTAATTGATTAACTTCGCTCAGCATAATAGTTTCCAGGTTCATCCATGTCATAGTTTCATCATTGTTTTTTAGGAATTCATAGTATTTCATTATGTGTATGTACCAGAGTTCTTTACACATCCTTGTACTGGTGGATTCTGGATTGTTTCCTGTTTCTAGCTATTGTAAACTGTACTGGAATCCACATGGGAAAGCATGTGTCTGTTCATATTGTGTACTTTACTTCTTAGGGGATATATCCAGAATAAGTATTTCTGCATCCTATGGTATTTCTAGTCCTAGTTGTTGTAGGTAGTTAGTTTTTTTCATTTACTTGAGAAATGAAGTTGGAATATCAATGGAGATTGCATTGTATCTATAGATTGACATTTGCACAATATTAAGTCTACCTATTTATGAGCATAGGAAGTCCTGGTGGCATGGTGATTGCACATTCGGCTGAGATCGCAAAGTTAGTAGTTTGAAACAAAGAAGAATCAATCCATTAAAATTGTGGTACTGGAGAAAAGTATTAAAAGTACATGGACAGATAAAAGGACAAATTAATCTGCGTTGGAAGGATAGCAAGAGTGCTCCCTAGAGGCAAGGATGGCAAGGTGTCACCTTACATACTTGGGACATGTTCTCAAAAGAGACCAATCCCTGGAGAAGCACATCATGCTTGGTAAAGTGGAGGGGCAGCAAAAAGAGAAGGGCCTTGATAGGATGGCTTGACACAGTAGCTGAAAAATGGGGCCAGGCATGAGAACAATTGTGAGAATGGTGCAGGGTCAGGCATTCTTTCACTCTGTTTTGCAAAGGGCCTCTATGGGTCCGAGCCAACTTGTGAGCACCTAACAATAGCAATAACATCCACGAACACTGTGCATTCTTTCATTCAGGTAGGCCTTTTGGTTTGTTTCTCATAGTAGTTTTCTGCAGTTTTCTTTGTTCGGGTCTTTTGCTTCTTTGTTTAGGTTTATTCCTCAGTATTTCATCTTTTGTGTGTCTCTCAAAAATGGTAATATTTTAACATCTTTTTCAGTGCTCTCTTTACTGGTACAAAGGAATCTCATTGATTTCTTTTCCTATACTCTTTTGGTGGAGTCTTTGGGATTTCCTATGTTTAAAACCATATCATTTGTAAATAGTGAGAGTTTCACATTTTTGTTCTGTAATGGTTTGTGTTGAGATTTCTAGCAGGATGTTGACTACAGGGCATCTTTGTCTGGTTTCAGTTCTCAAGGGAAATTTTTCCAGTTTATCCCCATTGAGTATGGTGTTTGACATTGCTCTTTCATATATATTCTTTATTATTTTGAGGAAAATCCATTCAATTCCTATTTTGTTGAGTATTTTAGTCAGAAATGGGTGTTGGATATTGTCTAATGCCTTTTCTGCATGTGGTGTTATGATCATGTGGTTCTTATTCTCTATCTTGTTGATGTGGGTTATATTGATTGGTTTTCTAATGTTGGAACATCCTTGTGTGCCTGGTAAGAATTCTACTTGATCGCTGTGAATTATTTTTGTGAAGTGTCGTTGGATTGGACAGAATTTTGGTGAGAATTTTTGTATCTATGTTCATGAGAAATCTATAGACTTGCCTCTATGCAGTTTGCCTGGTTTTGACATTGAAGTTATGGTCCCTTCATAGGATGTGATTGCAAGCTCTCTGGCCTTTTCCATAGTCTGAAATAATTTGTGTAGAGTTACTGATAGCACCTCACTTAATACTTGGTAGGATTCCCCTGTAAAGTCATCCAGTCCTGGGATTTGCTTGGTTCAGAGTTTCTTGATGGCCTTCTCTTTCTTCTTAGTTAGGGGTCTGTTATGGGTGTCTACGTCCATTAGCATTAATGGATATAGTGTGTTAGACTGGGTTGACTAGAGAAACAAATCCAGAGACACTCATATACATGTAAGAGAGAGCTTTCTATCAAAGAGCAATTGCATATTGAGAAAACATCTCAATGCTGGCGTGGGTCTCCAAGTGCCTCCTCCAGCTTTCTGAATGACTACACCTCAGGAAGTTGAAACAGAAAGAGAGTGTGTGGCCCACCTCCAGGTCAGAAGAAAGGAAGTTCCCAGACTCCTCATGAGAAGTCACCCTAACCAGGAGGCACCAATAGGCTGTGACTTGACTGACAGACTAAACTCTACCCCTTCACTCTATTTATCAAGCTGGCATGAAATTATGTAACCACCACAGGTAGATAGTGATTTCTAGGCATTTGTCCATTTTTCTTCGCTATCAAACTTTTTGGAACACAGTCTTCCATATTGGTATTTATTACTCTTGGTTCATTTGGATCTGTTATGATGTCACCCTTTTCATTTTTATTCTAGATATTTGCATCTTCTCTTTCATTTTCTTTGTTAAGTTTGCCAAATTTATTAATTTTGCACTTTGTCAAATTTATTAATTCTTCCAAAGAACCAACTTTTTGTCTTATTGATTTTTTCTATTATTTTTCTGTTTTCCAATTTGTTTATTTCTGATATAATATTTATGATTTATTTTCTCCTATTGTTGCTCTTGTTCTGGTTATTGGTGTTGTGTTAAGGTGTTGAGTTTGGATTTTTCCTCTTTTATTCATGTGTGAATTGATTATGATAAATTTACCTCTAATAAATGCCTTTGCTGGGTCCCAGGATTGGGGTATGTTATGTTATCGATCTTGTTTCTTTCAAAGAATTTCTTAATTTCATTCCTTTTATGAGCTACTATCCCTTTGCTTTAACGTAGTATATTGTTCATCCTCTGTGTTTGACTTTCTGCTCTTGTTCTTTGTATTGTTGATTTCCACTTTCATAGAGTTGTGAACCTCAGTATTTTTTAATTAATTAAGGCTTGTTTTGTGACTGAACATGTGATCTACCCTGGAGTATGTACCTTGTGTACCGTAAAAGATTATGTACTGTGCTGTTGTCATGCACAGTGCTGGTATGTGTGTCCTATGTCTATGAGGTCGAGCTAGTTCATTGTGTTATTTAGCTCTTCTGTTAATCTTAAAAAAAACAATTATATAATTCACATATCCCCCATTTAAATAGTTTAAGCTCTTCTGTTTCCTTACTGAGTTTTTCTCATCAGATCTGTCTTTCTTTAAAAATGGTTTATTTATACTTATATCTATTTTTTTCTGTCTTCAACTCTGAGAGTTTGATAGCTATATTTAGAGGGTCTCTCATTGGTGTGTGTGTGTGTATACATATTTATATTTAATATGGTTATAACTTATAGTTCTACTATTTGAAAATCATTACATAGTGTTCATTTCTGTCTTTCATTATGTTATTTGCCTTTTAGCCTATCTTATCAGAGTTTAATACTGCCACTTCTGCTTTTTATGTTTGCCATTGGCTTGGTAGATTCTTCACCATGCTTTAATTCTTAGTCTATTATTGTTTTTGAACTTAAGGTTTCTCTCTTGTAGCAGCTTATCAATGGGTCCCGTTTTTTTAATCAAGCCTGCCCTCTCTGACTGTTGACTGGTGCATTTAATTCATTGATATTTGGTGTCATTATTTATATTCGTGGGTTTGTTGCTGTCATTTTGCTCTGTGTTCATTTGCTTTTTTGCATGATGTTATTGGTGTCTTGGGCCTCCTTTATTTCTGTGTTGTTTTGAGTGCTGTTTTCTTTGTATTGGTTTCTAGGTGGTGTTGTTCTGTGTGTTTTACTGAGGTTTGTCTGCTGTTATTGATTCTTCGTCCATAATGGTCCTGTGTGTGTGTGTGTGTAATTTTTGTCTTGTTTTTAATCTATTCCTTTAATTTCTCTTTATCTGGAAATACTTTTCTTTAGACATCATAGCTGGATAATTATCTGACAATGTGCAGACCATTCCACTAGGAGATCCTTATGCATGAGTGAATTCATCACGAACAGGTGCTGGCCTGTTGGTTAATGGGATTCCTCTGAGTCCTTTGCTTCATCATTGTCATAACCAGCCTTCTTGAATGCACCGACCAGTACTTTGGTCAAGTTGATCTGGCCAAGGCTCACCTACTGTTGGAGCTGCTGATTTTGTCATCCTGTTGTCAATCCTGTTACTTAGTTCTCTGGCAGTTCCTTATGCCTGCATCTGACCACTGTTCCCAGGGTCTCCACAGCTGCTCAAAAGAAGGAAATCATCTCCGTACGTGCCTCACCCTTTACAGTGGTGATTATCTATAGCAGTTCCATCTTCATCTACATCCACATGTCAGAGGTTCAGTCCATTATGCTCAACATAGGAAGCTCTGTCTTGACCTACTTTGTTAATCTCTTTCTGAAACCCTTTGTCTTCAGTCTGCACAATGATAAGATGATGAAGACACGTGGCAATGACATTGAACCACTGGTTCTAGGGAGTCTATGAGGGTCACAAGGGAAAAAAGTGCCTGTTAGGTTGAGAGATTAGGTTTATTTAATATTTTAAAAATATATTAGAAGTTAAAAATCATTCAATGTCTTTTATTTTTAATAATAAAATATTAGTCTTCATGAATATATAGTATAAAGTCAAACTTCATTTTCCTTATTATAATCTTTAATGTGCCTCTACCACCACACAGAGAAAGCCCATTCAACTGAGCATATTTCATATTCCTAGATTTATGCACAATTTCCCTTAGGCTGAAATATTTTAATCTCATGTAGTCTTTATGCAGGGAAACAGCTCTTATGAAAATATGTGTCTTAACCACAGTTATTATTATTTCAGTATCTTTTCCACACACCCAATCTGAGAGCACAAAAATAGGAATATTCAGAGCTTTCCATTTAGATTGAGTACTAAGAATAAGATTAATCAGGATTGCTGTGTGCAACTTCTGGCTGCAGCACTAAATAGTTGTCTTATTTTAATTTTACTCTTCTTTGTCTGACTTTGTTTGCAGCTCTTGCAGAAATCTTATAGGAGAAAAATGACAAGACCAATAAAACAAACAAAGACTAATAAAACATTGGAATATCTCGAATTTTTAAAACCATTCTATTTTATATTTCCTGAATATCAGAACAATCCTTTAATCGCTATGTTAATAAATATTATTAAAATCCTAATATGTTTCAGGCACCGTGCTAGGCAGGACTATAACTCGAGCAAGTCAAATGAGTCATTAAGACTGAAAATTTTAGGATGCACTCAAGCCAAGCGTCATCTAAATGAAGGCTCAATACTTGCACAACCATGAGAATGAGCGCCTCCTGAAGTGTTTTGCTTTGGGTACCTCTCTTATTTTAAGGCTCTATTTACAGTAGTAAGCAAAATGGACATGACTGTTAATTTATAGAATTTCTAGTACAGGAGGGTGGGTGGACAACAATCAACTGAATGTACAAATAAGTATGTAGTTCTAATTTGTGTTAAATGCTTTTAGGAAAAGAGTTAGGTTTTGTAATAAGACAGGAGGAACAGCTTTAGAATAGAGATCAGAGACGATACCACTAAAGAAGGAAACTTTTAACTGATTGAGACTGAGCAAGACTTAACCAGGAGAAGTGTAGATGTGTAGAAAAGAAGGGAAGAATGGAATAATGTGGATGGAAATATGTGCATAGGCTAAATCAGACAGGGCCATATCTATAATGTTCATATTGACTTTTTGGTTCTTTATAAAGAACAACTAAAAGCCTTGGGAGGGTTTTAATCACGTAGTGATCTAATACTTTAACTGGGTGACATTTACCAGTGTTTCAGAAAAAAACACCTGTCAAGATGCTTCTGAAAATCACAGAATTGAGAGCCACATGGAGCAGGTGTGCTTGGCACAGGTACGGTTATCATCAGAATCCACTAGAGCCTACAGTGGACTCCCCTTAAAAAGAGGAATGAATCCTACCTCATAAGAAGGTTGATTGAACTATGGAATTGTATGAAATGTGGATTATGTGCCTATAAAATGTTTTTGAAAAGGAATTTTTGTAGAGTTCATGTGAATTTTAAATGTAAGTCTCTTGGCAAAATGTATTTCCTATATTAAGTTCTTTGAAATGTTAATTTTATGAAGCAATTAAGGTAGTGATAGCATTAAGAAATTATTAGAAAGAAGGTAATTTTTCCAAGATAATTGCCACTCTCCATATTGACAATAATTTTCATCAGCCTCTTGACATCAAGACCCATGGACTTACATTTCTTTTAACATCAAGATCTATCATGCCTCCCAAATAGTTGGAAATGTTTTGATTTTCTCAAATGTATTTGTACCCAAGAAAGTATACCAATAAAAAGGTATACATTAGAATTCTCAGCTCCATGCATATTGCAATTAATGTGTTTTTGTTTGCTTGTTTCTTTGATTGTTTTTGGCAGGGACAGCACTGTGCTAATATGTGAAAGGGCCATCACTCATGCACAGCATGTGAAAACTTGAGTCTAGGAGAGTGTTGGACGTAGTTCTATAATATTCGTCCTGGACGCTAACGTGGCGAAGATTTCAGATCTCCAGGACTTGACTAAGGCCCTCAAGGAGTATGTAAGTTTTCTCCAGCTAATCCACGAATCCTTCTGACCAGGTGGTTATCCTGATGCATGTCTCAGGATTCCTGCCTCTACTAATCTTCAGAGTCAGTGCTCTGAGTGACTAAGAAGGAAGTTTTGTCTCTTCCACAGCTTCTTCATGGCTGCAATTACTTCCTTGTTTCTCAGAGTATAAATGACAGGATTCAGCATCGGGGTCACCATAGTGTATAGCACACAGGCAGCCTTGTCCATTGGAAAAGTTCGAAACGGTCTTGCATAGATATAAATGGAAGGCACAAATATTAAGGTTACCACAGCAATGTGGGAGGCACATGTGGACAGAGCTTTGCTGCGGCCTTCCTGTGAGTGACTTCTGAGCATGACTAGTAGTGCTGTGTAGGACACCAGCAGCACCAGAAAACACACCAGGGTCACCAGCCCATTGTTAGACACCATCAGAAGTTCTAAAACAAAGGTATCTGTGCAGGCCAATTTAATCAGCTGAGGCACATCACAATAAAAGTTGTCCAGTTTGTTAGGCCCACAGAATGGCAGCTGGATAGTCAGCCCGACCTGTACAATGGAGTGGATGAAACCCCCGACCCAAGAAGCTGCTATGAGGAACCCACACACAGTATGGTTCATAATAAGTGTGTAGCGCAGGGGCTGGGAGATGGCGATATAGCGGTCATATGCCATGACGTTCAGCAGGAAGATCTTGATGCCACCAATGAAGTGAAAAAAGAAGAGCTGAGTCAGGCACCCACCAAAAGAAATGGTAAGGTTGTGTGAGAGCAGGTCAACCAACATCCTGGGTGCTGTGATAGATGAATAGCAAAAGTCCAGGAAAGAAAGATTGCGTAAGAGAAAGTACATGGTTGTGTGCAGGCGAGTGTCAGATGTTATTAGCGTCACAATGAGTAGATTTCCAGTTATGGTCATAAGATAAACTGCAGAGAAGACAATGAAGAAGAGGAACCGGAGCTCCCATATCTGAGAGAGCCCCAGAAATACAAAACCTGTCACCTGAGAATGGTTGGTTGTATTCATCTGCTTGGTATGACTTGGAAATGAACCTGTTGAGGAAAATGAACATGTTCATCATGGAATACACAAACTTCTCTGAAATAATTTCTCCAGTACCCTCTAAGAAGCCTTCAAAGCTCATTTACCATGCCAAGAATGTAATACCCAATTGAATAGAATAACAAGCACCGAGCCTCATATAGTGCTTATCAAATATCAGGGATATAAAACCCCACATAAATTGATACATTTTTTTGCATATGAGAATCAATGATAATAACCCATAAAGACTGGACAAAACAGAGTAGAAAAAGGCTTCTAGTCAGAGACTTAACTTCACTATACCAGTGACTAGTTTTGTAAATATGGGTAATTCTCTGGTTGCCTGAGTCTCACTTCCCTCCTCACCTTTTATTTAAATTAGGAAAAATGGTATCCAAGTATCTCATAATTTTATATCTTATCACTATATGTTGCCTTGATTTAGAAGACTTAGTAAATAGCATGTAGTCATTATTTTATGAAAATTAACCCAAGTGAATCATAGGCTTAAATATATAATGAAAAAAAAAATGTGGGAAGGAAACACAGGTGAAACTGTACATAACTTTGAATTTTGTTATATATTTTTTCACACAACACCAAAATCACAATTTATTTTAAAAATGTAATGCAGTTTATTAAATGAAAATTGCCTGCTCCTCAAAAGACATTGTTATGAGAATCAAAAGAAAGCCACAATGGGAAGAAAGTAGTTGCAAAACATATATGTGTTTAAAGGCTCGTGTACAAAATACATGAAGAATTCTTAAAACTAAATCCTAAAGATATAAAATTCACATTGCAGAATAGAGGAAAGAACAGGCTAGATATCATACTAAGGAAAATAAATAGTGAACAAATAAGAATTTGAAACTCTAACCATCTTGTGTCATGACAGAATAGCAAATTTTGAAATCAATGAGTCATCATAAAACTATTAAAATTGCTAAAAAAGTAAATAACTGACAAAATCAGTTGCTTGCTAAGATGAAATGCTCACTCAATGTCCATGTGAATACAAAAGGTACAGACACTTTGGAAGACGTATTGGCAATTTCTTTCATAGTTAACTATTGTCTTATCATGAAACCGGGCAGACATGTCACTAGGTAATTACCCAACTGACCTGAAAGTGTGTGCAGGCCCAACCCTGAATGACTAAACCAAGGTCACTGCCACTGAGTCCATTCTGACTCAGGGTGACTGACCGTGGATAGGGCTTCGGAGGTTGCCGTGGGAAACAGCCTCTTGATGGGACAGACTACCTCACCTTTCTTCTGAGGAGCAGCTGGGACGTTTGGACGGCCAGCTTTGAAGTTAACAGCCGAACACCAAATCACATGCCACCTGCTTTCCTTATGAGTGTTTACAACAGTTTTATTTTGACTATCAAAAATAGAAAATGACTAAATGTACTTTAATAGACAAAATAAACCATGATATATTCAGTGATAAAAATAAATGAGCCATCATGCCAGAAAAGGACACAGATAAATCTTAAATAAAGTGTTTTTAACTGAATGAAATTAATCTGAAAAAGCTACATACTATATCATTCCAATTATATGCCAGTTATAAAGTTATAAAGATAATAACTTCGTGATTATGAGTGGTTTGGGATAGGAGGACTTCAAATTCCGGTATATTTTGTAGAGAGCCCTCTGTAGCGGAGTCTATTCAATGAAATAAAGATTATACAAAAGAGTCTAAGAGCATTACAAATGTATGAAACAGACTCACTGAAGGTAGTGGGGAGTAAGATACCTTAGTAACTTGGAAATGGGTAGAGTCTGTAAGACTGAAAACAAAGAAACTATGTATGGTTATTTTTATTAATAATGTACATAGCCAGTGGCTTTAATCATCATTACCCATGTGTAAGTTCAGGGTGCACTTAAGGAAATTTAAACAAATCCATGAAAGCTAAAATAAAACCTTGAGCATATCCCACTTAAATTTCAAGAATATCTGAAGAAGGGATCTGGCACATTCAACACTAATGAGAGAAAGCCTGGCAAGCTTTGGGATTATATCAAGAACATCAAACACGAGTGAAGCAAAAGGTTACTAAAAAGACAAGAAATAAACAAAAAACAAAGTGGATAACAGAAGACACAGAATTAAAAATTTGCACAGAAAATTGCAAAGGGTAGCTTGAGAAACAAAGTAGAGTATAATGAAGAGCACAAAGACATGGAGTTAGAACTCAAAAATGAAAAACGGGTTCAACATCTCTCAAAAGGAAATACTAGAAGAAAAAATACTAGCCTAGCATTGCTGTTACAATATTGAAGGATTCCTATGGGCAAAATGTTGAAGACACAGAAAGTATAAACGAAGACAGAAGAAATACACAGAAACACAGTGTCCAAAAGTATCAGGCAAGGATTCACCATTTCAAGAGGTCGCATATGGTCATGAACCAGTGAAACTGAAGTGAGAAGTCCAAGCGGCACTGAGGGCATTGGTGAAAACAAGGGTCCAGGAAGTAATGAAATAACCATTTAAATGTTTCAGCAAACTGATGCAGTGCTAGAAGCACTCCCTAGTCTATGACAAGACATTTCTGAGACAGTTACCTGACCACGCACCACCGTAAGACAAACTTACGGAGTACCGTGATGTGGGACGTTATGTCACTGGTATTTTACATAGTAGCAGGGTCACTTAATCGGAGCAGATTTCAACAGAGATTCCAGACCAAGAGCAGTCTACGAAGAATAGGCTGTCCACTTCTGAGGAATTAGCAGCCGAAGACCTCATGGACAGCGTCAGAAGATTATCAGAGGGGAAACCTCGTGGATAGCAGCAGAACCGTGTCAGATAGTGCAGGAAGAGGAGCCCTGAGACCTGAAGGCACTCAAGCTGTGACTGAAGAAGGCTGGCTTCTCAGAGTAGGGTCCACCGTCATGATATGGATGGAGGAAACCTTTGGGACCTTCATTTGCTGATGGGGCCCGACTCAAATGAGGGAAAAAATTAGCTGCAAACACCTTTTAATTATTGGAATATGAAATGAATGATATATGAATCTAGGAAAATTAGAAGTCATCAAAAGTGAAACGGATCATATAAAGATCAATGTTCTAGGCATTAATGAGCTGAAATGCACTGGCATTGGGCGTGTTGAATCAGACAATCATATATGGTTTACTATGTTGGGAATTACAAATTCAAGATGAATAACATCACAATCATCATCAAAATGGACATTTCAAGATCTAGCTTGAAGTACAATGCTGTCAGTGATGGGACAGCATCTCTCTGCATACAAGAAAATCCAGTTAACACAACTATTATTCAAATTTGCCAACAACAATTAAAGCTAGGGATGAAGAAGTTGAAGAGCTCAATCAATATCTTCAATATAAGATGCTCAAACACGAAATCAAGATGCATTGATAGTTATTTCTATTTGAATGCAAAAGTTGGAAACTTCCAAATGAGGAAGGAATACTTGTTGGAAAATAGGGATGTGGTGATAGAAATTAAGCTGGAGATCACATGCTAGGATTTTACAAGTCCAACAGCTCTTTCATCACAAATTCCTCTTTGCAGTAACATAAATGGGGACTGTGTATGTAGATTTCTACAGAAATCAAATGGACTTCCTATGTGAAAAGAGATGATTGTTAAGCTCAAGATCAGCAGCTAAAACAAAGCCAAGGACTGACTGTGGAACAGATTCATATGTGCCAATAAAACTCTCGGGGGAAAAATAAGGAAAGATGTGTCAGGGTTTTACCATTGTTCCATGCTTATTGAACCTGCGTGCTGAACAAATAATCTTAGAGCCTGGAACTTGTGACTATATGAATTATATGAAAATCAAACGTGACAACAGGATCAGAGGAGGTCTCATGACAGACTTTTGCTACGTAGTTGACACACCTTGCTTGCTTCATGAAAGTAAAGCATCTTTCTTAAATACTTCTTAAATGTCTCCACGCCCCCAGCCCCACCTCTCATAATCCCAATTCTACCTTACAAATCCGGCTAGACCAGAGGATGTACACTGATA
>NW_022109066.1:84563-132361 GCF_000313985.2 Echinops telfairi
GGGCACCATCAGCTTTCTTCACCACATTTGCTTATGCACCCCCTTTTTCTTCAGCCATTTTGTTGGGAAGCTGAGCATCACAGAATGCTGGGTTATTAGAGCAAAGTGTTCTTGCATTGAGGGAGTTCTTGAGTAGAGGTCTAATGTCCATTTGCTACCTTAATATCAAACCTATAAATATACACACATAGATCTATTTCCTCATTGTCATATATACATTTACATATACATATGTACATGCCTGTATTTAGACATATATAAATGTCCTCTACCCCCTAGTTCTTTCTATTATTTCCTTTTACTTTCCTCTTGTCCTACTATCATGTTCAGCCTTCATTTGGGTTTCATTAAATCCTCTCAGTTACATTACCCTTTATCAATCCCTACCAGGCCTCTTATACCCTCCTTGCCATTGATTTTGGATGACTTGTTGTTGTTGTTCCCTTGTCCCTGGGTTTGTTAACACCCACTTCCTCCCCACCCCACTTCTCCTCACCTTCCCCTCTTCCACGTCCCCCTGGAACCTTTGGTCCCACTGTTTTCTCTTCCAAATTGTTTACCCTGCCTATCTTATCTAAATAGACCTGCAGAGAGGAGGGAGACAATGTCAGAGACCAAGATGGAAAAGAATGTTTGGAAATGATTGTGGTAGCAATTGTACAATACTGCTTGATGTGATTGAACTAAGTAATGATATGATATAAGTATTAGCACCCAATTAATAATAAATGTTAAAAACTAGATGATTAGGAAAATAATACAGGGCAGATCCTCCTGTAGGGAGTTTATATAATTTTAAGTATTTTTCTCAAGGACAAACTGCCCTTCCCTAGTTTTTCTACCCACAGCAGTGAAATCACCTTTTCATAGACAATCATATACTTTTCTCCTCTGATTGTGAATTTCCATGGAAATTTACTAATCATCCTGTAGTAGTGCTTTATCAAACTAAAATGCTTGCAGGGCAAAACTACACTGGGGAAGCTATTTTATCTTTCTCCCACTCCCCCAAAAGGGGAGCCTAACGAAAGCTTAGGTGAGATCTACTCTTAGGAATTGGTTTTGTTTTTGAATATATGTAATAAAAGAATCACAAATTCTGAGCATTAGAGAGATACATCAAAACTTATCTTGGAGACCAGATAAAATGATTACTGACATGCCTGAAACCCAAAACAACTGATCTAATTTCTTTTTTGTTGTTGCTTGTCTGTTTTTGTTGTTTTATTTTTTGCAAAGTTAAAAAATTCGTAATTTTTTATTCCTGGTACCATTTTGCCTGATGTAATGAAATTTACAGGGTAATGTACTTGATGTAATGAAAAGAATAAGACAAAGCTACAACAGATAAAAGACCCCAGGAATGTACATCTAATTGACACTCTATTGCATTCATCAATAGCTGCACTTTTTGCAGGCTGTGGCTGACAATCCTGAGCAGCAAGGGCTTCCTGTTTCAGCTGCAGTAACTTTTCTGACTATGAGCATTCGCTGCTTCTGTGTCAGACTTTCCCTCTTCCTCTAATGCATTTCGGAGGACTGTCTCCAAGCAACCTGCTGCTTTCCTGACAGCTCCTCTCTCTCCCTCCTAAAAAAAACTGGAGTCCTTTTCTGCTTAATCTTTAGGACCCTCTGCTACCATATTCACCACTTCCACCACCAGATCCAGAACCCCAACAAGGACTGCTTCTTCCACCAATAAAATCCCCTTTGGAAAAAAAAAACAACACACAAACAAATAAACAAAAAAACCCTTTCATGGGTCCATAATTTGATTGCTGTTGGCCGCTCTAATTTCCAAAATCATTATAGTTCCCACCACCCCCATAGTTACCACCACCAAGATTTCCTCCTTCACTGTAACCATCATATCTTCTACCATGGCCACCATATCGACCACCTTGTATTCTATGTCCTGGACCATCATAACCATAGCCCCCTCTGCTACTGTCACAAGGACCACTATGGTCATAGTTCCAACCACCATCTCCAAATCCATTATAGCCACCAGCACCTCCTCCATAATTGTTTCTGCCGCCACCAACTCCACCACCATAGCCTCCTCTTCCACCAGAGTTGCCACCATGGCCAAAGTTCCCTCCATCACCTCCAAAAATTTCCTCCCTGACGCATAAAGTTGCAAGATCCACCTCTATGACCTCTCTGTGATCTAGCAGACTGCATCTCCTGGTTTGAAGGGGCCTTTTCCATGTCACAATTATGTCTGTTAATAGTGTGGTATTTCTGAACAACAAGTTTATCAACTGTGTCTTGATCATCAAAAGTTACCAAAGCAAATCCTCTCATTTTCCTGCTCTGCCTGCCTTCTGTGATGTCTATAGTTTCCACCTGGTCACACGTTTCAAAGCAGTCTCTCAAATTATATTCTTCTGTGTCTCTTTTACGCCACCAACAAAAATTCTCTTCACTGTTAAATGAGCACCAGCCTTCCCAGAATCCTCTCTAGAAACAGCTCTTTGGTTCCACTGCTCGCCCATCAACCTTGTGTGGCCGAACACACATTGCTGCCCCCATTTCTTCAACACAAAAGTCACCGATCCAAATCCCCTGGGACGATTTGTTGGGAGTCTCTCATCACCACACAATCTGGGAGTTTGCCCAAGTTCTCTAAATGGTCTCCTAAACTACCCCTGCAGGTCCAAGGCTCCACCCGCCAAGAGACAGTTTTTGCAACTGCTCAGGTCCTTTTGGACCAGGACTCCCCCACCACTAACCCCACCCCTATCCCGCCCCCGCAGCGACAGCAATGGCCGCAGAAGGGCTCCTAATTTCTTTTTTCCTTGGAGCAAGTGGAATTCCGTACTACAGCACAATGCTCAGAGCAAAATGGTCCTCTGATTTGCCTGGGAATTTTGTTGAAATTAAATTTTAAAAATTGAAAATATCTTTTAGGTATCAGTTTTTCATTATTTGCTTGTTTTCACAAACCCACATTGTAAAAAAGAATGTCTAGGGGCAAATGGCTTGCTTGTGTTACCGTGAATTCAATGAAAGCCAGAGGTAGAACAAAAATATGAGCCACAAAATTAAGCCAAATGCCTTAAAATAACTTGTAATACTTACATCTGAAGGTCTCTGTTCGAAGCATAATAAATAGCATGAGGCATTTGTCTATGTCTAAACACCATAGTGGCTACATTCTATAAAAATCTCAGACTGAATATTGACACTGAATCATTCATCTATTAAAACACAAAACGGTTGCTTTGGAAACTTAGTGGAAAATCTTACTGTCATCCTACTTTGCAAGCCATAGCTTAAATTTCTAGTCATGATTTTTATAAATTTATTAAGTTTGTTAATAAAAGCATTCAGTCTCAGGGTCATAATTTCTAAATCCATTAATTAGATTAATTAGAATAAGCAAGTACTTTTATACAGAGGATTGACTCTTAAGACACCCACAATATTCCTACATGAAGTACTCATAGAAATGTTTAATCTACTTAGTGGTTAATTCTATTTCATCATTTTCTGGATCAATCCTAATTCATTAAATCCAGCATGTGCCAGAGTTGTGGACATTTTGATTTAGTCTTTTGGCTTCCAAGTTCAAATTTGTATTAGTTAAATATAGTCTATTTGTTGTTGTTGGGAATTCTTGGCCAAATATCTTGACAGGTCCACAAACCAAAGTGTATCTTTAAGTGACAGGAAACCATATGACTGCTATGACTATGGGTGATATAGAGAGAGACATAGACGTGGAGAAGTCTATGAAAGACCTGATGAGGATCTTGGAATCAATGCAAAGCCAAAGTTCCTTTACAGTCAGAGGAAGGCTAGACAAAAAGAAATCCCTTTAAAAATAATATTATTCTTTGTGTTTTGGTTTTTTTTTTAAAGACTTTTATTAGGGGCTCTTACATCTCTTATCACAACCCATACATTCTTCCAATGTGTCAAGCACATTTGCACATATGTTGCTACCATCATTTTCAAAGTACTCTCTTCCCACTTGAACCCCTGTATCAGCTCCCCATTTAAAATAATATCATTCACAAAACGTTTCAGTTACAGTGCCAAAGCTTTGAGTTACTATACTTTTGCTTTTCTTCTCAATTGTACAATAGAAAACTTGTTTTGGGTGCTCTGTCTACAATCTTTTCCAAATTAATTTCCAAATTTAATTTCCATTGGCTAAATACCTTTGACCTAATAATCAATGTTTACTTGAACTGATTATTTAAAAAAATTTTAATTTTAATGTAATGTAAAAAATTTAATAGCAATGTAAATGGAATGTAAAAATCTTTTAACATCTCACTTTTTCTCATATTTGAACCCAATGTACATAAAGTCAGGTCCCTTCAAGCCTTCTACAACTTAGCACACACCCTCAAGTTTCACTTTACTATCATTAACATTCTGGCACAAAAAGACATTCTAATTCTACTTTAAAACAAAATCACCCTTTTTCCTTCTTGAAAACAAAACAAAACAAAACATAGTAGCAGTCACATTGCCTCCCCTCTGGCTTTCAGTCTTGCTAAAGCTTTCAACTCAGCTCTTAAAATGGTTTACCTTCAAGCATCTAGAACACAGTGAGTCGTGTAATGCATGTTTGCCACTGCCAAATGCTATGTTTAACAATTTAATGTGATACACACACATTTTAAATCAAAGCAGAGTATTTTAAGATATGCTAATTTTAAAAGGCATCAATGTCTTTTAAAAAAAGCAAATCATAACTGCTTTTCAAAACTGTTTTTTTTAAAGCAAATCATAATTATAGGGAAGCAGAAAGACTCAATAGAAATAGTGATTAAAGTAATTAAAATGATAACATATCAAATAAGAATGATAATCACGAGATATTAATGTCCAGCATATTAATCAGATAAAGCAATAAGATTAACATGTATGACGCACTTCCAGGCCAAAGCACCTAGACAAGTGCACATTACCTTCATCCTCAAACAATATAGAAAGTCGTACAACAATTCACAGAGGTTGGGTTTATTACAACGCAACAGGAGAAGGTTCTAGGTGACATGACTCCGCATAAGTTTTGAATTCTCTAGTATTTCTAATAATCTCAAAAATGCCACTCGGGCAGCAGCCCTTTGGAAAACCATGTCGTTTGGTGAACCTAAACGTCCTTTGTCCTAGAAGCCAGATTTCTCAAGGAATGGATTAAATCTTCAAACCAGTAATCAAAATAATATTTTACTTATTTCAATGGCAAGAAACTCAATTCTTTATTATGCTCTTTAATATTATCACCCCTCCTCAAATGTGTAAACTATTAAACTTTAGTCAAACAGATAAAACATTCACTATATATTTTTAAAACCCTTAATGAATCATTTGAATATTGCTCTAGTTGCATATTCCTTATAATAAATTCTAAAAATGGAGAGAAAACAATTTAGAAAACCTGAATATCTTTTCTTAAAAAGCCATGGAACCTCAATTTATAACAAATGTATTATTAATTAATATAATCAAATTACCTAAAGATCTTAAAATTATATATGTACCACAAAATATTACTGAAATAATGAAGAGGTGTTAACAAACCCAGGGAGGGACAATGGAACAACAAGCGATCCAAATTGGTGGGGAGGTGGGTGTTGGAGACCTGGCAGGGCATGATCAAGGGAAATGTAACAAAGAGCAAGTGCTGAAATCCTGGTGGGGACTGAGCATGATAGTGGGACAGGAGGAGAATCAAGGGAAATAGAGAAAAGAGCTGGAAGGAAAAGGGCATTTATAGAGGTCTAGATAAAGACATGTACATATGCAAATATATTTATATGAGGATGGGGAAATAGATTTATGAGCCTATATTTATAGGTTTAGTATTAAGGTAGCAGAAGGACATTGGGACTCCACTCAAGTACTCCTTCAACGCAAGAATACTTTCTTCTATTAAATTGGTATTCTTAGATGCTCACCTTCCCGACACAACCGCTGAAGACAAAGCTGGTGAATAAAAAAATGTGGTGAAGAAAGCTGATGGTGCCCGGCTATCAAAAGATATAGCGTCTGGGGTCTTAAAAGCTTGAAGATAAACAAGCGACCATCTAGCTCAGAAGCAACAAAACCCACATGGAAGAAGCACACCAGCCTATGCAACCACGAAGTGTTGAAGGGATCAGGTATAAGGCATCATCAGAACAAAAAATCTTACCATAGTGAATGATGGGGGGAGTGCGAAGTGGAGACCCAAAGCCCATTAGTAGGCCACTGGAGATCCCCTTGCAGAGGGGTCTCCGGGAGGAGATGAGCCATTCCGGGTACAATGTAACAACGATGAAAAATACAACTTTCCTCTACTTCCTAAATGTTTCCTCCCCGCTCCCACTACCATGACTCAAATTCGACCTTGCAAGTCTGGCTAGACCAGAGGATGTACACTGGTACAGATAGGAACTGAAAATACAGGGAATCCAGGGTGGATGAGCCCTACAGGACCAGTGGTGTGAATGGCAAAACAGGGAGGAGGGTAGAGGGAGAGTGGGTAGGAAAGAGGGAACTAATTACAAGGAACTATATGTGACCTCCTCCCTGGGGGACGGACAATAGAAAAGTGGGTGAAGGGAGACATCGGACAGGGCAAGATATGACAAAATAACAATTTATAAACTATCAAGGGTGCATGAGGGAGGGGGAAGGGGGGAGGGAGGGGAAAATGAGGATCTAATGCCAGGGGTTTAAGTGGAGAGGAAATGTTTTGAGAATGATGAAGGCAATGAATGTACAAATTCGCTTTACACAATTGATGTGTGTATGGATTGTGATAAGAGTTGTATGAGCCCCTAATAAAATGATTAAAAGAAAAAAAATATTACTGAAATAAAGTTTAAATATTTTAAGCCTTTTTTTTTCCTTTCATTATCTAAATTTAGTTCTTCCGGGTTCTGTAAAAGTGTCCACATTTTTATTTTAAAAGTTTATCATTGAATTAATTCTGACTCACAGCAACTTTCTTAATAGGACAGGATAGAAGCTGCTTCTAGGATTGCGGAGCCTGCAAACCGCCAGACAGATCATTCTGGGGGCGGCTGTTAGGTTCAAGCTTGAGGTTAGGTTCAAGCTTGAGGCGCTGGCTCAGCGCCACTGGAGCTCTTTTGACACAGAACTTGAGAGAGTTCTTTTTTCTTCAAACAAGTTCATCGAGGGGCCATTTGAAAACTCTGGCTCTCTGTTCCCTCTGGGGCACAAGGAAACACCACAAGTGACTTGCACCTCAGTTTTCTACTCCCATAGAGAGTTACAGTACTGGAAATTTACAGGGCCAATTCTACCCTCGCCTATAATGTCTCTATGAGTCGTGGGCCAGAACTAACTTGCTGGCAGTGAGTTTGAGTATTTTGGGGGTTATTTTGTCTTCAGATTTTTGTGTGTGTGTGTTTTTTGAAGCTGGCTCAGGTCAATCTAAAAGGTAAAGCCCCTAGATCACTGAACTGGGAGGTTGGGTGTGGTGGGGAAGGTGGTGTAGGGGGAGACACTAGTTTTGCCTTCAAAACCTTTTGTTTATTTTCCGCTCCAATTTTTCATTAACTGATTTTGAATCTATCATAGAGAAATTTTCCTGAGTCTACTTAAAGTAAGAACAAAAAGGTTTACTGAAGATAGAGACAGCCCAGGCCAAGAAGGCACCTACTTTCACAAAATTAAAAGCCACTCTGCCAGACAATGAGGAAAACGCCATTTTTTGTATAGTTGGAGGGAGAACTAAACAAATTCATAATGGACTGAAAGAAAATCTGGAGAGTGCAAGGAAGAGTGTATAAGAGTAGGGGTCTCTCAGGGATACATGGATGATGCAGAAGACGGGTTACATCATTGGCTACATTTGAACACTTCGGTTTATTAGAGTGATCACAAACATTGACAGGACAGGTTTTTTCAAGTATGCTGCTAATAAAATCACTTCCTCCATCATGTTTCCTTTCGAGGGATCTATTCTAAATGTTTATTGATATTGCTGTACCTCGGGACTGCTCAAGGATAAAACTAGCACATCTTGTCTCTTTGGACATCATGGAAAGACCTTTGGGAATGGTCATATCCCGCACCTGCCAAGCCCTAAAGAAACAGAATATCTCTTTCAAGGTTTATGATTAGGAGCTTCAGATGTAAGTGCACATAAAGTTTAGAGGAACTGCTATTAGAAAAAGCAGCTTTTAAAATTCAACATGGATTATAGACTCGTCAACATTTTAAAATACAGTTAAAGCTTTGCTTTCAGACTCTGTTTACACATCACGTGCCTCTGACTGTAAGCACTCATACAAGTTCCCCCCCTTTTTTAAACAAATCTCTTCATTGTTTATATTTTACTTGTCTCTGAATCTTTATTATTATTTTAATTTATCAAAATTTTATCATCCTTAGGTGTCATTAATTCTATTGTAATTCCTATGTCCATTTCCCCCCACTTCTATTACTATCAGTGGTTCTCAACCTTCCTTATGCCGTGACCCTTTAATACAATTCCTCATTTTGTGGTGACCCCCTGACCATAAAATTATTTTTGCTGCTACTTCATAACTGTAATTTTGTTACTGTTATGAATCAGGTGACCCCTGTGAATGGGCCATTGCACTCCCAAAGGGGTTGTGACCCACAGTTGAGAACCGCTGAATTATTGTTTTAGGTAAAACCATCCTCTCTGGACAAAATTGTCCCTATAAACTTTTAATTTTTCATCCTGTTTCCACCCTGAACAAGAGTTATGCTTTCAGCTTGAAGGTAAACAAGCGGCCATCTAGCTCAGAAGCAACAAAGCCCACATGGAACAACATATCAACCTGTGTGATCACGGGGTGTCGAAGGGATCACTGAAGACAAATGGGTGCATAAGCAAATGTGGCGAAGAAAGCTGATGGTGCCCGGCTATCAAAAAGTATAGCGTCTGGGGTCTTAAAGGCTTGAAGGTAATCAAGCGGCCATCAAGCTCAGAAGCAACAAAGCCCACATGGAAGAAGCACCCCAGCCTATGCAACCACGAGGTGTCGAAGGGATCAGGTGTAAGGCATCATCAGAACAAAAAATCTTACCATAGTGAATGCTGGGGGGAGTGCGGAGTGGAGATCCAAAGCCCATTAGTAGGCCACTGGAGATCCCCTTGCAGAAGGGTCTCTGGGAGGAGATGAGCCAGGCAGGGTGCAATGTAGCGATGATGAGAAATACAACTTTCCTCTAGTTCCTAAATGTTTCCTCCCCGCTCCCACTACCATGACTCGAATTCTATCTCGCAGGACTGGCTAGACCAGCGGAGGTACACTGGTATAGATGGGAACTGGAAATACAAGGAATCCGGGACGGATGAGCCCTATAGGACCAGTGGTGTGAGTGGCGAAACAGGGACGGTAAAGGGAGAATGGGTAGGAAGGAGGGAACCGATTACATGGAACTGTGTGTGACCTCCTCCCTGGGGGACAGACAACCGAAAAGTGGATGAAGGGAGACGTCGGACAGGGCAAGATATGACAAAATACCCATTTATAAACTATCAGGGGCTCATGCGGGAGGGGGAAGCAGGGAGGGAGGGCAAAAATGAGGACCTAATGTCGGGGGTTTCAATGGAGAGAAAATGTTTTGAGAAACGATGTACAAATGCGCTTTACACAATTGATGTGTGCATGGATTGGGATAACAGTTGTATGAGCCCCTAATAAAATGTAAAAAAATTAAAAAAAAAAAAGAGTTATGCTTTCCCCAACCCAAATACCACAAAACACACATACACACCTAATTTTTAAACAATAAATAGGATTTCTTGAAACATATAACAGATTAAATCAATCTACCATTTTAAAATTTAAATTGAGCAATAGCATTTCTTGTACTGTTTTAGGGTAAAAAAGAGACCCCAAATCTTAAATATAATTTAAGGAGAACTTTATTACGACTGAAATAGAATAATACAAGACAAAGACATATCATGCGGTTGGAGGAGAGCATTAGCACAACAAGCTAGAAGTAAAAATACTTAGATGAACTTGTTTAAACCTCATCACCTCATGTAGATTTTCTAAGTCTTACCCTTGGTTCACCAGATAGCAAACACAGGGACTATATTTGCTTATCAACTTGCTGAATTTTCTTCAGTGATTTCTACTTTAATATAACATTTGCCTAAATATTAATATAAAGTTTAATATAACTTGCCTAAAATGAGTCATTTACAAGAAAGAGAATGAAAATTTATTCCTTATTTAATGTAAAATTGTTGTGATGATTATAGTACACTGCTTGACATTTTTATACATATTGCCATAATAGCTATATCACTTGGTTTGGTTTTTTGTGAGGAAAACATAATTGTCTTCAGCATATGCAGAAAAGAAAAAGTAGAGATAAGAAATGGACTGACACATGATTGAGGTATGTCAGACTAAACACCAGAGCTATATTTTTGGTTTGTTTTTTAGACTGAGAATATGTTAGAGAAAGTGAAACAGTCCCATATTAAATAAAAATACCAAAAATACAACATAAGTTGAGATTTAATATGTTGGTAATCCAAAATATAACAATATCCTTTTCCCTTGCACTAAAGATTCCTTTTAAACTTTATCAGTAGGGATGGCAATCTAAGGCAGGAAGGTGCTAAGCAAGCCCATTAAAGGGGGCAGCCAGGCAGCAACAGAGCCCCCAAGGAACAAGCACAGCAGCCCGTGTGATCATGATGTGCTGAAAGGATCAGTTATCAGGCATCAAAGAACAAAAAAATCATATCATTCATATCATTGTGTGCTCACCTTCCCGATAAGATCACTGAGGGCAAATGGGTGCATGAGCAAGTGTGGTGAAGAAAGCTGATGGTGCCTGGCTATCAAAAGATATAGTGTCTGGGGGTCTTAAAGGCTTGAAGGTAAACAAGCGGCCATCTAGCGCAGAAGCAACAAAGCTCACATGGAAGAAGCACACCAGCCTGTGTGACCACGAGTTGTCGAAGGGATCAAAGAAAAAATCATATCATTGTGAATGAGGGGGAGTGCAGGTTGGGGACCCAAGACCCATCTGTAGGCAACTGGACATCCCCTTACAGAAGGGTGGTGGGGAGGAGACGAGTCAGTCAGCTTGCAGTGTAGCAACGATGAAACCTACAAATTTCCTCTAGTTCCTAAATGGTTCCTCCACCCCCCACCCCCCACCGCTAATATCATGATCCCAATTCTACCTTACAAATCTGGCTAGACTCGAGAATGTACACGGGTACAGATAGGACCTGAAAACACAGGGAATTCAGGACAGATGATCCCATCAGGACTAGTGCTGGGAGTGGTGATACTCGGAGGGTGAAGGGAGTGTGGGGTGGAAACGGGGAACTGATTACAAGGATCTACATATAATCTCCTCACCGGGGGGTGGACATCAGAGAAGTGGGTGAAGAGAGATGTCGGACAGTGTGACAGTTACAAAATAATAGTAATTTATAAATTACCAAGGGTCCATTAGGGAGGGGGACCTGGGTGGGGAGGGGGGGAAATGAGGAGCTGATACCAGGGGCTTGAGTGGAGGGCAAATGTTTTGAGAATGATGATGGCAACAAATGTACAAATGTGCTTGACACAATAGATGGATGTATGGATTGGGATAAGTGTTGTAGGAGCCCCAATAAAATGATTTTTTTTAAAGAAAATTATGAGGATAATGAGCATTAGAAACACCATAAAATTCCTTGGGAGACCTGATTAAATTATACATGATCTGCCTTTCAAAAATAAATAAATAAATAAAAGAGGTAGCCAGACATGAACTAAACAGTGACGTGTGGGGCTTTGAGGGTTGGTGATCTGGTATATGTTAAACTCATGATAAATGTAATCCCTGGGGAAAATATATGTATAGATAATTGTTTCCTGTGATCATTGCAAAACCTGCTCTTTGTACCATAGCTTGGGGTATGTAACTTGCTTGATTTTTGCTGGAATTTCAAAGCAGTTCGGGAGTAGCAACCCCCATTGTTTCCTTCTGTTTCATGCTTGTAGAATTAACTTAGAGCTTCTTGAATCAACCTGATCTCTATCTTTGGCTGAAATAGTGGCAGGCAATCTTAGACCGTTATTCCCAGAAACATATTTGTTTATGATTTGGGTTTTTTTTAATGGCTTGGAGTCATGAAACTAATAATAAAACATTGATATCTAACTCAACATTGCTATCTAACTTTAAAGTTTATGTATTTCTTACTCCTCACACTTTCATATGCTTTATTAATTGTGGTAGATACTTAGTTTCATGAAAACTTGAAGATATATAAAAGTGCAGAGGTGGTATTCAACCTGTCAATCAGATCCTAACTTGATGGTGCCTCCTTGTTGCCATGGCAATCTCCTAAGAAGGGCCCTGGGAGCCTCCTCTCTTTCTCTCTGCCTTCACTTTCCTGCTGGTGAACCACTCTGAGACCAAACACTTCCACTGCCATTGGATCCGCATGACTTTGACCCACTGGCCTATGACCTTCCTGCATTCTGCATCCTTGCATGTGACTGCATGAGTCTGAAGAAGGACTTGAACACTAGTATCAGACTTATGGACTTGAGTTGGACTGGACTGGGATTTTTTTTTTCTCCCGGTTTTTATTTACTTCTTGATATAAAGTTCTTTCTTGTACATATATGAGTGTCTCTGGATTTGCCTCATTAGTCAACGCAGCCTAAGACATTAGTATTATATGTGAATATGAATATTATATATATCCCATTGTTATCAAGTTGGTTCCAATTCATAGTGGATTCCAATTCATAGTGGATTCCAATTTAGTGTTACCTAGATTGCTGATATTTATGAACCAGACAGCTTTACCTTTCTCCCATGTAACAGCTGATGTGCTTGAGGTACTGACAGGTTAGCAGCCTGAGATTCAATCCATAGCATCACTAAGGTTCTTGCTTAAGCTCTCAAACTCAATGTCATTGGGTTGATTCTGACTCACAGCAACCCTAAAGGACAGGGTAGACCTCCCTCTATGAGTTTCCAAGACTGTAATTCTTTATTGGTGTAGAAAGCCTTGTCTCTCTCCTTCAGAGAGGCTGGTGGCTTGAAACATCTGACCTTACTGGTAGCAGCCCAACACTGCACTGCACTAGCAGGACTCCTCTGTTGAAGCATCAAGACTCAAACAACATGTATAACCCACTGTCATAGAGTCAACTCTTATTCATAAAACCCTATGAATCAGAGACAGATGCAGATGTAGATATAGATTATACACAGAGAATTATGCAGCTATATTATACTCATCTTTAATACACACATGCATACACAAACACACACATATAACATTATAGTCTAAAATCTAAAGGCCTACAGTGAGAACTTTAACTCCATTTTAAGCCTGTACATAAATTCGATACCATTTTGATTTCCCTATGTTTCTGCTCCAATGTTTCTAACCATTAAGTCTCCAAGTTGCCATGCTTTGACAAGTCTTAAAAAGTACACAAAGAATGTAATTGGAATTTCACTAATATCAAGAAATGTCATGTTTACAAATTGGGTAAACCCAGGAGAGACAGCTTGTCCTCAGGAAGTGTAGATTAAGTAATGCTTACATAAAGGACCAAGGAATTTGCCTGGACATATCCTTCTGACAACAAAAAAGACATTTAAATAAACCATTGCTTTCGTCCTTTGGTATTTGGTGAACAGTTGTTGGATCACCTTAAACACCCATGATTGTTGTTACTGTAAACTAGTACCAATAATCATTTGAAAAACAACCCCATGGAGTCATCTGTTTTTAGAAAACCCATGAGAAGGAAACACTTTCACTACATTGTACAATCTCATACACACTGTTCACTTTGCAATGTTCTTCAGTCCAATGCAGACGTTGTTCAGATCACTTGTCCTTCATAGCCCACATCTATTTTTCCCTTCTGTTGTATATGTTGAATAAAATCCATTTTCTTCATTACCATAACCTAATTTTCCCCTAATACACTGTGCTGGTTTTAATTTACCCAGCACTGCTACAGAAGATTACAGGCATAGAAAACTCTATGAAACATAGTTCTGCTCAGAACCACATAGGGTCACCATGAGTCCCGATTGACTCAAAAGCAATAAGTTACATACACACGCATATATATGTATAATACGTATGCACACATATACACAATTCACTTTAACTTACTTTAAAAGAGGCAACGTCTAAACACATATATAAAGCATTTGATCATAAATATATAAATAATTATTATAGATGCACAAATAAATCTTAAGAAGAAGCGTATTCATTATGAAGTTATTTTTCTTTGGAAGCATTTTGCCAGTGTGTTTTTCACTTGTGTGTTCCTCAGACTATATATTAAAGGATTCAACATGGGAATCACAGTAGTATAAAACACTGAGGACACCTTCTCCTGAATAAGTGAACTGCTAGAAGCAGGTTTCAGATACATGGACATGAGGGACCCATAAAATATTACAACAGCTGTCAGGTGGGAACTGCAGGTGCTAAAGGCTTTGGACCTGCCTTCTTTAGAGCGGATGCGAAGGATGCTGGAGAGAATGAAAGCATATGAAATTATGATTGTGAGGCTGGTGGCCACCATGTTAAATCCACCAATGACAAAAATCAAAAGTTTATCAATATTAGTGCTGGAACATGAGAGTGTAATAAGAGGGACAATGTCACAGAAATAATGTCTAATGATGTTGGAGTCACAAAAAGACAATCTTAATATACAGCCTGTGTGAATAACAGCGTCAATAAAACCTATGGAGAAGACGGCAGCCACCAGCAGAGAGCAGACCCAAGGGGTCATTATGACATTATAAAGCAGTGGGCTACAGATGGCTACATAGCGATCATAGGCCATTGCTGCCAACAGATAGCATTCGGAAATGACAAAAATACAGAAAAAAAACAGCTGAGTCATGCATCCAGAATAGGAAATAGATCTATCTCTGCATAAAAAACCTGCCAGCATTTTGGGAGTAATGACAGAAGAATAGCAGACATCTAAAAAAGACAGACTACTGAGAAAATAATACATGGGGGTGTGAAGTTGAGAATTCAACCCAATTATTGAGATCATGCCAAGGTTTCCCACCAAAGTAACCATGTAGATCCCTAAAAAGAGACAGGAAAGGGGTAGTTGAAGCTCTGGTTGATCCGTTAATCCTGAAAGAAAAAACTCAGACACTGTTGAGTGGTTTTTACCCATTCTCCTCTGGGAAATCTGTAAAGAAGTTAGTAAAAAAGTCAAATTAGTCAGACAAAATATTAATTTGCTTCAAATTCCCCACATCCTGGGTTTTTCTATCCAGGTTAATTGCTGGAAACTCTAAGCACAGGTTCCCCTTGTCCTTGTGACAAAAACACTCTGCCTTTTTCTTGGTGGTGGGGAGGGGATTAATAGGGGATACATGAAATAAGCACCCCAGGGTCATCTGGGTCACATTCAGAAAGCTGAGTTATACAACCAGGTCTCTTAACGGAAGAATATCTTGGAATCTTCCATTATATTTCCCCAAATTATTTTATATTGGAACCCTTTTCTTCTAAGCGTATTGTAGCACTCATGTAACTAAAGGCATAATTTACAAAACCATATTTTGCTTTTGGAGCCTGTTCTGTTTTTAAAACTTTAACCATGGATTGATGCATGGGCTCATTATTCTAACACTTCTTCAGAGACGTAGAATGTGGCAAATGGTAGCTCTCCCAGATTGATTGCCTCAGAATCCCTGGGTATCTTCTCCACCAGTGGTTCTCCACCCTCCTAATGCCGGGACTCTTGAGTACAATTCCTCATGTGGTGGTGACCCCCAACCTTAAAATTATTTATGTTGCTACTTCATAACTGTCATTTGCTGCTGTTATGATTTGGGCGACCCCTGTGAATGGGTCATCTGACCCCCAAAGGGGTCGTGACCCACAGGTTGAGAATCACTGTCCTACACTGTCTGCCTTTCCCACCCAGCCCATTGTATGCCTTCATAACGGAACTCTAGGAAACATACTACCACTTCTGTCCCGTTTGACAAAGTCAGTGACCAAGACATATATCAGTTGGCAGTCCATTATGTCCTCTACCCACAATGCTCCTCAAGTCAAGAAACCAAGCCCAGTGCCATCAAATTGTACATCTTTATGGGAACAGATAGCCTCAACGTTCTCTGATGGAGCCCCTAGTGGGTTTGAACTGCTGACCTTGCAATCAAATGCTTACCTGAGAGAACCACCAAGGCAAATAAAGTGTATAGTTCCAAGTTGCCCGTCTTGGATGCAACCAAAGTCTTAGCTCTAAAATCCCTGACAATTTTTCATGTAATATTGGGCTGCACAAAGAACCTTCTCTCAATTCCCAGATTGCCTGCAGACTGTGCAGAGCTCTGTGCAGAAATCTGGTTTAGTATTTTCTCAACTTGTCCAACCCAGGGCCTATGTCTTTCTGCGGCTACTCAAGTCGCCACTGTCTTCTTGGCCCCAATCTGTGACTCCAGTCTTCGGCTGAGCACATTTCTCTTGGCCACTTGACTTCCCAAAGGTGTGGATGCTTCCTCCTGAATTTCCAAAGCCCTCACTCAGTTCAACACAATGGAACTTCATGACATTAAGTGGCTGTTGCTTGAACAGGTTTTGAATTTCTACAGAACTTAGGTCTTTTGTGTCTTCTTAACTTATCCTGAGCAGCAAAGAAAGTAGGCGTATATGCAGAATAGAGTCTATCCAATTGCCTTTCGCCTCTTACTGCAACACCCTGGAGTTTTACTTCCTCAATTCATCACCAATTATCATGCACAGAGACTGCACAAAGAGAAATATCAATGAAATGTGCAAGAAGAGTCATATACTAAAAAAAACGTTTTATTTGAATGTGTCCTTAATTTGTTCTGGTTCTCCCAGAGACACTGACTTGTTTTTCTGTTTTGTTTTATCATCTATCTAATTTTCCTATAGATAGGTTATTCTTTCCTGTATTTCCTAGCTACTCATCCATGTCCATTTTATATTCTTGCTATTCAAAGTGTAGTCCATGTGCCAATATTATCAGCACCACCTGAGATCAACACAGGTTCTAATCAGAACCTGCATTTTAACAATATCCCCACATGATTCCTGGTCACATTAAAAGTTGAGAATTGCTACTTTGGATAACTCCTTCCTACAGCTGAAAATATGTTTCTTATTTTTTGTTTCCTCCTCTGAATCTCACTCTTTTTTTTCCCCTATGAGCCAGACAACATTCATAATCAAGTAAAGCCAGTATCTGAAATCATCTTATTGAGAAAGGTCGTTTTAGGTATATGAATATGTATTTCATTATCTTATCACCTTGTGGGAACTGAGAACTACAATAAATTGTATTTTTATGCAGAAAGATATATCATGCATACTATGTTTTAATTTCATACAAAGGAACAGCAGTACCAGTATCTTCTCTGTTTAGCTATCTATTAAATAGCACAGTTCACTAGCTAGATATAAGAGGGTATTATGGCGTAATTCTGACAACTTTCCAAACTAATCTACCAAATTGAATCAGGCACGACTCAATCTCACATATTTTTGGCAATTCAAAAGTATGAGAAGGTGCTCTTAACCATTTCAAAGTGCCACAGAGTGTTAGGAAGATATAACTAGTAAAAATATTTTGCAAAATAGCATCTAGAGTACCACTCCACAGTAGAAATATAACGTAGTTATATATGTAATCTAAAATCTTCTGGAAATCCATTTTTATTTAAAACAAATGCTATCAACTTTTGCAATATATCTTATTTAACAGAATATATTCAAAATATTACATTTTAATGAGACTTTTTGTACAAATCTGTATAATTCAGACTATCTTATACTTACAGCATATCTCAAATCACACTAGTCATCTTTCAAGTGCTTCTTAGAAACTTTTGGTAGTGGTTAGTGGCTGTTATATTGGACAACACAGTGCAAGAATCTATTTTTTCCAATATAACTTAATTATTAAATTATAGTCGTCCCTTTTTAAAAAGAGGAAACCATTAGCACAGATTCGATAAAGAAGCACTGGACCCTAACTTACAGGATCGACAGCTCTAACAAGCAAATGCAACATTTGACTCACTGAGCCTATCTGACCTTCATAGTTAACTTTGTTTTTTATAAAAACTTTAAATGATTGCTGTGCAAATGAAATGTAGCCATATGTGTAAGTATACTTTGTGTTCTACGAGGTTTCTGCATCAATATATTTGTAGTATTCTGATTCTTATTTTAAAAGCTAATGATTAGGAAGTCACAGACTAGTTATTAGGTTACAGAGGTAATGTGAATGAGCAATGCACATCAGAATCTCAGAGACCTTCATCCTTCCTTCTGTGACTCAGGAGCTGTGAAATACGTACAAACTCGCGATTTCATGTGGATAATCAGGAGCTGATTTTAGAAAATGCTTTCATAGCCAGACAACATGAACATCATCACTCTGAAACTCACCTTACTCTCTCCTGGAGAGTTTAGATGATTAGTTCTTCTCTCTGCTGACCTGTCACTTTTGGCATAAAGATAGATTAATCATCCATTCTTCTTGAGCTGCCTAACCAACAAAAGCCGTCAGGAACAGGTTTAGATGGTTCGGTGACTTGCACTCTCAATCCAAGTATTGACGTCTACAAATATCCCGGCTAGGAGTCCTCAAGGGTTTCTCATCTCTGGAGGTGCAAAAGCCTATGTATTTATAAACAACCATCCCCAGCTCTCCTGTCACACTCTTGTGAATCAGGACACCTAGTCTTGGGATCTGAATCCCAAAGTAATTCACTTACTTTTTAGAAGGTTTCAATATTTAAAGACATTTAGAATGCAGTGTTAGCACATTGGAATGGACGAGGCAAAGCATATCATTTTCTCAGGTGTATGATTGCAGACCTGTGAATTTTCAAAAAGTTTGTGGAAGCTTAATCATCATGCAGTTTCCCCATTAACTGCAATTAGAGTGCCAATTATATATTTTAAATGATATATTTACAATGGAATCATTTTCTTTATTTAATAAATATATTATAGGCATCTTCCATAGATTGAGTATGCAGAAATAGTATGCAAAATTAGTCCCAATGGAACCTTGTAATGTAGTGGGGAAATGTATTGTCCAACATATGTCTTTACCTGACAAACTGTTAAATGAATAAAGTATAATAGAGAGTGCTCTATATAACATACAATAGGTACTGTTTTACACAGAAATGGAACAGGTCCCTATAGTGATAGAGGTTATCTTTGTGGAAGGGTAGATTGTAAACTGTGTCCTGAAAAGGGAAACATAACTTCAGCGGAGAGGATTCAAGGGGACAGTCAAGATGCAGACCAGAGCACAAGCATAAGCAGACAGTTAGTATACCATTGTCAGCCTATATAAATCAACTTCAAAATTTTGTTGGAAAATAGAATTAAAATGTAACAGAATTTCTCTATGAACTTTAAAAATGTCCCTCATAATACAGTGAATAATCTTTCATAAAATAAACCTCAGATTAACCTACCATGCTACATAGATAAATAGATTAAAAACCAACAACACACCATTTGTCATTGAATCCATTCTGATTCATAGTGACCTTATGTTTTTAAGAGTAGCAGCATGTTTACAGTGTTTTCATTGACTGATCATTTGGAAGTAGAGCACCAGCCCTTTGGTCCCAGGTCACTCTGGGTGGACATAAATCAGCAGCTTTTTGCTAGTACCAATAACCATTTATATCATCTGAAGAGTTCTAGATGGATTATAGGTAGATAGGTAGGTAGGAGGGTAGGAGGGTAGGTAGGTAGATAGATAGATAGATAGATAGATAGATAGATAGATAGATAGATAGATAGATAGATAGATAGACAGATAGATAGACAGATAGCTGAATGGACATAGAGCGAAGGTCGAAATTTATATCACTGCCTTATCTTACCACGTAAGTACTTTATTTCAGAAACAAATAAATTTTAATTTCTTATACACATATTACCCCATAGTTACCCTATAGGACAAAGTAGAACTTCCTCTTTGCGTTGCTTGGTATAAATCCTTACAGTAGCAAAAACTTCATCTTTCTCCAGTGGAGCACCTGGTGGTTTTGAACCGCTGATCAGTTGAACTTGTGATCAGTAGACCAATATGTCACCCTAAAAAATGGCCAATGGCAGTGAATTTTGCTTTGTTTGGTTTTTGTTTTAATACAAATATCAGGTGCAGGTTATCTACTTCCAAGAACCAATTAACAAACACATTCTAAAGGCAAAAAGAAATTTTAAGATTATTTGTGCTAATTCTTCTATGTTAATGTGGGTAAGTCAATGTTGATATAGTTAAAGTATTACCTTTATAGCTATGTCAAGAGTTCCTCCCAATGCAGAATATGATAACCTCGATGATATTCTATGTGTTCTAACTTTATCATTATTGAATAAATGGTGAATTAAAACTATATACGTAACTCCTAATGTCACATATGACTTAGAATAATATTTCCATAAATAAGGCATCTTCAAAATGTTCCAGGAGAAATTCCATTATCATTTAATTCAAATTTTCCATGAAGTATTTGAAGCCCTCTCATATGTGACCCCTCTCTTTGAAAGGCCCTACAAGCCCTTGATCTTCATTTTCATAAAAATAACAGTATTTTCTCTACTGGCATGATATGATCATCGCGGGGGGCGGGGGGCGGGGGAATTGTCATCAGATCCATGAATCCCAAAGGAAAGTGTGTGAAACTTTAAATAGTTCTCCTATAAGAAGCAGTTTGGCCAAATGTGCTTTACACAATTGATGTGTGTATGGATTGTGATAAGAGTTGCATGAGCCCCTAATAAAATGATTTTAAAAAAAAAAGAAAAAAGAGACCCAGAAAGAAAAAAAAAAAGCAGTTTCGCTAACCTTACAAAATAAAGGAAATGCTAGTTGAGATCAAGTGGGATAGTTGATGCAAAAACAACCAAGATCCTGTTTGGGGGATAAAATTATAAAAGATTTTATGGACTTCATACCTGCTGGTAATTACCAGACTTTGTAAATAAATCCAGGAGTGCTTCACACGAAGCCTGCACTTTTCTGCCATAAGAGGAAAGCATGCCTTGGTGCATGTCTCTTGGGCCATGATTAGGGCCACCCAGTCCCAGAGAATACTGGCTATTAGAGTATGGTCTCTTAGGCCCAAACTGAAAATTATTTTGGGTGAAGAAGTTCATTCTTTCACTTAAAAGAAAATGAAACTAAGTATACATCCAAATGGGAATTCTGTAAACAACAGCATGAAAGACTTGCCCATGAAATCCCAGCCCTGGGAGTCAGAGGTCTCTTAAGGCTATTATACCTTTTTAGGCTTTCTTGTTCTTTGAATTATTGTTTGGATCAAAGAGGTACCTAGCCGGTTTACTAAGTGACAGAGATACTTCCTTAGATTAATAACTATTCCATTTTTTCTTTTTGACTTCTAGGGCTTACTAGAAAAAGTTTTAATTGCCCCACATGGGACTATGTTCAATTATTTTCAAATGAATCCTGCAATAGTTAATGCTACAATATCAAACGTCCAACTTCCCAAGGTGCTCTCAAAAAGGAAACTGATTGCATGTGCTGATGCAGTCTCATGGGGATTTCAGTTTGTTTGCTTGTTTTTCAAAATTATCTTAGGACCTGGCATGTCTGTCTGTCATAATCTTGACATGATACATGACATGTGTTGTACATTTTTTCTTGTAGACTTTTCAAATAAGATGGCTAAATATATGGAGCAAATATTGAGAGAAAATGAGATGAAGACGTATCCTTTTATTTTGAAGACCTACTATGATTTATTTATACTATTTAACTTACCGACACCAAGGCTCACTGTTAAATTATCAGTGAAAAAGAAAAAAACTCCCTCATTCATGAGGACTGTGAAGTGCAGTAGCCGGACTGTTACCTATTAGGGATTAGCAAGCTCAAAATCCACGGGGCTTGTGAGACAAACCGCACACAGCAGCAGAGAGTTGTGCCAGTTTTATTAAGGCAATCACTTCAAACAAGATGCAGCAGGCCTGCTCAAAGGTTGAAAAGCACCAGCTGAAGCCGAGATAAGATTTGCGTCTCTGCAGGAGCGAAGCGGGATCCCCCTCATTCGGGTGAGAGGAAGACCTTGTCTAGAGGGGAACACTTCGAGTTTGTATATGGCACTTTCAAATGGTTGCTGCTCTGCAGATGGTCAAGCAACTTTCTAATTACATGGTTTATCCTTGGGTTTCACACATAGTTTCTTTCCGTTTTATCTGGGCTATTGCTGTGGGTCGGCATGTCTCAGAATAATCTTAGAGTACAGTCCTGTGCCAGAATTATACTGGGACCTGGCTCCAATGTAAGGTGTTTACCAATCCAGTTATCAGCATCCTTTGTTCATCCATTCTTTCCCAGGGCCCTATCTCTGTTCATTCCTTTACCAGACAGCATAGACATCCCTTTTCTGTCCCTGCCAATGACCCCATATATGTTAGAGAAGATACGGTTTCCATAGGCTTTTCAATGGTTCATTTATCAGAAGCATATCATGGGAAGCCTTTGGTGGGTAGAATCATTTATCTTTCAGTTAGGATTCACCATTGAGGGACTTCTTCTCTTTTAAAATTATAGATATGACTTTTTCCACCTAAATATACAGCATCTCTTTAAAGGGCAAATAATTAACCATAAAAAAAGCATTGTATAAAATATAAAGGACTTCATACATGTTTGCTGTTACTGATAATGTTCCTTGGGTATATTTGGGAAATGAGGTTGTGTGAACTACCTAAGTCTCTTATGACCAAATTCCCTGTCATAGCATTGATTTCAAGTCATAGCGACCCTTTAGAACTACTCATGTGGGTTTCCAAGACTGTAATGCTTTATGGTCGTAGAAAGCCTCACCTTTCTCCCATAGAGCAGTTGGTGGTTTTGAACTGGTGACATTGAGCTTAGCAGCCCAACATGTAACTACTACACTTTTTTATTTCAAAAGGTGTGATCAATAGGAAACAAAAAACCAAATACTGCAGGGAAATGTTATCAAATACTTTCCAGATCAGCACAATGGACCAGTAAGCATTTCTTAATAATGTAATATTAAGGCTTTAAAAGCACTTATATTTTAGTGCAAAAGACCTACATTTCATATTCATGCACACACATGACCACTTTTATTACAATGACAGAGAACATGCGTCCATGTGAGCAGAAAACGGGAAGTGAACAAGCAGAAGGAGATTGTGTGTAAACACCACACTCACTGTCATCAAATCCACGTTGTCTTGGTTGCTGTGGTGGAGTAGAACAACTTGTGCATGACTTTGCTTTATCTTAAGATATATTTTTTAAGTTTCTCTGCCTTTTCAAGCTTTATCATCTCAATTTCAATCTCATTTAGTTTTTCAAAAATTATAATTTTCTATAGTTTCTTCAATGGACATAATTTATTTTCTTTGTCAGTTGCTTACTCATCAGAGACAAAAATGTTCATCGTAGAAACATACCATTACTGAGATGAGTGGAAAAGACTAAAGCTTCATTGTAATACAAGGCTGCAGTTACAAAAGGTTTGATCAACACTGGGGCATTATATGATTTCCATTTAGAGCAATACCTGACAAGGAAATTTTCACAGTATTTAAGAAAACCAAAAAACAGGAAGGTAAGAGACCTGTAAAAGATTACAGTAAGTTCTCTCAAAATATGTGTTGTGTCTTTGAAATGTAGCCAATTCACATGGCCCAGCTACCATCATTCCTCATGTGATACATTTTAATTCTAGACTCTGTGCCTCTAGATAACGAACCTTGGGTTGCATAGTGATTACACATTGAGCTGCTGACAACGTTAATTCAAATTCACTTGTTGCTCCAAGGGGGAAAGATGGGGTTTTCTTCTCCCATAAAGAGTGACCGTCTCAGAGAGCCACAGGAGCAGTTCTACCCTGTCCTAGAGAATTGCTGTAAGTCAGAATCAACTACATGGCAGTGAGTTTGGCTTGGTGAGCACGCCTGTGCATACAATCCTGTTTGGGTGTGAGTTCCCTGTTACAGCATTGAAGGGGGAGTAAGTCCTGACCTTAGTCACACACTTTGTTTCCCTCATGGCATCATTAATGCTACTTTACTACAAGGTGTGACTTAAGACACCATCTTTTGTATTTTTGGGGACCTTCTTTCATATTCTTTTGGGAGTATAGTTGGCTGAAAAACAAAAACCACACCTTCAAAGCTATTCCTCATAGTATAAGAGCCATCTGGGACACACAGAGGGAGCCCAGGACCATTAAAAGAGGACATCTAAGAACTCTGTCTGAAGCGCTGGAGGCTGTTAGGAATAGATACAGCAGAGACCATGAAACAGAGCCTCAGAAGAAAAAAACATTGACACTACGGAACCTTATCATCTGGCCTGAGACTACAGGATTGTGAAATCGAGCTAAATGTGGGTAGAAATACCACACCCAGATCAATGACTGTTACAGACATTTTCATATTTGTTCGGTTTAGGAGACTAGAAGTCCAGACTTCGATTACTGACTCTGGAAGGCCTTCTCTCCCTGCTGGCTCGGTGAGAAGGACATCAGTGATCACCAGGTCCCTTGGAAATCTCAGTGAGCCTTGGCAACAACCTTCCCTTAGTCTAGGACAGTGGTTCTCAGCCTTCCTAATGCACGACCCTTTAATACACTTCCTCGTGTTGTCATGACCCCCCCAACCATAAAATTATTTTTGGTGGTACTTCATAACTATCATTTTGATATTGTTATGAATTGGGCAACCCCTGTGAAAGGGTCACTTGGCCCCCAAAGGGGTTGCAACCCACAGGTTGAGAACCGATGGTCTGGGAGGTTCTCATCACAGGTCCAAAGAAGCAGCTCTTTCCCAGCTCCTTTATTTTTCTGTGGTAATCACGTCCTTCTCCTGGTTTGTTTTGCTACATTTGTATCATGTAAGATAAAAGGTGATGCAAGCCACACACCAGGGAAACTTCCCCTACACCAGATTAGGGCTGTGATCTGATTAAGGGTGTTGTATCTCATCCTAATCCCCATTCAACTGATTGGCTGGTCACATCAGACCAGACCATGGGGAATGATTATATCATACATAACTTCTAAATCACTGAAAATCATAGCTAAGTCAAGGTGACACATATTTTGGAGGGATTCAATTTAATATCTGAGATGTCTAATCTCTGTGCCTGTGATTCTAACCCCATCTGGAAATGCATGTTGCAAGGTGCCATCAAACTGCTTCCCACTCAGAGCCATGCTGTACAACAGAACAAAACAATGCCCAGTGCTGTGCCTCCTCACATTGTTCTTATGTGTAAGTCCACAGTTGCAGTCACGGTGTCAACTTGTACTGTCGCTGTCCTCCCTCCTTGTCACTGCCCCTCCACTTTAGTAAGCATGATGTCCTCCTCCAAGAACCAGGCTCTCCTGACAACACGTCCAAAGTACAAGACACAAAGTCTCAGCGTTCTTGCTTACAAGGAGCATTCTGGTTGTACTTCTCTCTAGACAGATTTGTTTGTTCTTTTGGCAGTCCATGGTACTTCCAATATTCTTTGCTAATACCACAATCCAAATGCAGCAGTGATTCTTTTCTTCAGTTTTCCCCCATTCAATGTTCATCTTTCACATGCAGATGAAGCAAGGGAAAATACTATGGCTTGGGTCAGGCACACCTTAGTCCCCAAATTAACATCCTTGCTTTCAACATTTTAAAGAGGCCTTGCACAGCAGAATTACCCAGTGCAATAGGTCTTTTGATCTCTTGATTGCTGCTTCCATGAGCATTGATTGTAGATCCAAGCAAGACAAAATTCTTGACAATATCAATCTTTTCTCCATTTATCATGATATTACTTATTTGCACAGTTGTGAGGATTTGGGCTTTCTGTACATTGAGTTGTATACCACACTGAAGGCTTCAATCCTTGATCTTCATCAGCAAGTGCTTCAAATCCTCCTCACTTTCAGCAAGCAAGATTGTGTGATCTGCACTGATTAATAAGCTTGCCTCAATCCTGATGCCACATTCTTCGTCATATAATTTAGCTTATCTCATGATTTGCTAAGCATGCAGATTGAATAAGTATGAGGAGAGGATGCAACCCTGAAGCACACCTTTCCTGGTTTTAAACAATACAGTCTGCCCTCATCCTGTTCCAACAACTGCCTCTTGATTCATGTACAGGTTCCTCATGAACACCATGTAGTGTTCTGGAATTCCCATTCTTCCCAAGGTTCTTCATAATTTGTTATAGTCCACACAGTGGAATGCCTTAGCCTAGTCAATAAACACAGGTAAACATCTTTCTGGAATTCTCACCCTTTAGGCAAGATCCATGACATCAGCAATCCCTTCGTCCACATTCTTGTCTGGCTCTGGCCCGAATCTCTATCAGTTCTCTGTCAATGCACTGCTGCAATGATTGTTGGATGATCTTCAACAAAATTTTGCTTGAATGTGATACAGACATTCTATAATGTGAACATTCTCTTGAGTCTTGAAATGGCTACAAATATGGATCTTTTCCAGTCAGTTTCCCAAGTAGATGCTTTCCAAATTTCCTGAAATAGACAAGTAGTGTTTCCAGTGCTTTACTAACGTGTTGAAATATTTTAATTGGGAGAATTCTTCAACTTCTTCATTACTGGCTTTGGTGGTTGTATAAATTCAAATAATAGTTGTATTGATTGAGTTTCTTGAATGCAGATAGATATAATCCTATCACAGATAGCATTGTGTTGCAACATAAATCTTGAAATGTCTTTTTGGTGGTGAATGCCACACCATTCTTGATTTTTAATTCCCAGCATAATAAACCATATCATTTTGTGATTCAAAATGGACAATACCAGTCCATTTTAACACACTAATGCTACTTTGAGAAGGTAGCACTTCCTCAGGCATATTTTGAGTTCCTTACGACTTGAGGGCCTTATCTTCTGATGCTATCACCAATAAAGTTCTGCTTCTTCTTATGAAGTTTTCCGTATCTGACAATGTGTTTATTCTGTCCTTAATGTTTTCCACGACTATTTCCTCAGAAGTGGACAGCCAGTCCCTTCTTCATAGTCTGTTCTTCATCTGGAGGCTCTGCTTGAGCCTGTCCACTTTGGGTAACCCCACTTTGGGTGAAGTGTCTAGTTTCCAGCATCACAGCAACACGCAAGTCACCACAGTACAACAAACTGACAGAAAAGAGGTGGGTCAAATGAGTGGTCTCTGTTATATTAATGAGACAGGATTTGTGTGGGCTGTATCTTCAGCCAATCTCTCATAAAATATATAAGTAAAAGTAACTTTAAGCAGCAGAGAAGTGGGAAAGAAATGTTAAGCCACAAGAATGTTGTCCAGGATCAGAAATTCAGAAGAGGCAAACATGATAAACCCGAAAAGAAAAATATCACCACATATCACAGTCAATATTTTCAATGTCGATGACAAAGAGAGAATCTGAAGGACAGCTAGGAGAAAGAACAGTCATTTACAGGAGAACCCACTGAAAATGAGCGCATATTTCTCAGCAGAAACCATACAGGTAAGGAGATAGTAAGATGAAATATATAAAACATGAAAGAAGGAAATTTCCAACCAATAATCTTATATCCAGCTAAAATTTCCCTCAAACATGAGGGAGAATTAAATGTATTTCCAGAAAAGGAGAAATTATAAGAACATGGAAAAACAAGTTCAGCATTACAATAAATACTAAGAGGCGCATTTGAAACATATAATCAACAACAAGTCTGAGATCAACATATACAACAACACCACCCCGAAAACAACACATTTAAAACAGTATTCAAAGCAGCACAGAAACATAGGGAAACTAAAGAAACCAATATCACAACAAACAAAAAAACACATCAAAATGACAGCAATAAATCCACATTTATCAATAATTACACTATGTATTGATGGACTAAATGCATCATTCAAAAGACAGAGAGAAACATGCTGGATACGAAAACAGCGCCATTCAATATGTTGCTTACAAGAAACAGACCTTAAACACAAAGACAAAAATTGATTAAATGTCAAAGATTGGTTAAAATATATCAATCTAATGGAAACCAAACTAAAAAAAAATGGAAATAATAATCCTAAAATAGACTTCAAGGTAAATTCATTATCAGAAACAAAGAATGATACTATATAATGATTATTGGGATAATAGAACTAGAAGACATAACTGCCGTAAATATGTAAACACCCAATGAGACTTGAAATACATTAAGCATATGCTTATAGAACTGAAGAGAGAAATAAACAATACAACAATCATAGTAGGAGATTTCAATTCACCACCCTCAAAGAAGAACTAATCATTGGGAAAGAAATTCAATAAAGACACAGAAACTAAACAATATAGTTAACCAATTTGGCCTTCCAGACACATACAGAATACTCCACACAGAAACAGCACAGTGTACATTCTTAACAAATGCACATGGAACATTCTGTAAACAAGGCCATGTTAGGACACAAAGCAAGACTTAATAAATTTTAAAATATTAAAATCCTACAATTTTTTTCAGAACACAATGCTATAATATTAGAAATCAACAATAGCAAGGGCAAAGGAAAAACTCAAATACATAGAATGTAAACAACACACTCTGAAAACTACTGCTATTGAAATTAGGAATGAAATTAAAAAGTTATTGAAACATGAGAACATCAACACAAAAAATAACATACCAAAGTCTTTGGAACATAGTAAAAGCATTACTCAAAGCGCAATTTATAGCAAAAATAAATAAATAAATAAATAAATAAATGCATATACCAAAAACATAGAGGACAAAATCCAACACCTTAAACCAGCATCTTCAACACATACAACAAAAGAGTTCACCTGGGTGGGTGCAACAGTATTAATGACAGTGATAATGTAGGGTTGGAGCAGTACAGTGCTACCTGTGCATCATGGTGCTGTTCCCGGCCTACAACTTTTGCTCACTTCTACACCTTCAATCAGCTCATCCTCTCACAAGAGGAAGGAGTGCAGGATGCCTCAGGCCACAATGGCTTCCTGGCTGGGGGGTGGCCAGATGTGGGACTTTTAGATGGGCAAGCAGCAAGGGGTATCTTACAGGGGTCAGACTTGTATACTACTACTACTACCACTACTGCTATGACTACTACTACTACTACAATTACTACTACTCAGTGCTAGCAAATCAATTCTCACTCATGGCAACCCTGTAGGACAAGGTATGAGTGCCCCTGTGTTTCTGAGACTAACTATTCACTGGAGGAGAAAAGCTCATCTTTCTCCCTCAGAGTAGCTGGTGGTTTCACATTGCTGACCTTCTGGTTAGCAGCTGATTGTGTAGCCACTCTGCCACCAGGGCTACTCAGATGGAAAAGACAGGCCAATGTGAGGCTACACACCCCCCTGTAGCTTCCTGTGGTGAAAGGCTGGAGGAAACTGTAACCATGTTGAAGCCTGTTAGATTTGTAAGCATCAAACTTATCTAGTTCAATATTTCTGCCAAAGAGTGCCTGAGCAACATCTCTAAGGATGCTCAATCATACACACAGTTAATTATACATGATATCCAATAACATTTTCAAGCAAGGATGCAGTGGAGTGGCTAAACTCTAAACCATGTTCTTCCCAGAGATTAACCTTGCCACCAATTCTAAAAGGTATGACTCAGTATTGCATGTCAACACTGATATCTTTTTATTTTAAACCATTGATGACATTTGGTCTTTACTAAAGAAAATAATTGCATGCAAATAGCTGCAAAGACCCCAGAAGCCTCAAATGGGATGTGATAATTGCTTTGCCAGATATCAATACAATGGAAAAATTGAAATGAAATCTGCAGTTAGGTTGATGAACATGATTTGAATGAGAAGGAAATATTTCAAAGCTATATAACAATGGCTCAGCTGTAATGGGGAGATATATTTATACCATTGCTTAAAAAATAATGAACTAAACATCACATGGGGTCACCAGGATTTATTGAATACCATGTCTTTTTTTCATAATCCTGAAAGCTTCTTGCTTTTCCCCTGTTAATGGAATTACAAACCACATAATTTATTCTTTGTAGGAATAGGTATTTATCAGGATGATAACCTACCACCATTTAGACCTGTTAATGAAGAAATTAGTAAATACTCTTTTGTAGATGAGCTACAAAAGTCAGTGTACAGATGCCATGGAAAAAGCTACAAAGCTATTATCAAACTATTGGCAAAAGTCATAAGCATATGATAGACCACCAAAGGAAATGTGATTATCTTTTTACACATAATATTTTAATGGACATACCTTATATATTCCAATAAATCCATTCCCTTCCCATATAGTTCTGTCGTGCAATCTCATTGGGTGCAGCTATAAAATCATCAATGCTATCACTCTCCTCTTCCCCTCTTCCTTGCCTCACTCCCCTCACTGCCAGTAGTACTCTCAAGGAACGCTTACTCCTGTCAGCATCTCTGAGGGGTAATCTATCTTGAGTACCATGTACTGAGCAATTTTAAATGTACAAATGAACATACACAAGTCTAACATGACCAATGAGTTAGATCAGGTATAGACTATAATAGTAAGGGGAGAAAATCTTAAAGAATTAGAGGTGTTAACAAACCCAGGGACAAGGGAACAACAAGTAATCCAAATCGGTGGTGAGGAGGGTGCAGGCGGCCTGGTAGTGCTTGATCAAAGGTAATGTAACCGAGAGGAATTACTGAAGCCCAAATGAAGGCTGAGCATGATAGTGAGACAAGAGAAAAGTAAAAGGAAATAGAGGAAAGAACTAGGAGGCAAAGGGCATTTATAGAGGTCTAAATAAAGGCAAGTACAAGTAAATACATTTATGAGGATGGGGAAATACATCTAAATGCATATATTTATAAGTTTGGTATTAAAGTACCAGATGGACATTGGGCCTCCAGTCAAGTACTCCCTCAATACAACAATCCTTTGTTCTATTAAACTGGCCTTCCAGGATGCTCACCTTCCTGACATGATTGCTGAAGACAAAACAGGTCCATAAGCAAATGCGGTGGAGAAAGCTGATGGAGCCTGGCTATCAAAAGATATAGCATCTAGGATATTAAAGACTTGACGGTACACAAGCAGCCATCTAGCTCAGAAGCAACAAAGCCCACATTGAAGAAGCACACCAGCTTCCTTGATGACAAGATGCTGAAGGCATCAGTTAGCAGGTATCAAAAACAAAAAATCATATCACTGTGTGCTCCCCTTCCCAATACGATTGCTGAAGACAAATGGGTGCATAAGCAAATGTGGTGAAGAAAGCTGATGGTGGCTGGCTATCAAAAGATATAGCATCTGCGATCTTAAAGCCTTGAAGGTAAACAAGTGGCCACCTAGCTCAGAAGCAACAGGGGCAACAAAGAAGATGCACACCAGCCTAGGTGATCAGGAGGTGTCGGGATCAGGTATCAGGTATCAAAGAACAAAAAAATCAAATCATTGTGGATGAGGGGTAGTGCAGATTGGGGCCCCACAACCCAACTGTAGGCAAATGGGCATCCCCTTGCAGAAGGGTCAGGGGGAGGAGAAAAGCTAGTCAGGGTGCAGTGTAGCAATGATGAAACATAAAACTTTCCTCTACTTCTTAAATGCTTACCCCTCAACCTCCACTATCATGATCCTAAATCTACCTTACAAATCTGGCTAGACCAGAGATGTACACTGGTACAGATAGGAACTGGAAACAGGGAATCCAGGGCGGATGATCCCTTCAGGACCAGTGGTGTGAGTGGTGATACTGGGAGGGTGGAGGGAGGGTGGGGTGGAAAGGGTGAACCAGTTACAAGGATCTTCATATAACCTACTCCCTGGGGGACAGACAAAAGAAAAGTGGGAGAAGGTAGATGTTGGACAGTGTAAGATAGGACAAAATAATAATAATTTCTAAATTATCAAGGGTCCATGTGGGAGGGGGCAGTGGCGAGGGAGAAGAAAAAAATGAGGAGCTGATACCAAGGGCTCATGCAGAAAGCAAATGATGGCAACAAAAGTACAAATGTGCTTGACACAATGGATGGATTTATGGATTATGAAAAGAGTTTTACTAGCCCCCAATGTAATTATTTTTTAAAAAAAGAAGTAGCGGATAGTTATGTGGTTCATCAGTGCCACACAGCACCCAGGATTTGTCCTCCATTCAACGAGGCCCTTTTAAAAGGGACTGACAATTGTTCTTCTGGTGGGCTTGTGTTTCCACTACATCCATTTCCCTTCATATCAACTTGGATGTGTGCTTTTGAATTTCTGATACCTCTCCCTGACACACCTCATGATCACACAGCCTGGTGGGCTTCTTCCATGTGGGCTTTTTTGCTTCCCTGCTAGATGGCCGCTTGTTTAATTCCAAGCCTTTATGACCCCAGATGCTATGGCTTTTGATAGCTGAGAACCATCAGCTTCCCCCACCACATTTGCTTATGCATTCATTTTGTTTTCAGTGATTGTGTCAGGGAGGTGGGTATCATACAGTGCCACATTATTAGAACAAACTGTTCTTGTAGAGAGGTAGGATTTAGGTAGAGACCCAAAGTCCATCTACTTCCTTGTTGTATTTACATATGTACACATACATATACACATACATAAACAAATGCACATGTATGTGTATTTATAGATGCACATACATATATATACACTGGGTTTTGTTTTCTGTTTTTTCCTCCTCCCCTACTATTATACTTGCCTGTTGTTCATCTCTCAGTAATTCCTCTCAGATACAATTTGATTGATCAAACATGCCCAGGAAATCTACACCTTCCTTGAGGTCCAGTTTAGAACTCTTACTATTCCTCTGTCACCATCATTGTTGCCTTCCCCGCTTAACCCCCACTCCTCTTGTGCCCCCCAAGAACATTTGTTCCAATTGCTATCTCCATAAGACTTCCTGTCCTGCTATTCTTCTATAGATCAACACCAAACAAACCCACAGAAACAAAATCAAATAATAATAAAATAAAAGATTCAAAGAAAGAAACAACAACATACAGATAGCTACCGGACTAACAGGGATCATGACAAAGAGCCCCATTCCTGTCTGAAAGGCATGTTGATATTCCCACAGTAAGGAATGGAATGGTCTAGTGTCCCCCACCCCTCCCCCTATTTATGCCTCAACTTTCAATGTGGCCCCGTTGTGAGTAACCCACAATCCATTCTAGTCTGGAGCCAATTGCTGGCCACCAGTCAAGAACCCACAATTGGGCTTCCTCAGGGACTTCCTAGCTTTGCTCCCAACACTGGTCTGTTGCACTCCCTAGTCTGGCCCCTGTGGGCAGGTCAGACCGGTAACTCTCCCTGAACCTTATCTTCAGGGCTGTCCTCTCTAGTGCTGTTATCTAGCAAGAGGATATCACATATTGGGCTGAGGCCAACACCATAGTCATCTTTGGGAACGAGCTGCTCTGCTCAGGAACATTGCCTTGGTCTACTGGTACCCCAGAATGAGGTCTACTCCTGCTTTCCCTTTCCTGTAGAGACACGAACAATATCCTCCCATTGGGTTGGTTAGTTCCCTAACACCCAATTGCTTTCCTTTTCTCCCCCTACCACTCTGTGGGCCTTAAAGGCATGGGGGGAGGGGGAAGATGCCTTTCATCTGCATCTGTTGCTGCTGATGAATGAATCTTCGGGTTTGGTCTGGCTCTTGCCATAATATCTGGTCCTCTGCACAGGAAATGTGAGTTTTGAGTGTGTTCCCTTATACCCGTTCTGTTGTTTGAACTTACCTTAAGTGGACTCATGTTGTACTTGACCTTTTGTACCTGGCGATCTTCAATCAGCATAATATCTTCCCACATGTTCCATAAGATAAGGTGTTCCATCTTTTTGCCACTATTTTTTAGGGATGCATAGTATTCCCTTGTGTGAATATACCAGAGTTTTTTAATCCATTATTCGACTGATGTAAACTTAGGCTGCTTCCAATTTTTTTGCAATTGTGAACTGAGCAGTAATGAACATTGAGGAGTAGATGGCTGGTCATGGTCTGTTTCTTATTTCTTCTGCTTATATGCCCACGAGTGCAGTTGCTGTGTCATATGGTAACTTTATTCCCATGTTTTCGGTATCACCAAATCTCTTTCCACAGTGGCTATAAGTTTCTATAAGACCACCAGAAGTGAATGAGCATTCCTATCTCATAGGACCCCTTCCAACATTTATTGCTTTCTGGTATTTTTGAATTGAGCTATCATTGTGGGTGTTAGGTGGTATCTCATAGTTGTTTGGATTTGCACTTCCCAGATGGCTAATTATCGGGAACATTTTCTCATATGTTTATTGCCATTCTGGTTTCCTCCTTTGTGAATCATCTGTTCAAATCTTTTGCCCACCTCCTCAGTAGCTATTCATTTTATTTCCTGTTGTAAGGTTGCAGGACTCTGTAGATTTTTGTAATAAGCCCTTTGTCTGATATGCCATTACTAACCTTTCCCAATCTTTGGGCTCACTTATTACTCTCTTGATAAAGCCTTTTGATGTGCACAAATGTTTTATCTTTCGAAGGTACCACCAATCTATTTTATCTCCTTCTGGGTGTGTATCATTCCTAATTTCTGATAGTCCATGCTTTCCCTGAGCCATGGTACTTAGCTTTGTCCCAATCTTCTAACTGATGATCTTAATACTTTGGGGTTTTATCTCGAGGTCTGTGGTCCATCTTAATTTGTTCTTGTGCATGGAGTGAGTTGAGGTAAGGTTCTTTTTTCTTTCTTCTGCAGCCTAATATCCAGCTTTTCCAGCACCATTTGTTAAAAAGGGCATCTGCGTCCTATTTGATATTATGGGGCCTTTGCCAACGATCAGTTATCTATATGCTACTGCTTTTATTTATGGATTTTCTGTTATTATCCATTGGTCCTAGTATCTATCATTGTACCAGTACCATGCTGTTCTGACAATCGTGGCAGTATAATAAATTTTGAAGTCAGGCAATGCAAGTCCTCCAACTTTGTTCTTCTTGAGGATTTCTTCCCTTTCCATATGAAGTTACTAGTCTTTTTCTCCATTTCTTTGAAAAAATGATGGAATTTGTATCAGGCTTGCATTTAAGTTTTCTAGGACCTTGGGCAGGATTGACATCTTTTCAACATTGAGTCTTCTGATCCCCGACCATGGAATATTCCTCCACTTGTGAAAATCTCTTTTGGTTTCTTGTAATAATGTTCTATACCTTTCCTCAGACATGTCTCTTTTTTTGGTAGGTTTATCCCTGGATATTTAAATTCATGCTTGGCTGTTGTGAAGGGCACTACTTTCTTTATCTCTTTTTCTGCAATCACATCAGTGGTATATAGCAATTCAATTGACTTCTGATTGTTGATCTTATATCCTGCCAGTCTACCATATTCCTCTATCTTTTTCAGCAATCCTATTGTGTAGTCTTTGGGGTTCTCAATATATAAAATTATATCATCTTCAAATAGCAATAATTTCCCTTCTTTTCCCAAGTGTATTCTCCAGTTGCCTTTTGTTATTAGCTAGGATCTCCACGATGATGTTGAATAGAGGTGGGGACAAGAGGCATCTGTGTCTGGTCCCCTTGTTCAGTGGGAAATTTTTTGTTTTTTCTCCATTAATTGTAATGCTGGCTGTTTTGTTCAGATATAGCTTTTATTACATAAAGGTATGTTCCTTCTAATCCTATCTTCTTGAGTGTCTTAATTAGGAATGGGTGTTGAATGTTTTTAACTGGTTTTTCTGCATCTAGAGATATTATCATGTGGTTCTTGTCCTTTTTGTTAAATTGATGGATAATGTTGGTGCTTTTTTAATGTTGAACCATCTCTGCATCCCTGGTATGAATCCAGCTTGGTCATAATGGATTATTATTTTCTTTTGTTTGTTTGTTTGTTTGTTTGTTTGTTTTTGGATTATTATTTTCCATATGCTTTTGTATTCCATTGGGCAGAATTTTATTGAGGATGTTTACATTTATGTTCATAAGAGATATCAGCCTGTAATTCTCTATTCTTGTGGGACCCTTGCCCAGCTCTGATATCAGTGTTATACTAGCTTCATAGAATGTGTTTGAGAGTTTTCCATCCTCTTCTATCTTCTGGAAGAGTTTCTGTATGGTTTTTTGTTGTTGTTGATCTTATATCCTGCCAGTCTGAGTTCTATCAGCTCTTCCCTGAATGCTTGGTAGAATTCTCCTGTGAAGCCATCTGGCCTGGGGCTCTTTTTGGTTGGGAGTTCCGTATTAACCATATCTATTTCTTCTTTTCCTATGGGTCTATTCAGGTTGACATCCATATGAGATAACTTGCGGAGGGGTTGTTTATCCAGGTATTTGTCTATGTCCTCCTAATTGTTGAATTCGTTGGACTATAGTCTTTCTTTCTTTTTCCTTTTTCTTTTTTTATTAAAAGATCATTTTATTAGGGGCTCTTCCAATTAGTGTAACAATCTATATACATCAATTGTATCAAGCATATTTGTCAATAATTCTTTTAGCGTTCTTTCAAGGCACGCAGAGGTGAAACAAGAACTAGGGATCTGCCCTTTAAAAGGAAACAAGCTTTTTCACTCTAGGTTCTTTATTTTTATTAATACTTTTATTGGGGGCTCTTACATCTCTTATCATAATCCATACATTCCTCCAATGTGTAAAGTACATTTGCACATATGTCACCATCATCATTTTCAAAGCATTCTCTTCCCATTTGAGCCCCTGATAGCAGCTCTGCATGTCTTTCCCCTTCCTCCCCCACCACCCTCCCTCACAAACCTTTGGTAAGTTATAGATTATTTTTCCATATCTTACATCGTCCTCTGTCGCCCCTTACCCATTTTTCCATTATTCGCCACCCTGGGAGGGACTTCTAGTTTGATCCTTGTGATCGATTCCCCCTTTCTCCCCTCCCCCTCCTCTAATGCTCCTGGTATTTCTACTTGCCTTGTTGGCCCTGAGGGGGTTATATATCCCAAATTCCCAGAGTTGCAGTCTCTTATCTGTAGCAGTGATCATGCTCTGATCTAATCTGACTGTAAGGTAGACTTGAGGTCATGATAGTGGTGTGAAGGAAGCACCAAAGAGCTAGAGGAAAGTTGTGTTTCATCGGTGCTATAATGCACCCTGACTGGCTCATCTCTTCCCTGTGACCTCTCGGTGAGGGAATGTCCAATTGTCTGCAGATGGACAGTGATTCTCCTCTCCATGCTCCCGTCCATAAACATTGGGTATGGTTTTATTCTGGGTCTTAGATGCCTGGTACCAGATCCCATCAACACCTCATGATCACACAGACTGGTGTGCTTCTTCCATGTGGGCTTTGTTGCTTCTGAGCTAGAGAGCCTCTTGTTTATCTTCAACCTTTAAAACCCCAGACACTATATCTTTTGATAGACGGGCACCATCAGCTTTCTTCACCACGTTTGCTTATGTACCCACTTTGTCTTCAGCGATGTAGGAGGAAGATGAGCATCACAGAATGCCAGATTGATGAAACAAAGTTTTCTTGTGTTATGGGAGTACTTGAATTGAGGCCCAATGTCCATCTGCAGCCTTCATTCTTAACATATAGATATGAGTACATAGTCCTATTCCCCTCCCATTATAAAAATTTCTTAATACTGTGTAGTCTTTTAATTTCACTGAGGCCCATTATAATTTCCCCTTTTACACCCCCTTTCCTGAATACTGATGTCTGCTCCTTCTTCTCTTTTGTTAGGTTTTTTAGGGGGTTGTCAATTCTGTTGATCCTTTCAAAGAACCAGCTTTTTACTGAGTTGATGTTTTCCAAATTTCCCCCAAATTTTATAATTTCTATAATTTCTTTTCTTTTACAATTAGAAAGATTATTTTGTTCACTCTATTCCAACTGCTGAAGGTTTTGTGATAGGGCATTGACCATAAGTCTCTCTTCCTTTTTCATATGTGCATTTATCGCTGTGAAGCATGTTCTGATGACTGCCTCTGGTGCATCCCAAAGGTTTTGCTATGATTTATTCTCATTCCCATTATTTTCTAGAAACTTCCTAATTTCATCTCTAATTTGGGCCACAACCAAGTCCTTTTTTTCAGAAAGACAGTGCTTAGCTTCCATGTATTTGCTCTTGTTTTCTTTTTCTTTCTTTCATTTATTTCCAGGTGTATGGCATGGTGAGTAGAGAAGGAAGTCTGTGTGACCTCTATATGTTTAAATTTACTCAAGTTTGAATTGTGCCCCAGCATGTGGTCTATTTTCAAATACATGTGAACTTGAAAATAAAATGTGTATTCTTTTGCATTTGGGTTGAGAATATGTCTGAATATATCTGTCAGGTTGAGTTGTATGATTGTAGTGTTTAGTTCTGTAGCCTTTTTGCTTCGCTTCTCTCTCAGTGATCTGTCTTTCTTGGAAAGCATTATTTTGAACGCTCCTACTATAATTGTCGATCCTGTGATTTCTTTTTTCATCTTTTGGAGGATTTCATTAACAAACTTTGTAGATCTCTCATTCTGAATATATATGTTTATTATGCTTACAGGATCTTTGTCTACCATTCCCTTAAGCATTATATAGTGTCCATACTTATCTCTTGTTATGCCCTGCACCTTGAGATTATTTTGTCAGAGATTAGAATTGCAACTCCTATTTTCTTTAGATTGCCATTCACTTGATATACTTTTCACCATCCTTTAACGCTCAGACCTGTGGCTGTGAGCTTGAGATGCATCTCTTGCAAACAGCTGATTGAAGGATTTTGTTTCCTAATCCAGCCTGCTAGTCTTTGTCTTTTAATGGCTGAATTCAGACCATTGATGTTCAGAGTAAATACAGTCCTCTGTGTGTTCTTTGCTGACATCTCATACCTTTTGTGTTAAGTATTTTTCTACATCCCTCCTTAGTTGTGTGTTATGTGTTTATATTTATATAGTAAATTTTTATTTGCTGTCTTACCTCCGTTGGGACAAAAGACTTGGGCATTGATTTCAGTGCCATAGCTACTGGATACTGTTACACTCTGCAGTGGTCTCATGTTTGTGGTCTGTGGATGTTGGTCTCCTATCCAAAGTGAGTTGGAAAATGTCTTGGAAGTGCATGTTTTCTTTGTACGTATTCTCTAAAGTGCCACTTATCCGAGACAACTCTATACTCCCTTTCTATTTTGATGGAGAGTTTGTCTGGATAGATGATTCTCAGGCTACTATTATTCTCCTTCAACTGTCTGAGGATGCTACTCCATTCTATGCTCTTCTTCATGCTTTCTGCTGATTACCCTTATAGGTGACTACATTTTTTTCCCCCTAGCTGCCCTTATGATTTTCTCCTTTTTCTCCAACTTGGATATTTTGACCACTATATGCTTTGGTGTGTTCTTCCTGAGATTCAGTTTAATTGTTGTCCTCTCTATTCCTGGATGATTGTCAGACCCTCTATTATTATATGGGGAAGTTTTCTTCCAGGAATTCCCTCACCAATTTGGCTGTTGATTTCTTCATTACATCTTGCTCTGGTATCTCAATTATTAGGATAATGTTTCTCTTCATAACATTGTTCATTGTTCTTAAGTTTGCTTCAGCTTCTTTAATTATCTTGTTCAATTGTCTTTCACATTGGGTCAATTCTGCTTAGTTATCTTCAAGGGCACTGATACTGTTCTCTGTTTCTGCCAGCCTGTTGGTGAGGTGTTTTACCATCCTCTTTGTTTCTGCTGCACCATCCTTTAAATCTTGTATTTCCCTTTGCTATGTGGACTCTCTATTATAACATCCTGTTCCTGTATGGACTCCCTCATATCCTGTATGACTCTAAGCAGCATACTGAAAATTTCTTTCCATGGTGGTTCCAAATCTGCTTCTAAATACGTCACTGGGTTCAGGTCTTCCTCCAACATTGTGTGTTGTTTCTCGTGCTTTTTTTGTAGTGGCTGCTGAAGTGTGTTGTCTGCATGTCAGTTTGTTGGAGCTTGGTCCTGTTTATCCTGGAATTTAGGCCAGCTCAGGGAGAGACTGGAAGGCATAGGGTGTGTTCATCGTACACACTGAAGGTGTGTGTACATGCAGGAGGTGACTGGGTGGAGTGTCATGCAGTTGTGGGAAAAAGATGGAGGGTGTGTCCAGGCCTAGGCCCAGCCTGTAGGGCACGAAGAATCTGGTGGGCACAGGTAGCCTGAGAAGAGGCTTTCAGGCACAGAGAACAGTTGGGGGAGGGTGGAAAATGGCCTATGGGCATGGACACTGGCCTGCTGCTGTGGGTAGCCAGAGAAGCAGCCTGCAAATGCAGGATGCTGCCAGAGGACGTGAACCCCCCAGGAAGTGTCCTGTGGACACATGAAACAGCTGGCAAAAGTGGGAGTCCCTGAAGAGCTGTCTGTGAGTGTGGGAAGAAACCAGTTGGTGCAGGGATCCCAAGAAGCATCTGATGGGCCCAAGAAATGGGAGGTTGCTGTGGGTGGATGGAGGTCCACAGAGTGGCTAGTGGGTGCAGGGAGTTGTCAGCATGCTTGAGGAACCCAGGAAGCAGTCACCAGGAATAACACACAGGCTCCAGCAACTCCGGGAGTCGGAGGAGGAAGCAGATGAACTAAGTCTAGAATGCGGCTGCCAGTGTTGCTCGGCCTCAGTGACTGGGTGCCAAAGGAATGGGTAGTGGATGTATTAAGGCCAGCAAGCAGCCACTCACACTTGTGACTGTGAAGAGGAAGGAGAGAGTGGCTGCAAATCATCTTGGAAGCAACTGCTGGCAGCACCTGGACTCCAGTGACCACGGGGCAGAAGGAGGGAGCCACTCAAGGGCTCTAGGCACTTTGTTTGGTGGCACGGAAACCACAGGGCACCTCAACACACATGTGGGTGGGGGGTGGGCCACAGAGAACAAAGCACAGGAAGGTTTTTGGGTCTGGGGAGAACCAAGGAGCCCGGCTGTGTCTTGCCAGTGCTGGGGGGCAATGTGGGTTACTGAGCACGTGTTTCCGGAATGGGGAAACCCAGAGGGACAAGCATCCTGGCAAACACAGCTCAGCCATTTGTGGTGAAATTGCCAAAATGTTCCTGGCACACTGCAAGGGTAGGGCTAGGTCTAAATCCCTCCAATTGTTCCCTCACCTTGCCGATCTGGTGACTACTCATAGGGAACAGCAGATGGTTGTGCCTACATCTGAGCCATCTTCCCAGAAGTCTGGAAATGTGATTGTAGATGACTGAGAAATCAGCTGAATTAAAAGCAGAATATCAGAGTATTAGTGTGAATGGGGGATATATAGTATTGAACAAAATATTTAGGAAGAAATTATTTTCAGTTTTTTTCTGATTTGGTATGTTCATGTAGTGAAGAAATAAGTTAAAATTTGGACCTCAATATAAGCACATTTTTAATCTCTTGTGTCTTGTACAGTATTTGCTATGATCCCAGTATTGATGAAAATGTTTGAATGGTTATAGTCTACACTCCCACTGACTATTTTTTCAATGGTGTACAAATAGTAGATGTGTATTGGATAAAGAAGATGTACCTAATGCACAAAAAAACTCTTAACTGTGAATATAGCAATATTTTTGTCAGCACTTTTAATGTGTGAGAACAAATTTGCTTAAATGAGCAGAAAAGGTACTATTTCTAAGGAAATGTGACATAATTGACCTAACTATTGACAATGTATGTATGTCTATAAATTTCATCTGTTTTAAAGTGCTTTTGTGATGATTGTGTTTGAAGAAGTTTAGATTTTAAGCAAGCTGCGTGTTTTAAACAGATGTTGTAAAAAGGATGAATTAACAGTGAAACTTTACTGTTTTATTTCTGGAATTTTGGGTGCATGTGTATTCATAATACATAATGTCTTACTATCATTATGAGAGCTTGTGATGCTCTGATAGGGACCAAAATGTGTAAGTGATATGGGTCTTTTGAGCAAGTATTTTAGTTACAATGGAGCCGAAACAAACAGTCCATTTAAACTTTTTAAATTTACTTCAAAATGACATTACAAATTACTGTAGAAGAAACAAATGTATAGTCTTACAGTAGGCTCAACAACTTTGGTGAATGATTTGGATTAAGAATATTGTAACATTTGACTTTTAAAAAATGCTTCAATTGTGTTAATGTGCATATCTTCCATTAAAAAAAAAAACAACTAAAAAAAGTAAATAATTTTAAAATTTGAAAAACAAAAAAAAAATTACATTTCTCAGGATTCTTAACCTGTTAACTCATAAAACCATAGATTCTAGGTGGTTAGCATGCATTGTGCTGGGGCACACATATTATTTTGCCAAGTACTATATAATTTTCTTCTTTTTTTCTCTTCAATATTATAATATCTAAATAGAGAAGGGAAATAATGAAAGAAAAATATCACTGGTAATTGGCTTTATGATGAATTAGTATCTCTGTAGAGACATAAAATATGCATGAAGTTATGATCAGTACAGTTGCCTCCTGTCTTCTCAGATCAATCAGGAACAAATTGAGAGAGAGCAGGAGTAAGAAGCTGATAAGCAACCTAGCACTAAAGAATAGCTGGATTCAGAGAACACACCTGACTGAGTAGTCCCTTGATAGAATGCCAGGGTGAGTATAAAACCTGTGAACTGTGCTAAAATTGAGCCATCGGCGTGAAAAATGGGAATCTTTGCATTTATATGTTTGGAAGAATGTACCTGGAATCATTTCTAATGGTTCTCAAGTGGCATCACTGACAACCTGGCTATATGGCTCATAGAGAGCTTGTAGAAGTAGATTCCTGAACTTTATCCTTCAGTGTCTTTGGTATACTATTTCTGGGATAAGAGCTGAAAACCTATTTTTTTAAAAAATACTTGAGCATCACACAGAAGTAGAGAGATTAGTATGTTGCTTATTTCCCAGATAAGCAAATATTTTGCCATATTTGCTTCGCTTATCCTTTTTGCCTTTCTTTACCAAAATAGCTTTTCTAAAGCTTCAGAATTCATGTTATTTCAGTGCTCTGAATACAACACATAAGCAATGACCTCTTCAATTTTTTTCCTAGTAAATTTATTTTGGGGGGGGCGGTGGGTATTTTTTCAAATATGCTATTTTGTGGTTGGCATGTTGGAATCCAGGTGCAGGAAGAAGATACACATGACTATTTGTAAAAGCAGCTCAGCTGGTTTTGATGTCAGCTACTTTGGGACCACCAGAAATTATTTCGACGATTGGAAGGATGAAGTTAGGATAGCCTTGGCCTAGTTGGTATATTATAAAATAAGAATTCTGAAATGTTCCAAAAGGGGAATCACCTGCACTTATTGGAAAGATGTAAATGTATATTATTAATAAATGCCTTAAAATTCAAATTCTCAAGAGAATGTATGCCCTGTAGGCTATAATTGGTTTGGAATATGTAGAGTGTGGTCAGTGGACTGCAAACACTGTGATATAGCATATAGCATGATTATTCTACATTGTGGATTTTGAAGAAGGTTCTTCATCTGCTTTATTCAGACCTAACCTAATAGTGAATTTCACCACAAATTGAGTTATGGTGAAAACTCTCCATTGAAGGTCTAGTTTTATTAAAACTAAAAGCATTATAGAAATTTCATAAAAATGCTAAAATTAATTATCTAAATTTATTTTTAGACAAGGTAATTTCTCCTTGAACTTTCTCAAGAAATACAGTTCTTAGAGTTAATGACAGTAAATTAGTAGATGGGAAACTTACAGAATGTATCACATTGGTTTCCAATATAAATGTTCTTTCAATAGACCAAAGTATATTGCTGCAGTTTATATACATTATATCACATATTCATTGAATCTATGTGTTTAGAGCAACTCTGACTTCAGAACTACCTGAGTTATAGCATTACTGAAGTGGAATGATTTTTAAAGGTAGCCAAACTTGTATGAATTATCCATCTTAAAAGTAGCCATTTTTAAAAGTGCATACTTTTATTACCCACCCCTTGTAAATAATGGAGGAGACCATTGCGCAATGGTTACAGGTTAGGCTGGAATCTCCAAGGTCCGCAGTTCAAAACCACCAGCTGCTCCTATGGAGAAAGACAGGGATTTCTGTTCCCATAAATAGTTACAGCTTAGGAAACTCACAGGGGCAATTCTACTGTGTCTGTGTCGGCATACACTCAATGACCATGAGGTTATATTTTTGGCTTTGTGAAGAGTTTATTATGCACAAAGTAAACAAGTTACTTTTGGACACTTTAGAGAGAAAATAATTCATTTCGCTTTTCTCATTTCTCTGTGTTGTCTCCAGTCAAATACGATTGGTGTGATAAGAATGAACAAGATGTGAGTGAGAACTCGCTGTGGACTTCAGGAATATAACAGAGCTTCCTCTATGCCTTAGGCTTTGAAGCACAAGCAATGTGCACTACAGGCTCACCACTCACCAGAATATGAGCCTGAGAGGAGGTAGTGGATTTAAAAACATTCGGTGCTGTTCTCTAGTACTACACGAGTGATACTATAGATGGTCTGTTTACCTCTTTGTCTCCCATACTGATCATTCTGTTTCCTTAGGCTAAAGGCTTTCTGACATATGTTGTTTCTGGTATGGTTTGCTTATACTTTGTAATGAGAAACTTTTAGAAAGAAATAGTAGAGAAACAAAGACTAAAAGGATGGTAGAAAAGAATGAAATAATGGAAATGTGAGAGGAAAAGTAAGGGAATAAGAGTGAGAATGGCAAATGCCAGAGCAAAAGAAAATATGAAATGAATGTGAGAAAATTGGGAAATAGAGATGGAGATTATCTATTTTAGCATTTTTTCCAAATAATACTGATAGGAAGCCAGGTGTGGGATTAACTGCTCTGCCTGGAATGGCAGGTTGATATTCCATCTAAATATTCCTCAATAGTGATACTTTTGGTTGAACTGTTATGAATGGCTTACAGAAAGCAGGAAATAGCAGAAATACATTAAAGGGAAATGATGTGAGAAATAATTCAATGTAATCTTCATGAGTTTGTATTGTAAAAAATTAATATTTTAGTAATCATCATAACTTCTTTGAGATTTTTAAAGAAAAATCACTTCTGATTTTTTGAAATAACTTTTGGGTACCTTAGGCTAATTAGAGAAGAAAAGTAGGGGAGCAATATACACAGTGTGGGACCATTATCTATTTATTAAGTGTAATTCTGAGTGTCTGAAACAATGATTGCCTTATTACATTTTAACATTTAATAAAAGTATAGTACGTAATGGGGAAAAATTAGAACAAGAACCACAAAATAATCCTCCAATGGCTAGGAGAAAAGAAACCATAAAGATCAGAGCAGGAATAAGCTTACTGCTAAAGAAAAAAATCAATAGAAAAATCAACAAGACAAGAAATTGATTCTTTCAAAGGTTGCAAAGTTAACAAATCACTGGCAAACACAACAAAATAAAAGAAAAAGATGAAAATACCAAGAATAGGATATGAAAGGGATGATACCACACATATATCCACACACACACAAAAAAAAACTCCAACTAATTTTAAAACATGGATGAAATGGATACGCTTCTAGAAATACACTACCTATCCACATTAATACAAACTGGTTTTGGAAAACTCAACAAACCCATAAAAAAAAGAGATCAGATCATTACAAATTTTCCAACAAAAACAAGTCCTGGGCCAGAGGCATCACGTGGAGATTCTACCAAGCATTTAGAGAAGACTTGACAGTAATTCTACATAAACTACTCCAGAATAAAGAAGAAGAAAACCAACCTTTCCTCATTTTATGAAGTGAGTAGAATCCTGATCACAAACCACACAAAGACAGAAAGCTACAGACCCATATTCTTCATGAACATACGTAAAAAAAGACTCAACAAAACACTGGCCAATGGAATCCACATTATATAAAAATAATAATACACCAGGATTAAGTGGCATTCACACCAGGCACACAGGATGTTTCAACATGAGAAAAACAATTAAGGTAATTTACCACATAAACGAACACAATATAAGAACAATGTAGCCATATTAATAAATGCACAAAAGACATTTGACAATGTCCAACACCTATTGCTAATAAAAACACAAAGCAAAATAGGAATATAAGGGATATTCCGCAACACAATAAAAGCCATATACACAAAACCAAAGGCCAGCATCTAGCTCAACAGATAAAAACCAAAAGCATTCCTCTTGCAAATGGGAATAAGACAAGGATGTCCCTTATCACAAGTGTCATTCAACATTGTACTGGGAGTCTTAGGCAGAGCTATTAGACAGCAAGTCACCAACAGAGCCGTGATTAGCAAAGAAGAATGACACTCTCAATATTTGCAGATGATATGATTTCATATGTAGAAAACCTCAGAGACTCAACAAAATAATTGCTGGAAGTATTTGAAATTCTGCAGCATTGGCTGAATTAATGATACTGTTGATACTATTTTATATGTCATATACCTCCTACTGATGATTAATAATGTTCCCCAATTAAAGAGTATTATTTTTTATCTTTTTGTATATGAGATCCAGGATAGGTAAATCTGTAGAGACAGTAACTGGATTAATAGTTTATTGTGGGTATGGCAGGGGAGGTTGGGGAAAATGGGTAGCTAACAATAAGGAGTTCAAGAAAGAAGAAATTGTTTTGAAATCGATTGTGATAATGATTTCACAGTTCTTCTTAATATCTTTAAACTATTGAATTGTACGATATGTGTATTATGTCAATAAAACTGTTAACATTTTAAAATTCTTGTAAACAATCAAAAGACATTTGATCTTTGAAATAGGACTAAAATACATTAAATCGGAAATGATCTTTTCAAAGGAACTCTGGTGGTGCAGCGGTTATGCATTGGGTTGCTAACTGCAAGGTCAGGAATTCGAACCCATCAACTGGATGTTTTTTTCTCACCTCCATAAAGAATTACAGTCTTGGAAACCAAGAGGGGCAGTTCTATCCTACAGGGACACTAAGAGTCAGCAGCAACTCAATGGCAGTGAGCGAGGGAGAACCCTTCAACAAATTATACTGGAAACTTTGAGTCTCCATTGGTAAATGAACGAGGCAGGATCCATATATCACACTTTATATAGAAACAAACTCAAGATAAGTTGAAGAACCAAATATAAACCCTAATACAATAAATATCAGCAAAGAGAAAATAGGGACATACTTAAGGGCCCAAATACAAACCATAAACACACTGAAAAATAAATTTAAAAGACCCACAACACAGAAGACAAAAATAGAAGAATAGGACCTCCTAAAAACACATTTATGTACATCCAAAGATTTTGTCAAAAAGTAAAAATAGAAACCATAAACTGGGGGTGGTGGACAAAGGCTGATTTTGAATATCTTTGGAAAACTGCAACACTTCAATAAGAAAAACACAAATAATCCAATTTTTAAAAATGGGCAGACCACGTGAACAGAAAATTGCCAAAGACATCCTCCTGGAAGTCAACAATCATATGAAGAAATGCTCATGATTATTAGCTATAAAATAAATGCAAATAAATAACAATGAAATAAAACTTCATACTGGCAGTGATAGAAAAAAATTCAAAGTCAGAAAATAGCAAATATTGTAGCAACATATGTACAAATGTGTTTGACACACAGTGGATGTATGTATGGATTGTGATATGATCCATAAGAGCCCCCAATAAAATGATTGTTTAAAACAAGATGATATAGTACTTTGTCATAAGGGTTTCTAAAATTAGCCTATAGAGATGTGCCTTAAAAAAATAAGCAGATCCATTTTCATTATCTCAATGTCGGTCTGTGGGTTCAGTCAAGTTGGAGTGCTTAGTATTGATGGTATTAATGCCTGTATAAATATCATTAAAATTAATTTTCTTGCAACCTTTCTGCATGATCTTTGTGGACAATAGCTGAGAAGATAGTTAGAGACTTAGAGAC
>NW_022109066.1:133652-136444 GCF_000313985.2 Echinops telfairi
GTGAATCATTATTGTGTTTCTGGAAGAAAATACCAAGAATCATATATATTCATTATTTAGTCATATAGTTTCACAATTCTTAACCACTGAGAAATATTTACAGTTCAATTATGATACATTATATATTGTGAAACTTAGAAATGAAATAAATGTGCACCAATATGGAAATGGTTATATAAAATTGAAAAATCCATACAATGTAGTAGTAGACACTTTTTTCTGAGTTTATGTGAGGTCTTGAAAATTATTTTAGCATAATATAATCTTAAATATATCCAAAATGGTAGCTTCAATAAGATGTCAATGAAAATTAAAAGTATATTTAATGGGGAAAAAAAGAAAATAGCAAATGTTGAAGAGGATATGGAGCTATTGGAACCTCCACAATTGCTGGTGGAATCATACAGCCACTATGGAAAAGATTACTTCTGTGAAAACAAATACTATATGGCCCAGCAACCCCTCTGCTCAGAATAAATAAAGAGTAAAATAAATAAATAAAGAGTAAATAAAGAATAAATAAAGAGTAAAAAGAATAAAAAGAATAAATAAAGAGTAAAACATGAGCAAGATATATGCACACCCATGTTTATCACAGCACTGCCCACAATAGCAAAAATATTGCTAAATAACTACTAAAATGACCATAGTTTAAGGAATGGATATTATTATTATGCACATGGTAGCATGAGTAACTTACATAGTACTGGCTGCATAATAAAACTCAGAAAAATAAATATACTTGTGGTGTATATTTGTTAAATGTGTAAAGAAAAACTAGGGAGGACAAAATTCACTATAAACATCGATGGGGTGGAAAGAGGCAAATATGATTGGAAAGGTATAGACAAGCGGTTTCAACAGAGGGACTTGTTCTGTTTCTGAAACAAAAGCATGTCCATGGGAGCTTGTTCATATATTTAATTTTTTCCTCATCACTGAAATCATGGTGGTTTAAAATTTATTGTCAGCCAGGTGACAGTTGTGATGTCATTGTCACTGCCTTTGGAATATCTTAGCCAATTTATTTCAGAAATGTGTTTCCTTTTTAGAACATTTTCTTCTTTCTTATATTCATCATTATTAGCTTCCTATTCCTTACCATCCCCACACACTCCCATTCCATACCCCAAAGAACCATTAATCTAGTTACTGTCTCTATAGATTGACTTCTCCTGGATTTCATATTCAGAAAAACATTAAAAAACAAACAACTAGCAAGAATAACAAAGTAAAACAGACAAAATGCTTACAACTGCTCTTACGTTTGAGCTCATTGTTGTAACCATGATGTCAATCCACCTCGTTGAGGGCCTTGCTCTTTTTCACTGCCCCTCTATTTCACCAACCATGATGATCTCCAGGGATTGATCTCTCCTGATAATTATGTCCAAAGCATGTAAGACAGTCTCCCCATCCTTGCTAGTAAGGAGCACTTGACCAGATTTGTTCCAAGACAGGTCAGTTTGTCCTTTTAGCAGTCCATGGTACTTTGAATATTCTCCAGCTCCACAATTCAAATATATCCATTCTCCTTAGGTCTTCTTTATTCAATGCCCAACTTTCACATGCACTTAATTGAAAATACCCTGGTTTCAGTCAGGTGCACTTTATTTCTCAAAGTAACATCCTTGCTTTTCATTACTCAAAAGAGATCTTGTGCCACAGATTTACCTAATGCAGCATGTCTTTTGATCTCTTGACTACTGCTTTCATGAACATTGGTTGCAGATCCTAACAAGAGTAAATCTTGACAGCTTCAACCTATTCTCAATTTATCATGATGTTACCTATTCATCCAGTTGTGAGCATTTGGGTCGTCTTCACATTGAGTCATAATCCATACCAAAAGCTACAATCCTTGACCTTCATCAGCAAGTGCTTCAAGTCCTCCTCGTTTTAAGCATACAAAGTTGTGTTATCTGCATATCATAAGTGGTTAAAAAGCCTTCCTCAAATCTTGATGCTGCATTCTTCTTCATGTAATCCAGCTTCTCTGATGATTTGCTAAGCATACAGATTGAACAAGTATGGTGAAAGGATACAACCCTAAGACACACCTTTCCTGATTTTAAACCATGCAGCATTCCCAACTGCTTCTTGATCCATGTACAAATTCCTCATGTACACAATGAAGCGTTCTGGAATTCCCATTCTTCTGAAGCTAATCCAAAGTTTGTTATGACCCACACAGACCAGTGCCTTGGCATAATCAATAAAACATAAGTAAACATCTTTCTGATACTCTCTGCTTTCAGCCAATAGCCATGTAATATCAGCAATTATATCCCTTGTGCCGTGTCCTGTTCTGAATCTGACATGAATTTCTGGCACTTCCCTATCAATGTTCTGCTGCAACCATTGTTGCGTGATCTTCAGCAAAATTTTACTTGCATGTAATTTCAATGATATAATTCTATCGTTTCAGCATTCTGTAGAGTCAGCTCTCTTTGGAATGGGCACAAATATAGATCTCCTCCAGTCAGTTGGCTAATTCCCAAATTTCCTGGCATAGATGAGTGAGTGCTTCCAGTGCTTCCTCAACTTGCTGAAATTATTTAATTTTGGTATTCCATCAATTCCTGGAGCCTTATTTTTGGCAAAGGCATTCAGTGTCACTTGAACTTCTTCCTTCAGCATTATTGGTTCTTGTGCATCTGCTCCCTCCTAAAATGGATGTTGAATAGTTCTTTATGGCCCAGTGACTTGGTGCATTCATTCCATCTTCTCTTGATGTTTCCTGCAACATTCAATAATTTGTCCATAGAATCTTTCAAGATTGCAACTAGAGG
>NW_022109066.1:138204-139380 GCF_000313985.2 Echinops telfairi
TGTTTGTTTCATGAGCCCCATCGAACATTCAAGTCAGAAATATTGAGACATTTATGCTCAGCTCTTTTCCTTACATTTTTGGAGATAAAAATAGTATTGCTAGTTCTGGCTTCTTTGAACATAGAAATCTCAGTCATGTGCAAAATGCTAAGCCGGGAAGCAACTGTTCTGAGTGCAAGCTGGCCGTCTGATTCGAAGGCTGCCAATTCCGCGGCCAAGAGAAAGACGGACCACTTTGTTATCTTTGCATGGCCTGGCATCAAGCCCTCCAGGTCCAGTTTGGGCATGGGGGGCAGGTTGCGGTGCAGCAGCAGTGAGGGATTTTGCTTACAGCTGGTGCTCAGGCTCAATCCCAGGCTTTGGATCGACTGTTGACAGAGGCCACACGGAGGCTGGCTCTGGGCTTTCACTGGGTTAATGGCCCATAACAGGCCCCGTTGGAGCTTTCCATACACATAAGCCTTTGGCTGGGGTGGAGGCGTGGGGGGGGTGGGGGTCCGAAACAGAATGGCTGGAGGCCCCACCATAGGAGCTGCCAGGTCACAGGTGTTGAGTCTCACGTTCAGTGGGGTGGGCCAGGGCCAGGCAGGCCCTCATCATGGTGCAGCCATGGCGGTCCCCATGAAGGGGGTGCCACCACCAGCCTCCCTGTCTCTGTCCCAGAAATAAACGCAAGTATGGGAAACAAAGAAAGATGAGCAGGGAGCTTGCCCTTGGTCCCCCTTGGGGACACACACCCATCCCTGCAGACTGTGCAGAGCAGCTGGCCAGACACCTGCCACACTCCACAGGCAGTCTCCCCCTAGAAATGCAAATGTCCAGCCGCCCCCCTCCAACCCCCACCCCACCCCAGGAGAACCACAGAGGACTCTGGCTCAGACCAGACCAGTGCGCACAAGACAGGATTCAAGTACTAAGTGACGACCAGGCGGCCCCAGGCTCACAGTTATCTGCCGCCTCTCTTGTCCCTCCTGAGGACTTGTGCAGGCGGCCCAGGCTGGGAAGGATGGAGAGGGTGGACAAGACTGCCCTGTCCCCAGCGGCCGGTCCCCTCCACACTCGCCCTCAAGTGCGCGGCTAGAATTAGTTCTGGAATAGACTGTGTGGCGTGTGTATTGCTCTTACTCAGCTTAGGGGTAAAGTGTGGGCAGAGCATAAACATGGAGGGACTCTTCT
>NW_022109066.1:140078-141999 GCF_000313985.2 Echinops telfairi
GGAGCCCCCTCTCAGTTCCAGGGAGGGAGACAGAGTGTCTCCTCTGGCCAGGGGGGGTCGGCCCCACCCCTGAGCCTGTGGGACTCCCCACCCTCTATGCAATCGGGGACCTGTTGGGCTGGAGCCCCAGCTCCAGTTCACTTTCTGGAAGCTACCAGATCTTTCTGGAACACAGGCAGGGGCAGGCCTGGGAGCCTAGGTCAGCCAGGAGAGGGGCCCTCTTGCACATATCTGGGGAGGGGTGGCTAGAGGGCAGGGAAGCCACTACAGGGCTCTGCCCTCCAGCTGTGGGGCTTGGGGAGGGGGCTTAGCTTTTGGTCTTGGGGAGGGGGCTGGGATATGGACAGAAGGGAGGGTACTATGGGGTCAGAGCACTGGACAGAGGGCTTGGGTGGGGTGGGGGTGGGGGAACGAGACCCATGACCAGGAGGACAACACAGCCCTTCATACCCTGTGCCCCCTAAAAAGAGTCTCAAAGGAACAGATCACCCTCCTGGGACCCACCTTCGTGTCAGCCCCACCCCCACCCCCAGGGTTTGCCCAGCTGCCTGGGTAACCTTCCACCCATGACCCTCCCAAGGCCTGAGCCAGGGATCCAGCGGGGCTTCCTGCCAGGGCAGAACCCAGCCCCTGACCTAGAGCCCCCAGTGGGAGGTGAGTGGGACCTAGTTCGGTGGGGGCCAGGAGAGCCCTAGCTCAGGGGAGGAGAGGCATGCCTCCTGATCATCAGAAGGGGGCCGCGAGTGCAGGACAGTGGGGGCAGGAACACTCAGGCCACTCAATTTTTGCTCTTTGGGGTTCAAAACATAGCAAATGGATGTCAGTCAGAAACACAAGCAGACACCCCCCACTCCTTCCCCCAAGGGCAGAGGTGGTGGTCAGCAGCTGCCAGTAGAGTTCCCCACCCCCAGAGTGCAGGAGGTCCCACATCCTAGAGAGGGTTCAAGATGGGGGAAGAGGGAGACACAGGGACTGGCAGTGCCCAAGCACACGCTCCTTCTCACTCATATGTGTGTGGTAGGCCCTAGGAGGCCAGACCGCTGGACCCTGAGGACACACAACAAATGAGAGGCCTCCGCCCCCTGGGGGCCTTAGCTTCATGCCACAGCACAGACAGTGTCATACTTTATGAAGGATTTTGTAATGTCCTTTTTGAGAATGAATGTCATGTTATTCCTCTTGATTGTGTCATTCCCGGTATAGTAAACTATGTGATTCTCTGATTCGAAATTGCCAATACCAGTCTATTTCAGCTCACTGCGTAGGGGATCTATCACATGTCGGGGATATCAATCTATGTGTTCCATTTCACTTTTTACTACTTACAATTTTTCTAGATTCATATTTCACATATCCATGCTTCAATCATTAGGGGATTTTTGCAGCTGTTGTTCTCCTTACCTTGAGTAAGAATGAAGGTCCCAGAGGCTCTACGCTCACAGGCTTTACCCAACTTATGTTACTGTGGTGGACTCTACTCCAAGAAATCAGCTCCTTCTCAGTCACATTTAGAATGCCCTTGGACCTGAGAGTCCCATCCTCTGGCACTATCTCTCACAATGTTCGGCTTCCATTCCTTAGGCTTTCGATATCTGCCAATGTTTTCAGTGGCTCCCGCCTTCAAGTGGGGAGCTGAGCCCTTCATTGCCATCCATAACCTTCTGCAAACCAGGTGCTCACAATTTAAGCTCTGATACCATTCCAGACTTTTGATTTGTATTATATTATTTACAATCCATAGATCACAAAGGTTGGGGTGCTTCTTCGAAGTGAACTTAGGGCACGCCTCACTTAGATTCTTCACAACACTTTTATCTTCAGTGATCTCTTCATGAGATTGAGCATCAAACAACTAATTGTTCTTAAATTGGGGCTCAAATTAAGTGCAATCCCAAATAATTTTTTCTTTCTTTCTTTCTTT
>NW_022109066.1:144634-148963 GCF_000313985.2 Echinops telfairi
AGACACAAACAATACACTTCCCTTCCCTTCCCTTGGGTGGTCAGTGTCCTATTCCCCCATCACATATCCCCCTTTTTTTTTTCCTTTCCCCAAATGATTTTTTTCTTAAAGCATATTACCAAAGTATAACAAACAGATTCATAGAGTTGGCATGACTACAAGCACATACAAAAGATTTGAAAGAATAAAAATTGTAAGCCAGGATTTTATTCCTATTCAAAAAGTCTTTCAAAATCAATGCTTGAAAAGATAACATCAAGTGTGATTTTTACCAAGAATGCAAGAATTGCACAATATCATGAAATCCATACATCTCATCCATCAAATAATAGGTATAAGAAGAAAATATCATATGGTCCTCTTACAGATAACAAAAATTCATGCAAGAAATTTCAGCCCTACATTAGACTCGGTTCTCTAGAGAAGCGAAACCATTGACGCTTTTATGTGCATGTCTATAGAAAGAGATTTACATAAGGAAATGCCTCACACATAGAAGTGGGTGAGTCCAATCCAGATCAGCTCAATAAGTCATATGTGAGCTGAAGATTTCCCCTAACTCCTAGAGCTGCAGGTACAGATGAACAGTAAGCAAAGAGATGAAACAGGGAGACCACAGAAAGTCAATAAACCAGATACAGGATCAAAATCGAGCAGTAGAAGTCATCTAATTTCCACAGATTAAGAATTTATGCTAGGTGTAGGCCACACATTGAATGAAACCTCCCCCAAACGTACGAAGACTGTGAACCGATTAAGAAGGCCTCTTCTTATCTTAGCTGAAAGCAGAGAAGACCAGAAAGATGTTTCCTTGTGTTTTATTGACTATGCCAAGGCATTTGGCTATGTGGATCCTAACAAATTATGAAGAGCCTTGGGAAGAAAGGGAATTCCAGAATACCTAATTGTGCTCATGTGGAATTTGAACATGGGTCAAGAGGCAATTGTGAGAACAGAGCAAGGGAATGTTGCATGGCTTAAAATCAGGAAAGGTGTACATCAGGATTGTATCTTATCATCATTTTTATTCAATCTATATTGTGAGAAAATAATCAAAGAAACTGGATTATATTAAAGTATGCAGCATCAGTACTGGAGGAAGGCTTATCAACCTACAATATGCAGACAGAGCAATCTTGCCTATTGAAAGTGAGGATGACTTGAAGTACTTGCTGATTAAGAACAAGGATTGAAGCTTCATGATAAGCAGAGAAAATACTGAAGTTGCAAGGATGTAATCTTACTTGGATTCACAATCAAAAGATAAAATGGCACATTGCATTTGACAATTCTGTTTCACAATCCTTCTTTAAAGCATTGAGAAGCAGGGAGGTCACTCTGAGGACTCAGATGTGTCTGACCCAAACCATGGTATTTTCAATTGCCTCCTATGCATGGGAAAGTTGGACATTTCTAAGGAAGACAGAAGAAGAACCAATGCATTTCAATGTGGGGGCTGGTGAAGAATATTGAAGGTACCATGGACTTCCAAAAGAACAAACAAACCTGTCTTGGAAGCAGTGTGGCCAGAATGTCCCTTAGAAGCAAGGATGGCAAGACTTCTTCTTGCATACTTTGAACATATTGTCAGGAGAGTCCCTGGAGTAAGACATCATGCTTGGTAGAGGGGCAGCAAAAAATAAGAAGGCCCTTAATGAGATGGATTGACAAAGTGGCTGCAACAATGGGCTCAGGAATAGGAAAAACAATGAGGATGGTGTAGGACTAGACAGTGTTTTTCATTCTGTAGTGTATGGAGTCACTATGGGTTGGAACCGACTCAAAGGCACTTAACAATACCAACAACATTCTTCCCACAACTGCTTGACTGTTTCACAGAAGATCCTCTCATGAAGTGACCGCACTATGTTAGATCATATGACAGGAGAATTCTGGCCCTCCCAAATTGACATGAACACCAAACATTATTTTTAAAGTTTAATGATGACTTCCATAACAAGTTATAGGATAGATTATATAATGGGAAACATACAAATCAATGCAGAAAGAAAGCAAAGAAACCTATTATTGCCACTATTATCTTAACAGCATTCAACTATGTGTATCTTAACAGACTATGGATATTGAAAAGGATGGGAATTCCAGTACACTCAATTGTGCTCATGTGGAACCTGTACATGGATCAAGAAGTAGTCATTCAAATAGAACTTTTCTATTTGAAGTTTAAAATCAGGAAAAATAGGGGGGGTGAAGGAGGAAAATAATCAGGAAAAGTATGTGCCAGGGTTGTATCCTCTCACCATATTTATTCAATCTGCAAGCTGAGCAAATAACCTAACAAACTGAACTATATAAAGAATAATGCCATATTAGGATTGGAGAAAAGGTTACTAACAAACTGCACTATGCAGGTAGCACAATCTTGCTTGCTGGAAGTGAGGAGGACTTGAAGAAATTGATGATAAAGATCAAGGATTGCAACCTTCAATATGGATCACAACCTAATGTAAAGAAAACAAAAATCTTCACAACTGGACCAATAAGTAACATCATGCTAATGGAGAAAAGATGGAAGCTGTCATAGATTTCATCTTGCTTGGATCCACAGCTGATGTTCATGGAAGCAGCAGGCACGAAACCCAGTGATGCATTGCATTGGGTAACTCTGTTTCACAAGACTTCTTTACAGTGTTCAAAAGCCAGGATGTCACTTTGAGGATTCAGGTGTGCCTGGCCCAAACCATGGTATTTTCAATCGCCTCAAAAGTTTGGCATTGAATAAGGAAGCCCTAAGAATAACAGATGCATTTGAGCTATGGTATTTCTGAAGAATATTGGAAGTACCATGAGTTGCCAGAAGAACAAGAAAATATGTCTTGGAAGAAGCACAACCATAATGCTCCTTAGAACCAAGAATAGTGAGACTGTCTCACATATTGTGGGCATGTTATCAAGAGATACCAGTTTCTCAAAAAGAATAAGTTAACTATACAATAGGTTAAATAAAGATTTCTGTCAAATTAAAGACCAAGTACAAAGAAATAGAAGCCTAAAAATTAGAGGGAAGTAAAATGATATTTAAGAACCTATGAAAACATAAATGAAAAACTCTAGAAATCAAGCAGAATAATTTATAATGAGAATACACAGTAAGAAAATTCACTGGAAGACTGGTATAAAAAACAACAGGAGACATTAATTACATATACAAACTATAAATAATTAGAAAATAGAATAGAATAGACCAAAACCCCATCACCATGAAATCAATACTGACTCATAGAACCCTAAAAGATAGGGAAGAACTGCCTGTCAGCTTTTCAAGGCTGTACTCTTCATGGAAGCAAACTACCACATCTTTGTATCATGGAGGGTTTGGTGGATTCAAACCAGTGATGATTTATAAGCAAGCCCTTCACCTCTGTCCCACTAGGGCTCCTTCATGGAAGAGAAGACCTATATAAAATACAGCCATAGAGAAAGATATCAGCACACAATTTTCAAAATCATGTACTGGTAGATAAGCACATACATCATGACATAAAGGAATGGGTAATTTTTAAAACCTAAACTATATATTATATAGTCTTAAACAAAAAAACATTTTTTAAGTTCATTGACATTGGGTCAATTCTGCCTTAATACAACCCCATTTGGTACCGAGTGGAACTATTCCATAGTGTTTTATTAGCTGTGATCTCTAGAAGCAGATTTCTAAGCCTTTCTTTCATGGCACCACTGGGTAAGTTCAAATTGCCAATATTTAGGTTAGTAATGGAGCTCCAACCATTTGTGCCACCAATGGCCCTTACATCATATAATGTACATCATTCTTCTAAGAAGTTGAATTACTTGCTTACTCGTGGTATCTTCAAATAGGCTGAAGAGTAAACCTTAGCAAATTCAGGAGGTGGACATTTTCAGGCCCAGTTCCTATGTTCGACATGTTGTCAGGAGAGAGAATCCCTGCCTGATAAAGTGGAGGGACAGGGAAGACTCTTGGCAAGCTGGATTGACACAGTGGCTGCAACAAGGGCTCAAACACAGCACCAATTGCGAGGACCGAGCAGGACTGAGCAGTGTTTCTTTCTGCTGTGCAGACGGTCACCATGAGTTAGAACCAGCCCAACAACACCTAACAATAACACAACAGCATTCCTATTTGAGCAGAAAGGTGAAGATTTCTATTCCTATACGCAATGACAGTCTCGGAAACCCACAGGGACCATTCTACCTTGTCCTACAGGATGTGTATGAGCCAGAATTGACTCAATGATAGTGAGTTGTTTTGTTTTCTTTTAATTCCTATTTTAGTTCATTTTTTACAAAGGAAAAGAATTAGAAAACATGGTGATCTAAAATGCACAG
>NW_022109066.1:162371-182141 GCF_000313985.2 Echinops telfairi
AAAAAAAAATTTGTTGACTTTCTAATAAACCAGATTAAGAAAAATGTAAAGAGAAACACATCACTTTGACTTCTCTCCTCATTCTCTTGAAAATGATGTGACCGAAATCACCAGTGATATTGTGGTGTCCTGTATTCAGCAGCTGCTTAATCATCATCACCCAATATTCCCTCAAAACCTGATCCTCTTTTTAATTTTTCAGTAACATTCATATGTTTTCCTCCTCTCTCTGTCTTGGAGCACTTAGTGATGAAGATCAAAGACTACAGCCTTCAAGATGGATTACCCCTCAACATCAAGAAGCCAAAATCCTCCGAACTGGACCCCTAAGCAACATCACGGTAAATGAAAGAAAGATCAAAGTTGTGCAGGACTTAATTTAACTTGGGTCCACAATTAACACTCAGGAAAACAATAGTCAAGAAATCAAATGACAAATCGCACTTGGAAAAGCTGCTGTAAACGGCATCTTCAAAGCATTAAAAGGCAAACCTGTGACTTTAAGGGGTATGGTGTGCCTGACTCAAGCCATGGCATTTTTAGTCACTTTACATGCTTGCAAAAGCTTGACAGTGAATACTGAAGACAAAAGAAGAATTGATACATTGAATTCTAATGTTGGTGAGAAATACTGAGTTGTCTATGAACTTCCAGAAGAACAAACACATTTGTCTTGGAAGAAGTACAGTCTAAAGGCTCCATAGAAGTGACAATGGCAAGACGTCTCGCATACCGTGGGCATGTTATCGAAAGAGATCTTCTTCTAGAAAAAGATGTCAGATCCTCTAGTAAAAGAGGGGGCTAGACAGAAAGAGGAAGATTTTCAGTGAGATGGAATGTCACAATTACTCCAACAATGGGATCAACCACAGAAACACATCAGGACCAAACAGCCCTCCATTCTGTTGTAGCTAAAGTCACTGCAAGTTCAACCTGACTCGACCATTTCTAACAACAGCAGCAATTCTGATCACCACTGCTTTGCACTTTCGTAGAAATGCTAATGATCCCCCTCCACCCACCAATCCAACCCCGCAAAAAAAAAAGTTCTTCTCAATCGTTTTTCACATTTTATCAGGGGCATGGGGACACACTCCCCTGTGTTTCAACTGCCATCTCTCTGTTAATGAACCTTTATCTTGAGCCCTACCCTTACCAAGTTTCAGAACTAATTTCTTCAATACAGACACCTTAAATTTAACTAAAATTAATTCTTGTTTTGCTTCTTCCTCTTCCTCAGTGAACTGTGCTTCCTTTCATATTTTTGTTCTTCTTAGTGACTTCATTGTCCAGCTTTCTCCTTAGTTGTAAACATGATTTATTCTTTTACTTGAATCTCATTTATACTTCATATGCTATCTCTTTAAGATCTAACTACATCTTTCAGTCCTTACTGTCACAATCAATTAAAACCTGCAAAGAACACATATTTCTAACGGCATAAACATTTAAAAACCATATCTTTTCAACTCTTCAGTCTTCAGGATCTACCTCATATACATGAAAGCATAATTATGTAAGAACATAGTAATGTGAGTTGTGAATTATGTGGTGTGCCTATATACCCCCTGAGTTCTTCCACTGACTCTAGGCAAGATCCAAGAGTCAAGGCAACAGAAGGTTCCATGGCAGTTGGCAGCCCTGACAACAAGCTAAGGCCTATAGAAGTCGTCAAGCAGGGCACCTTATTTTGGCAGCTGCTCAATAAGTGCTGACTCTCAAGGATTCCACTTCCTGAAAGGTCCAGGAATTACTCTTTGATAGAATGGAGATACCACCTGAGGATTAGTCTGTATTTAATGGTTTAACTAATGCTTTGAACAAAGGCAGGGCCCTTTTGCTTCCACTTAGGACACCTCTGAAGGGTCATCTAGATCTAAAGCTTCGGGAGGGGTCAGCTTAATCTGCTCTCCTCAATCACAGGTGTGATTCTGAGGTTTATACCCCAATAAACTTCCCCTGTGTAAACCTCTTTTTTATAGTCTCTACCTTAAAAAAAAACAATTTAAAACTATGGTAAATGTCTATATCATTGACTAGGTTCCAAGAACTCATTCAATCTCTCCAAAGCCTTATACAATAGAAAGCATCTTTAAAGGTCCACAGCTGGTAAGTAATCAAGTTGGAATTCAGATCCCGGCTCCTGTGTCATTTCTTATCCATGAAGCCTTTCCTATAAGTTCAAATATATTGTTGTGCATGGTTTTAAGTATATTATTTAATTTTAAATATATGTAAATGTTATATATAATATATAAATCTATATTAATATATTCTTATTTAAATATACATAAAATTTAAATCTATGGAGAAATCAGGGAAAGAGACGGCACAGAATGCTTGAAACACTGAAAGAAGGTACAGTTTCACCCACAAATAATGGTCTAAATGAGATCAAAATATAATCAGAGAGAAGTAGGAGATGATTCTCATCACATCTCCATAGATAACTTATTGAGTTTCAGTAAAATCCTTTGAAAGTCTAGTCCACAAAAAGTCCATGACTAGACTTTCAAGGAACCCCCCAAAAATATTTTCTCTGCCAATTTACAATGGCAATCCTGACAAGAAAAAAGGTATTTTGTGCCATATAAGAGGTAACTGCAAAGGCTACATCAATTGGGCCAGTTCTTTTGGGTGGAAGACATTGATCTGTTTCTGAAAAATTCTGACAAACCAAACTTCTTTGGAGCCTCTAAATGAGGACACATCTCCAAAACACCCTTTGATGATGCTAGTTAGACTTCTCCTGTCAAGGATCTTGAAACGTTTCTCCCCTTCACTGCTTCCTAGCCAGTGTCAATTAATCCTGACACATATTTCTAACTCTAAATTATATTTCCTCTCAATTTGGGCTTCTGCACTTTTTATACATAGCTTCTTTCAAGGCTTCTGGTTTTCCCAATCCCTGGACCGCTAAGCAGGATCCTTGTTCCTTCCACTACACTAGGCCCCAGGGTCAAGGGTCAAAAGAGCAGATGATTCCATGGCAGTTAGCAGGCCTGACAGGAGGCTGACCAAGATATCGCAGTGGTGAAGAGTAGGAGCAGTCTTGTCTGTCCCATAGGCTACTTCAGCTTCTGCTGATACCAATGCTTCAGCGATCATTCAAAGACCAAATTTTGCCCTGTGGCTGATCAGAAGAGAAGAGAGATCTACCTGTGAAAGACTTGTGGTGAACTCAACCAGAAAACTGCTGACAATGGTGGAAATATTCCTCAGAAGTATCCAAACCACCAACATAATCTTCTCTTCCTTGGCCTTAATCATCCTGGTGATAGGAAACATCTCAAATAAATGGATTGAACTGAAGTTGGAAGCAAAAAAAGGTGCAATAAACCACAGTCCCTGGATGCTATGTTGCTTAACGATTTGGCCAGAAGGTCAGATACTAGACTATGGGCTAGGTGGCAAGAGGGGGTTCAACTTTCTGTGGCTTCCATTCATCTAACTTTTCTATTAACTTTTAGTACAACTTTCACATTTCTGTAATTAACACAGTCGAAGCAGACTCCGAAGTCTCCCTCTGCATGCTTTGGAGGAAGGTTAGAAACTCACCGACTTAGTTGCTGGATACTTAATTGCTACTTGGCAGCAGCAGGGTGGTTAGTACATTAGAGCAGGTAAAAAAGAAAAGTGAATGTCAACAAGAAAAGTATGGTATATTAACACAAGAAAAGTGCCAGGGACAAGATGAATTAGGGAATTTAACAAGATTCTCAGAAAATAAAGAAATAGATGAGAAAGAAGCAGAGCATGTTTTCCTCTGGTTCTCTCTCACATTCAGCTTCCTGCTTCTTTTTCCTCTCCTCCCCTTCCCTCTTTATTATTACTTAATCAAGTCTTTCACCCTATTCCCATTTTTACCTAGAAATTTGTGGACCCCAGGTAGAAATAAGACTAGAAGAAATATGTGTCCTTCTCTCAATACAGCTTCTGCTTTCCAACAGATGACCTTGAAGTGGTCAGGATCATGATGATTTTGACCCTCAGTCTTTCCTTCCTCCTTAACTTGCTCCTGGGTATGGAATTCATCTATATGATTCCTCAAGCCAAATATATCCATTTCATCACTGCTTCCCTCAGTTTCATGACAGGTAACTTCCCAGTTTCCCTAATTCAGGCTTGGAAGGATACTTGGTTTGTCCTTACAGGCTGTATTTTCTGACTCTAGCAACATGTTGAAAACAAAAATTGTCAGGTGGCACTTAAGAAAATGAGAGGGAGTGGTTGACAAATAAACAGAGTAAGCACATTGTCTGTGAAAAACTACTGCAATCGGTAACTCATCAGGTGGGATCCATTGAACAGGGATCTGCCCGTGGGGCAGTTGGCCCTGGAAGGCCCCCCACTTGCATTGACCCCCATACTTAGGGTCAACAGAGTCCAATTGAATGAGAGAGGGAACTGTGTAGGACAAAAACTGGTGGGATGCAACTCAAAGTAAAACTGCACTCTCATAGACTCCTCATACTGACAGTGGCTGGGGTGCTGGGTCACTGGGAAGATTAATGATGACAATAATGCAATCTACATATACCCCAGGGGAGGTGATTCTGGATTTTCACTTATCAGCTTATAATTTGTTTTTTTGTGTGTGTGATTTTTGTTTTTTCTTTTAGGGTGTATGTCTTCTGTTTGCTTGGTTGTTGCTTGGCTGATGGCTGCTATTGATGCAGTTGGTATAGGGTTATGATTTTGTCATATTATGATCACCAAAGTAAACCTGAGACGCGCAAACCCCATGGGCAAGCAGATGGAGTCTGTGCTCCTACTTAACTAGCCCCAATTCAACAACAGCTAGTTCTGATAAATGGCCCTGCTCGATACTCACCTTCAAGAAAGGATCACTGAAGATGAGGGTGCTACAGCAAAGTGTGGTGAAGAAAGTAGATGGTGCTCTGCTATTGGAATAGTGTCTGGGGTCTTAACGGGTTGTATTCAAACAAGCAGCCATCTAAGCAAGGAGTCAACTAAGTCCACACAGAAGAAGCACACCAGCTTGTGTGATCTAAAGGTGACAATTAAAAAATTTAAATATGGTGAAGGGAAAAGTATCAGAGTTAAAATTATGAACACCCAATTTGTAGAAGGCTACAAAGGACAGCCATCTCCAGGGTAGCTGGTCAGACTGAGCTGCTGGCAAATCTGGTCTACCCACAAACAAGGGTCTCGAACAGCTGTGCTGTCAGGCAGAGACCATCGTAATCTTGAATGTGCTGAATTGAACTAGATACTTGGCCAGATGACCTCCCTGTAGACCCAGCCTAAGTTGGTTCTGTGTACAAGGATCTCTTGCTTGCTCCATGACAGAAATGTCTTTCCTAGATTTTGGAATGTTTATGAGGGTCTTCTCTTTCTTACTCATTATTTGTATTTTGGTTTTCCTATTGTTATTTTTATCCTTTGCTTTTAATTGTGTCTGTTGGGTTTCCCAGGTTGTGACCCACAGAAAGAGAGAATGCATAGTGATAATAACTGATACAGGGGATGATACAGGATACAGATGTGGGATAAGAGGGAGGAAAGGGGGATTAAATGAAGATGGGAGGAGGGAGGGAGCACTAGAACTGACTTATTACACAACTTGTTTCAAAGGTGATTCAACCATGGTGGGTGGGTATGTAGATGTTCTAAAATTAGTATGGTAATGATTGTACAATTCTTGATATGATTGAACAATTGAACAATTGAAGTGTATGCTATGTAAATTAGATGCCAATAAAACTTTTTTTAAAAGTATAAAAATACATTTACATTTACAAACAAAATTTCTCCATTTTTATTACTAATTTGAGTAATGTCTTTTCAAATGTGATGATTGGGATTTGTCCAATAATATTGTAATTTTCAAATTATTTCAGAAGCATTAAGTCTATTTTGCTCTTAATATGAAAATTAAAATGCTATGTCAGCAGTGTGATAAAAAAAAATACTGCAACTCAACCTTCTCAGTTTTCTGGGACCCATTTGTTGTAGCTACCCTAGAAGAGTGGTCCCATCTTTGCGCAAGGTGCAGTTAAACAGGGTAGAGGCATGCACATCTGGTAGGTACATCTTTTGTATGAAAGACTTAGGTACTAGAGACAAAACTTTTCAGGAGGACTTTTTTCTCTTTTTGTCTGGACATCAGGTATTATGCTGCTCTCTGCACTCATACTGTATCACCACAAGCTAAAGCAAGGCCAATCCATGTACTACTCAAGTTACAAGATCGCCTGGATCCTTTACGCTGCCTATGCGAATGTCCCCTTCTTTTTCATGTGTGGTAAGTAGCTCAAGAGTCCTTGAAGGATGATAAGAACACATTTATTCCTAAGGACATGGAGGGCAAAGGATAGAAAAAGCTAATGGGGTCAGGGAAAGTATGAAATCCTTCAATATAAATGAATAAAGAGCAACTCAACTCACTCTGCCAGGGCAATTTCTGCAAGACCAAAATGGAGATTAGGATTGTGTTGAATGCTTTGTAAACCAGTCGTTGTTGGTAGTTCCCCATTTCCACTTTTTCCCCTGTCTTTCACACCCTGTCCATGTTATGGCAAACAATAACTATCAAAGTCATGACTAAGAGGAGAGAGACTAATCGGGATTTGTCAATGAAGTGGAGAGGACCAGTGCCCCTAGGCATATAGCCAAGGCAAATTGTAAGTTGAAAGCAGAGAAAAAAATATGGATCCAATGCTAAATAGGCACTCACCAACACTTAGAACCCTGTAGTCTAAGAAATCTTTAAAATGTCACATGGCATTACACTTCCTAACCCAGATAGAAACATTTCTTTCCCCCATCCCCCACCCCACTCTCAAAGCTTCACATTTGCTGAGTTGAGAGGCATTCGACATATTCTGCACACACTTCTAGTCTTTTAATTACAGTTTTCTGGAGGACTTGAGGCATTTCAGGGGTTCCACAGGGCTTGGGGTCAAGCTCACTCTGCCAACATGGAGGAAAATGTCTCTGTGACTTTCACAGGTTCCTTCATTACCATCCGCTGACTTCTTTGCCCCACAGGAATCCTTTCTATCCTAAACAATTTGCGGTTCATCAAGCACTTCACCTGCCTGCACACCATGACGAAATCTCTTAGCGAATGTAAGGAAGTGCCAGAATCTGGGAATACCATCAAAGTTATTTCATCAGTAGATCCCGCGATGATGCCTCGTAGCATTGTCCGTCTGCCCTCCATGAAGGATGAGGCTCTAGAGAAGTCAACGTCAAACCAAGTACGACGGGTAACCTGGGCTCTATGACTCAACAGCCCGTATCCTTCAGCCTGGGTTAACCTTCATGGCCACAGCTTGGAGCATGTGTGCGATGCACATATTCAACCATTTGCTCTGCGGAAGCTCTGCACTGTGTAAACGACCGAATGGGGATGGGGTTTGTTGCTAAGATGGCTTTGTTTCTCCTGGCCTGCTGGACAAACAGATTCTGCTACGCTTGTTTTTAACATAATAAAATATTGTCATATAAACAACATTTGCTCTAGCTTTAACTCTGTACTTCACAAAAATTCATAATAATGCCTTGATTTACGCTTTTTAATTACTGAGTTTGCGGTGATATGTTTCAAACAAACAGAAAGACTAAAATATGATAAACACTTGTGTGCATATCACCCAACTTTACATCTTCATATCATGCTCTGTTTAAGTTAGATGTCTTCAAATTAAGTTTATAGATATAATTGATGTTCCTCTTAATACTTCCCAAATCATATTTCCCTCCCTTGTTTCTCATCATATGGAGACTTTCAAGAATCCATTATTGATGATTTTACCTTCATCGTGCTCTTTTAACTACAGCTTTCTTGGTCTATGAGGAATTCTGGTAGAGCAGTGTGTTATGAGTTAGCTGCCAAGCAGAGGTCAGCCATGTGAAACCACCAGTTGCTCTGTTGGAGCAAAATGAGGCCTTGTGCTCCCATAATACCTTTATAGCCTTATAAACCCATAGTGGCAGTTCCATTCAGTTTATATATGGTCACTATGAGTTGGAATTAACTAGATGGCAGTGAGTTTCAGTTTTTGGTGGCTTTATGGGTTTATAAGAATTATGTAAATTAGGTTTCTAGGTGTTCACAGTTTATTAAAAGTTACATTGTTCAGATTATATTTTTATAATTTGCTTTGCTCATTCAACTTTGATCTTGAAATTTATCTGTGCTGATAAATTTAGTTCTACTTTATTCATATAATATGCTAGCTGGCTTTCTTTTGTAGCTCTACAGTATGATAAAGAATCCCTTCTCCAATGGATGGATATCTAGTTGCTTAGGTTTATTCCGTTTAAAACAATGCTTTGTCCATGAACTAGCGTTTCTCTGGGGTATTTACATAGAAGTGGAGTTGTGGATCAAAGAGTATAGTCATATGAAGTTGCCAAAATATTGACAAAATAATCTCTAAAATATTTGTACCGATTTCCACCTTCAGCCAGATGTATATAAAAGCTCTGATGTTGTCCCGTGCTTGCCAACACATATTATATGTCCAGCCTTTTTAATTTCTGTCCATTTTAATTAGTATCATTTTAGTTTTCATATACCTGTGATTATTACTGAGATTGAGCACACTTTCATTAAATTATTGAGCATTTAAATTTCCTCTTCTGTGAATTACTGTTTATATATGTTGGCTATTTTCCTTGTAGATGACTTATCTATTTCTTATTGATTTGTAGATCTTCTTATTACAGTATACTGAAAACTAATACTTACTGATTATATGCATTTAAAATGTTTCCCATTGTTTTTTTATTTTCCAGTTCATTTATTTCTGCTGCAATTTCATGATTTCGTTTCTTTTGCTGTTGAAAGGTTTATCCTGTTGCCTCTGTTCAAGTTGTTGGAGGTGTTGTGTTAAGGTGTTGAACAAGATTCTCTTCTCTTTTTCCATGCTGCATTAATTGCTATAAAGTGACCTCTGATAACCGTTTTGGCTGTGTCCCAGAGGTTTTGGTATGTTGTGCTATCATTCTCATTTGTTTCTAGGAACTTCCTAATTTCATCCCTTATTTGGGATAATATCCAGTCTTTTTTTGAATAGTGTGTTGTTGAGTTTCCAAGTATTTGTTTTTCGTTCTTTCTGTTGTTGATTTCCAGCAAACAAGGTGCACTGGAGAGATGACTATAGAAGAGAATATGATAAATCTGACTTGAACTGTTAAAACCTTGTCAGTTGATGCTCCGACTGATGCACACTAGGCCTGATCTGGTTTGCACCATTTTCTGTATTTTTGATTTTTGTTTTCTCGTATTAGGGTTTATCTCAGATGTGTTTTGTCATTGAGGGTGACTCTCTTGAATTTTTGTTAAATGATTGTCTGTTTTTCAGTGTATGAAACCCAGGATTGATAAATCTGTAGGGACAGCAAGTAGAATAAGGGTTTGGGGGCAGTACAGTTGGGGGGTGGGGAGAGGAGGGTAAAAGGGAGTTGATGTCAAGGAGTTCAAGATGAAAAATAATGTTTTATTACTGATTGTGGTAGAAATTGTACAATTCTGCTTAATGTGATTGAACTATGGGATGATATGATATATGTATTAACTCCCAATAAAATGGTTTTGAAAAACAGAAAATATGTTTTCTTCATTGTACCTTGGCTTTCAACTTTATTATATCTTTTTGTTTAAAAGGGGTATTTAATTAAATATAATAAAATGTATTTATCTTTTTATTTTAACTGGTGCTTTATTGTGTCTTGATTAAGAAATTCTTTCCTATACCTTACTTCCATTAGAAATAATTTATGTGAATTATTTAGGGAACAGATCTAATTGTATCTATTTTCTGTGTGGAAAGCTTTATATCTAGAGCATTTCATGGCTTAATTTAATTAGCTGTTGATATAACCTCATTCATGTATCAAATATGTATATATGTGAATATGTTTCTGACCTACCTACTATCTTGAATTGGTTTATTTTTATATCCCAGAAACACACCACTCTCAATTACATGAAAGTAAAAGTAAGTCTGATTTTATTAGATGCATGTCCTTGTTCTTGCACAAAATTATGCTTAATGTTTTTGGCCTTTTGCTTCCTGTATAAATAGAAGGGTTAGTTTGCATAGCTACACAAAAGTCTCAGTATATTTAGAATACCATTGAATTTATTAATTAACTTGAAGATAATTAACTGTGTTAATAATATTTACACATTCAATCCATGCATATGACACTATTTATTCAGGTGTTTTATAATGTTTTCCATAATATTTTGTGAATTTTGCCCCCAGTGAAGTTTTTTGCTAGATTAATTCATAAATAACAACTTTTTGTACTTTGTCCATTTGTATCTGTTGTAATATTTTGACTTTCTTATTACTGATATAAAGTGGTCAATGCTTAAAGATGTCTTATTGTGATTAGGTGGTTTTCTTTATGGAGCAGATTATTAGTTTTACATTCAGCAATTCATGCACATTAGTTTTACATTCAGCAATTCATGGCAATCCCAACATCATTCATTCTGCTTTAGTGAAATGATTATCTCATTGTTATTTTGATTTACATCTCTCAAATGGCTAATTAAAAGGCTAGTATTACTTTATATGTTTATTGACCACCAATGTCTATTTGATGTCAGCAACGATCTGTCGTTACACACCTCTTCTGAATCTGGCTTGACTTTCTGCCAGCTTCCTGTTGATGCACTGCTACAGCCATTGTTGAATAATCCTCAGCAAAAATTTACTCACATGTGATATTAATGACATTTTTCTATAATTTCAGCATTCTTTTTGGCTATATGTCTTTGTGATGGGTACACATATGGATCTCTTTTAGTTTTTCCAGGTACCCGTCTTCCAAATTTCTTGGAATATATTATTGAGTACGTCCCATGCTTCATCAGTTTGTTGAAACATTTCATTGGTATCCCACTGATTCCTGGAGTCTTGTTTTTGATGAGCCCAGACATTTCTGCTGTGTGACTGCTCCCTTGGAGTCTTGTTTCTGAATGATGCTTCATATGTTACCTCTTGAAATAATTAAGTGCCAAGCAGTCTTTTGTGATACAATGATTCTGCATATTCCTTTCATTTATTTTGATTCTGCCTGCATCATTCAATATTTTGCACATATAATTTTTCAATAATGTGCACGATGACTTCTTACTATTGGGATTGCAAAATCTATAGATCCATTTGGAGAAAAATGACATGTATACAATACTGAATTTTCTTATGAGCGAGCAGAAAGTATACTTCTAGCTATCTAGATAATTTATTTTGTTTCCAAATAATGGCTATTTTTTTCTGTTTGGCGCCTCATTTTCTCAGTTACCAGTAGAGACCAGCCTTGTTCATATCTTTTGTTAGCTGTGTTTACTGGCGATGCATTTTTTAATTCAGTGGCAATGGTAATCAATTTCCAATTATATTTTATCTGCTTATTGCTTTTTGTTGTTGTTGTTGTTAGGTACTGCTGACTCAGTTCCAACTCATAGGGACTCTATGGATAACAGAATGGGACACTAAATCATCTTCACAACTGTTACCTCTGCGGCCATTGTCGCAGCCACTATGTAATTCATCTTCAGGATCTTCCTCATTTTCAGTAACCTTTTACTTTACCAAGCACGATGTCTTTTTCCAGAATCTGGTCTCTCCTGATAACATGTCCCAAGTAAGATGCTCTTGTGCCCTGGAGTAGATTTTGACCCGACATGAAAGCGTAGAACTGGCCCATAGAGTTTTCTAAGCTGTTCAGATGACTGGGTGTTTTCTCTAATGGAGCCCTGATGGGTTTAAAGCACCAACATTTTAGTGAGCAACCAAATGTTTAAAAAGTGTGCCTTCAAATGGTCGTCATTCATAGAGGCTCTATAAAGGGGAATAGAACTGCACCATAGGTTTTCTGGGGCTGTGCTTATTTACAGAAAACAACACACCAAGCTCTCACAGAGTGGCTAATGGATTCAAAACACTGAATTTCCAGTTAGTGGTCAAGTCATTGAACACTGTACCACCAGGACTTTTATATAGTAATACCACATATTTACTTGTACATTGTTCTGTGAACATTGAAGTTTCACGCACACTTATTAATTTTAATATATTACTTTGTGTTGTTCTACATATAAAATTAGGTATCAAACAATGATAGTTTTACCTGTTTCTTTATAGTACTTGTTCATTTACTTGGTTATATTGCAATGCTAGACACCAGCACAAAAAAACAAACAAAATCAAACCATTTATATGATATTTGCTAAAAATTTTTGTGTAGATTATTTTTGTTAGATTGAAGAAATGTTCTTCTATTTCTACTTTACAGATTGTTGGGGTTTTATTGTTTGTTTTTAACCAGAAAATGGCTATTAGTTTTTCAAATGCTTTTTCTTCACTTAATAAGAAAATCATGGCATTTAAAAATTGTTTTCTGTTAATGGGTAAATCAATTTCTCCTTGTTAACTTAGTGTTGCAACCTGGAATAAATTGATCTATGTATTGTGATGAATTGTATGAGCCTCAATAAATTGATTTTAAAAAAACCTCTATGTTCTTTTAATAAAATGTGCTTACTAATTTCTTAATATCTGTCCAAAGGTTTTGCATCTATATGCATGGCAGTGTTCTGTGTGTTGCCTTAATGCTAGAAGTTATGTCCCTAGTATTTCAAATATGAGCAGGGTTACGCATAGCAAACAGGCTTCAGTGGATCTTCCAGACAAACAACAGACTAGGAAGAAAGGTGAAGTACAACCAGAAAGCTTTTAAAAAAAGACAATGGTCTCTTGTTCCCTTATTCCTGAGTTTGTTGTCTCCCCAATCCCTCCTCCTGCCCCCTCCTCTCCTATGGTCCCCTCCCAGTTGGAGAGGAGGCCTCGAGTATAATGCCTGGTGGGGTTTAATCAAGTGCAATTTATCCTAGAGGAATTACTGAGAACCAAATGGGGGGTGAGGAGGATTGTGGGATAGGAGAAAGGTGAATGGAAACAGAGGAAAGAAATAGGAGGCACAAGCTATTTATAGAGGTATAACAACAGGCATGTATATATGTAAATATAGTAATTTATAATGAAAGGGATAGAGACCATTGTACATATATTTATTAAGATAGCAGATGGAATTTGGACCTCTACTCAAGGCCTCCCTTAACACAAGAACACTTTGTTCTAATGTGGGTGAAGGGAGACAACCGTCAGTGTAATGTATGAAATAATAACATATAATTGATCAAGGATTCTCAAGGGTGGGAGGGGAAAAAAGAGGAGCTTTGACCATGTGCTCAAGAAGAAAACGTTTTTTGAAATGATGATGGCAACATATGTACAAATATGCTTGATACAACTGATGTATGGAATGTTATAAAAGCTTTTAAGTGCCTCCAATAAAAATGATTTTTTAAAAATGAGGATGGTGAAACTTCATCTCACTTTAAAATATTGTATGTTATCAGGAAAGGCCAGGTCTTGGAAAGGGTATCATACATAGTCAGCAAAAAGAAGAACACACAACAAGATGGATTGAACCAGTGACTGCAACTATGTGCTCAAACACAGCAAACGTGAGGATGCTGAAGGACCAGGAGTGTTCTTTCTGCATACACATGGAACCGACTAGGTGGCACCAGACGAAAACAAAAAGATCCTGATGGCTCCGAGGCTAAGCAAAAGTTATGCTAATCAAAAGTTATGCTGATCTCATACAATTTGTTTGGGATTACTTCAATGTTTCTATCCTCTGGAAGTGTTTGTGTAAGATAGTTGTTATTTCCTCCCTCAATAGGTGAAAGAATTCCACATGAAGGTTTCCTAGACCTGGAGTTCTCTTGGGGGCAAGCTATTTAATCGTGTATTCAATTCTATTCATTGGTACAGCAGTCTTACTTCTCTTCTTCTCTCTACTTCCAGTTAATTTACTATTTTGCTTGTTCTGATTTATCTGGGTTTTTCTAGATTTTTCAGTTCTTTGACATATGTTGGGTTTTGCTTTCTGTTCCATTACCTGGAAAGTTTGGTGAAAAATTTATGTGTTTTATAAAGTATAGTCTATCACTGATAGATAGTTTGCATATTAATTAGTGTGGATCATTTTTGTACATACTAAGTTCTTTCTGCCTTTGCAGAAGTTGTATTCAAAACTTCTAAAACAAATGTGAATTTGTCTATTTTTCTCACTAGTTGTCAATGTTTGCTTTATAAATTATGAGACACAATTATTGTAGCTACAGATTGAGAAATTTTATTTTTCAAAATATTCTTCTTTACCTACACTATACTAACTCTTATTGTCACAAAGCCCCCCTTTTATATTAATTTAACTACACTTATATTAAGTTTGAATTGTACAAGTATCTTTTTCTGTTCCTATATTTTCAACATATCTTTATATTTAATGAAAATCTCTTGTGAGGAACATATAATAGTTTTTCTATCCAGTCTGATACCACCCATTGCCATCAAGTTGATTCTGAATCGCAGCGACCTTATAGAACAGAGTGGAACTACCCCACAGGGTCTCCAAAGCTGAGAGCTATTGACTAAAGCAGACTTTGTCTGGTGAGGTCGATCCAGGTATCACTCTCCTCTAGGACAGTTGTAGGTGGACTCAGACCACTGATCTATGAGCAGACAACCACTTAACCAGGTGGGCCACCAGAGTTCCTATCCAGTCTGATACATACTATTAATTAGAAACGTTAGCATATTAATGTGCAATAGTATTTGTTGACACACCTGAATATTTGCCTGTTAGGGTCTACTTAGTCAACCTAATGTTTATTTTCCTATAATTTACTGCATACTTTGGGATGAAATAAGTTATTCTATTTATACCACCACCATCAACCCCTCTTAACTTTCAGTTGTACCTGGTTTTGCCATTCCATTTGTGGGTATGCTGGAAATTGATTCATCACAATAGTGTACAGAGAATTACTTCTATCAGTTTCCCAATTGTGTTAGAAAATTACAACTCTTACCTCTATTTTATAATATTATAATAAATTTTCACTATACATATATTTAAAACTTCACAAAACCATTATTATCATTTTTAGTCAAAGAGATTCATAGTGCTTACATATTTATCTTATAGATTGCTTTCCATTTCTTTCAACATTTGTCTCTTTTCTATCTTAAAAACTACTGGTAGTATTTCTTTGTGTGTACATGAGCACAGTAGGAAATGTGCTTGCAATGAATGCTCTCAGATTGTCTGGGTTTTGAAACTTTGAACTTGAAATTTTGGTTGGCATTTGTTTTTTTCTCCACCAAGCATTTGTAAACTAGACAATTTGATATTATGCTGCATTAGCAAACATAACCCAATTTCTCACTAAGTCCCAAGCTGGTAGCTCCTGGTCTTATCTGTCTCTGCCCCTTATGCATTCTAATTCCAAACCCAGGCTAAAGCAAAAGTTTCTATCAGGGGCATGCCATCTTTTCACAGAGGAAAAAACCCATAAAACAAAAGTTTGAATTTCAGCTTAGTCACAATATTTCAGGGCTACTTACATGACATTGACTAAAACATGCCACATGGCCAGCCTGACAATGGGACATGTAGGTGAAAATATATAATCTTTTGGAGGAGTGGAGAAGAGGAGGAGGAGGAGTGGAGGGAGCATAGTGATTGAGAACTAAAACGCTGTTTACCAAATTTGTTAACATTTGCCTGTATAGCCCTTTCCTGTTCCCTTAATTTTCCATCGTTATTTCTACTTTTGTTTTAGGCATATCTACAGTAACCAAAATATAGTTGCATGGGAAAATCTAATCCAACAATCTTTGACCTTTCATGAGTAAACTTACAAAGTTTCTTCAACAGGAAGAAAATGTTGAATACCAGAAACTGGGTTTATAATGTTTAACAAAATGGCATAATCCAGAGCTACAATGTAAAGACCACATACAGAAATACACTGTCAAAGAGTAATATCAACTGGAAATTTCTCCATTGTATGGCTATCTGCTTTAAAAAATATCTGCTTCATATTTTATAGAGTTTGTATTTGACTTCATTTATTGCCATCACTTCAATTCACCAGCCTAGGACTTTAAGAGCAATGAAAATATTAGGTGTGTACAATAGCAAAAAGATATAAACAACCAACGTGCCCATCAATGGAAAGATGGATAAATGAAATATACTAAACACCCATAATGGAATACTCCAATATACTTACTGCCATCCAGAAGATTACGACTCGTAGTGACCCGATAGCACACAATTGAACTTTCCCTTTGGGTTCAGAGTACACTCTATGGGAGCATAAAGTCTCACCTTTCTGTCTCAGAGTAGCTAGTGTGTTCAGCAGCCCATGACATATCCCACTATGCCAACGACTCATCACATGATTGAACCTGGAGGACACGAGGCTACGTGAAATAAGTCTAACACAAAAGGACATTTGAGATCAAAAGGGAAGCATTTGCCTAAGAACAAAGTTCAGAAGAGTTAGGAAAGAAGGAAGAATGGAAACAAGAAGCACAAAGATGTGGGATAAGGCATGTTCCATTGTGGAGATTATAATCAATAAACGTGACAAGAGGTGTATTAATTATTAAATGGAAAACAGATGTGCTGTGTAACTCTTCACCCAATTCAGAATAAAAAGTTTTTAAAAGAAGAACTAGGTGTAGACTAATAGAATTATTAAGAAGGAGTTCTTTTATAGATTTTATTAAAGTGGGAAAATGTGTCGATTTTGAGAGACAGAAGGAAACAGTGTTATTATTGGTGTAATGGAAAAATCAAGTGTGCCACCATTTCAGGGAATGAAGTGTGGCAATTACTTGGGGGATCAGAAGTTTTCCGTGTTTTTAGTCCACAAAGACAATGTTCCACATCCTATTTTGCTGAGTAATGACTGGGATTTTAAAAGCTCATGAACAGCCATCTAAGGCACAACTATTGGTCTCATGCAGAGCACAGAAGAGTGAAGAAAATAAGACACATAAAAATAATGAGTCCAAATGACTAATGGATCATGTGAACTTCAACCTACATGACCTGAGACCAGAAGAACTAGATGGTGCCTGGCTATCTCTACTGACTCCTCTGAAAAGGATCACAACAGAGGATAGGATGGGAGAAAGATGTGGAAAAAAACTCAAAAATCATAAAAGTGACCAGGCTTACTGTTCTGATAGAAACTGGTTACTTTTCAAGCCTGAAATTGAACTCATCTTCAGGGCTAAACTGACAGCCCTATAAGGGGAATAATAACACCAAAAGGTTCTAACTCCCTACAAAAACCAACCCGATGGGAAAGAATGAGTGATGGAAGAAGTAAACATAAAGAGGAAGTGGAAAGAGTAGTATTACATTGTGGGGTCTGAAATCAGTGTCACAAAACAAAATGTGGGTGAATAGTTAAATAGCAAAACAATTTACTATGTAAACTTTTACTCTAATTACAATAAAAATATTATCCCCATGTTTCCAGTTCACTGAGGTAGACTGCTGAGTCTTTACTAACTGAATACAGTAGAACCCCTGAAGTAACTCCCCTAGAGTACTGGTCATGTCTATTTGGCATCTCCAATTGAACTTTGTAATTGTGATTGGTTTTACAAAATTAAAAACTTTAATACAGTAATAACAATTAACCTTTCACCTCATATTCCCAGGAGCTATTATCAAATCCCTACGAGAAAACAAAAGCTTCAAATTTAACAGCAAATTCTCAACTTGTTATAAGAAAGGAAGGACACAGCACAGTCTATAGAAAAAAGAAGCAAAACATCAGAAATTCCATTTATCTTATGAAATATTGGAATCACAAAATAAATAGATGTAAACAATTCCAAGTTAATGGTGGATTTTATGGCAGAGCTATACAAAGAAAAAATGATCTCTATGTAGTAAGTCTCAGGGGCTAGAAAATACTTTGGGAAGTATTTTTGTTTAACCTCTAATAGGACTAAATGAAGAAGCCCTGGTGGCATAGTAAGTTAAACATTGGATAACTAACTGCAAGCTCAGTTGAAACCAACTAGCTGCCCTGCAGAGAAAGATGAAGCTTTGTACTCTTGCAAACATTTACAGCCTCGGAAAACCAAAGGAGCAGTAAGGCTCTGCCTTATAGGGCTGCTATGTTTTGGAATGGGCGGCAGTGAGTTTTTTAGACCTAAAAGATCCTAAATATCCCTTCAATGCTGAGATTTTCTGACATGAAATTGCTCTAGTTGTTGACTCAAAGTATGAAATATAGAATCTCTACATGTGAAACATGAGTTGAGATGAACTTTTCTGCATTGACTGCACTAGAGAGCTGAGAAATGTCCCTTTTGGTTTGAAAGTAAACTATAGTGAGAGCATTAGTGCAACCGTGTCAAATTTCCCACTCACTGAGCCAATAATGAGGACATCTCCAAAATGTATTCCCCATCTTAAAAGCAGAGATAAGAGTTTGTGTAGTCTTGGTCCCCGATGAATGCCATTTTTTTGGAATGAGACAGACCTGGAATTGAACCTCAGTTGTGCCACACATGAGTCATGCAACTTACGGTGAGTTATTGAACCCCTGTAAATGGCAGTGTTTTCATGTATAAAATGGAGATTCTAACAATGCCTACTTCAAAGAGTTGTTCAATGTATGTGAATAAAGAAACAGCCTTGACACACATTGAAACGACCGGTTGACCCTTGAACAGCATGAGTTTCCATTGCACAGCCCCATTTATACAAGGTTGTTTTTTAAGACCTTGTGATCTTAATCATCTCCCCATGATCAGCTTAGCTCACCAGTAAATTGCAGATCACGGTAATAGATGATCCCTTAAAGTTCTCACATATTTTATTATGCTTAGTACAATACTGTACACCTTGAATAACACCATGAGGTCCATATAGAGTGCTACTAATGACACTGCAGGCATTGTCAAGAAGCAGAACATAAGAAAAGCTTGAATTCTCCCGTAGGGTGAGATCTGCAGCTGTAGCTGTATACCATTTAAGATAAATAAAATGAGTGTTTAAAAAAGGCAAAAAAGGGGGAAAGAAAATTTTTGACATTTTCTTTGCAACTATGACACAAAAACCATGCACATTTTCTAAAATACCATTGTGTTATGTATTGAAAGTGCAGCTTACATGTGGTACGGTATATAATCCATACACAAATTTATGTTAACCAATTGTTTATGTTATTGGTATGATCTGTAGTCAGCAGGAGGCTATTTGTAGTTAAGTTTGGGGGAAATCAAAAATTATATGCAAGTTTTCAACTATGTGATGGGGTTGGTGCTTCCATGTTGTCAACTGTCCTGACAAAGCTCCAAGGAAAAAATGACACATTCGCAATTGACTGTAGAGGTGATTTAATATCCTCCTATCGAGCTGATGGCCATGGAGACCAAAAAAAAAAAAAAGATATATATTCTTTTCTAATACCGTTCAAATTTTAAAGCACGTAACAATGTTCCTGGCACATAGGAGTCAAGAACTCAAAATGCGTTAACTATTAACACAACTATTACCTGAAGCCTAAATTTAGGAATTAAAGACTTGTTCAAAATGTGAGAACAGTGAGTCCAACTGTAAAACCCAATAGGCCAGTGTTAGAACCACTTGATGAAAATCCTTAAGAGGCAAGTTTTAACCCAAGATAAGAAGACATTTTCTAGACCAGCCAGTCAGGGTGCAGGGTAGCAACATTGAAACATACAATTTTTCTCTAGTTCTTTAATGTTTCCCCCAACACCACCACCACTATCATGATCCCAATTCTACCTTACAAATCTGGCTAGACCAGAGAATGTACACTGGTACAGATAGGAACTGGAAACACAGGGAATCCAGGACAGATGA
>NW_022109066.1:184039-192251 GCF_000313985.2 Echinops telfairi
AAAAAAAAACAAACCAGATTTTCTAAAGGTCAAAGATGTCCAAGTTTGAAATGTATTATAAAAAATAAGTAGTGATATTCTTCTAACTGGAAAATTGTAAGCATAGACAGCTTCATTTTTTGGTCAGAAAGATACAATAGATTTAGGCCAGATGACCTCCCAGTGCTGTGAAGTTTTCAATGAAGTCCAAGTTAACACAAAGAAAATACTTCAAAGGAGGTCTGGTGTAGTGGTTACCCTTTAAGCTGGGACCCACACTGTCAACAGAAAATACTTCAGTACACATACATTCGGAAGGGATCAATCAAATACAGTTCTGAAAGATCAAAGTTTTTACAGTGTTTACATTCAAATATACTCAATGAACATTCTTAATTTAGAATTATTACAGGATATCAGTATTCACATTTTGCAATGTAGTAGAAACACAAACTAAAAATTGAATGTCTTACAATGTCAAATAGTTTTAGATACTTTGTACTATAAAAAGTTTTATTGTATGGTGGATGTATAACCTTCACCCCACAGGGGGATGAACAACAGAAATGTGGGTAAAGGGAGACAGTGAATGGTGTAAGGTATGATGAAAATAATAATTTATAATTTAACAAGGGTCTACAAGACTGGGAGAGTGGTGAAGGGAGGGAAAATAGAGGAGCTGATACCAGGCCTCAAGCAGAAAGAACAACACCCACATTTAAGAAGCACAGCAGCCTGTGAGATCACAAGGTGTCAAAGGGATCAGGTATCAGGCATCAAAGACAAAAAAAAAAATCATAGCATAGTGAATGAGAGGGAGTGTTGACTGGGGACCCAGGACCCATCTGTGGGTAATTGGACATCCCCATGCAGAAGGCCATGGGTTGGAGACGAGCCAGTCAGGGTGCAGTGTAGCAATGATGAAACATACAACTTTCCTCTAGTTCTTGAATGCTCCACCCACCCCCACTATCATGATCCCAATTCTACCTTACAAATCTGGCTAGACTGGAGGATGTACACTGGTACAGATAGGAACTGGAAAAACAGGGAATCCAGGACAGATGAATCCCTCAGGACCAGTGGTGATAGTGGCAATATCAGGGGAGTGGAGGGAAGGTGAGGGAGAAAGGGGGAACCAATTACAAAGATCTACATATAACCTCCTCCCTGGGGAATGGACAACAGAAAAGTGGGTAAAGGGAGACATCAGACAGTGTAAGATATGGCAAAATAATATTATGTTTCATTGTTGCTACCCTGCACCCTGACTAGCTCATCTCCTCCCCACTACCCTTCAGTAAGGGGTATCCAGTTGTCTACAGATGAGCTTTGACTGAGTCTCCACTCTGCTCTCACCCTCATTTACAATGATATGATTTTTGTTCTTTGATGCCTGATCCCTGATCCCTTCGACACCTCGTGGTCACACAGGCTGCTCTGCTTCTTCCATGGGTGCTGTGCTGCTTCTGAGCTAGATGGCCGCTTGCTTATCTTCAGGGCTTCTTCCCCCTCCATATGAAGTTGGTAATCAGTTTTTCCAATTCTTTGAAGAGGGATGGGTGGTATTCATATTGGGGTAGCATTGAATTTATACAGTGCCTTGGGCAGAACTGATATCTTTACTATATTGAATCTGCCACGAGTATGGGATATTCTTCCATTTGTTGAGGTCACTCTTGGTTTCTTGTAGTAGTGTTTTATAATTTTCCTCATACAAATCTTACGTTTTTATAGTCAGGTATATCTCTAGGTTTTTCGATTTGTGCTTGGCTATTGTAAAGGGTACTACCTTTTTAATCATCTCTTCTGTGATCTTGTCTGATGTGTAGAGCAGCCCAATAGACTTTTACTTGTTGATTTTTGTATACTGCCACTCTGCCATATTCCTCTATTGCTTCCAACACTGCACTTGTAGAGTTTAGGGGAGCCTTTAACATTTTTATTCATTCACTTTTTAAAATGTTTTGGTCCATTGATGAGTCCCTATTTGGACTTTGTTAATGGTTTTATAAAGCCATTACTCTTTGTTTTCTAGCTCATTTATTTGTATTCTAATGTGTGTCTAGGAACCCTGGTAGTTTAGTGAGTTATGCATTGAACTGTTAACAACAAGGTTGTTGGTTCAAACTCCCCAGCTGCTCCATGGGTGAAAGATAAGACTTTCTGCCTCTTTAAAGATTTCCAGCCTTTATAATTCCACAGGGACAGTTTGACTCTGTCCTACAGGATAGCTTTGAATTGGAATATATATCTGCTTCCTCCTACATTTTTTATTTATTCCATTTTTTCTTTAATTTTTATGTCAAAATTTCTTCTTTTACATATCAGTCTTGTAAATGCCCATCATAAAAATGACTTCTTTTACAAATGACTGAAAAAGCCCATCATAAAATCATGCTTGCTATAGCCCACAAATTTGGATATATATATCATCATTCAAGCCTAACTTTTTTTGTTACTGTCATTTTAATTATGATTTGCCTTTGACTCATGAATTACCTGGTAAGCTATTTTTAAATTTCCAAACATAAGGATTTTTCATATGTCATTCATTATTAACTTGTGTTGAGGTGTGAAAACATGTTGTCTGTGACAGCAATCTTTGAAATTTTGGAGATTTGCTTCATGTGTCCATGCTTTTGAATGTTCCATGTGTACCAAGAGAGAATGTTCCATGGGTATAGTCTCTAGAATTTTAGCACAGAATTTTACATGAATTGCTTAACTGTGCTGTTCTGATTATTTGTATTTTGGTGATTTTAAACAACATTTTATTGAAATATTTTCTTATGATGGCTTACCTTATAGTTCTACCAATTTTTTATTTGTCCTGAAGCTATCTAGTAGATGCATACATGTTTAGAATTAGTATATGCTCCTTTTCATCGTGGAGAAAACCAATGGGCCCTTAATCATATTCTCATTATATTATCTAAATTCATGGTTATTACTATAGCCGCATTAGCTTTCTTTTGGGTTGGCATGCATTAAATGTATCATTTGCTATCCTCATTCAACATTATCATGTTCTTTTCTTTTGTGTGTTTTTCTTATAAAGAGAATTATCTAGGTTTGTCTTATATATATTATAGCAATATCTATCTTTTAACTGGAGTGATTGATTCAATTTTTCTTTATTTTGAAGATTGATATTTTTTGACTGGGTTCTACATCTTACTTTTTACTTCCATTTCCTTACTATGTCTGCTTTTTTTAATATCTTGTAACTTTGGGTGAATTACTGAGTTTTTCTCGGGGGGAGAGGCTTTGGCATTTGTATTTTTGCTGTAGTTGAATTTTGTTTTTCTTTTATCAATTTACCTGTCTACAAGTTTCTGAAAGCCTATTTCTATACTTTCCATCATTACTCTTGAAAATTTACTAAGTTTATTTAATGTAATGTCTAAATCTAAATGAAACACTGCTTTGTTATTTTCCAGATAAAATTAAGAGTCTTTAGTTCCAGTATTTAGTCCACACTTATATCTTATTTTTGACCATATTCAATTTTAACCTCACAAATTCAGTATTACTATGATGCATATATGACATTTATTTGAATTTACAATTATTTGATTTTTATTCTTTTTTCCTCTAATTGCCACTCTACGATTATTTTTCATTCTTGAATTTTATGACTATTTCAGAATTTGTATCTTGATACTAAATTTTAGAAATCTTTATTTGAAATATGTTTCTTTTCAAAACTCTGGTGGTGCAATGATTAAATTCTTGTCTGCTCACTAAAATGTCAACAGTTTGAACCCACCAGCTACTCTGTGGGAGACAATGTGGCCATCCGTTTCTGTCGAGATTACAGCTTTGGGAACCTTATGAGTCTGTCTCACTCTGTCCTATAGAGTTAGTACAAGTGGATTTAGGTTTATATTTGCTTTATAATGAAATGTAATCTTACTGGATATGCAATTATGAGTAGGAAATTATTTTCTCATCACAATTTAGAAGCATTATTCAACTAATTTGTGGCTTCTATTATCGCTATTGAGAAGTTGGTTATTGTTTTAACTTTTTCCCTTTGTAGATCATCTACCCTTTTAAAAAACAGCACTTCATATCATCCCATTCATGTTCTGGGTCTCTATTGCTCTTTAAATGCTGTCTCAGCTCTGTCTCCTCTATTCTTACAGTTCATGTACATCCCATGTGACAGAGTAGAACTGCCCTGTTGAGCTACCTTGGCTACAGTCTTTACAAAAGCAGAAGCTCTTTGACCTATAGAGCTGCCAGGTGGGTTCAAACTACCAACTGATATTTTGTGTCTACAACTCTGCTTTATTTGTGCTACACTTCTTGCTCCACTCCCTCCCACTCCCCACCATGCTGACTCTCTGTTTTAGTGGTCCACCTTCTATTGTGCTTGGAAATCTGTTTCAAAGTTCACTGATTGTTCATTATATCTGGAAGAACCCAGGGTGTAACTTGGGGGAGAGTTTTCCTCTGGAAAGGATTTTCTGCTCCTCCTGCTGTATGCCAGGGCTATGCCTGACTCTTGGTCAGTTCCATTTCTCCCAGAAAGTAGAGCTCAGAAAGGAAGTTTGAGGATTTGCTTCCCCACTTAGGTGATGTTCCAGTGATGTATGTCCCAGAGCAGCAACTCTATTCGAATATGAACACAGATGCCCATGAATAAACTCAAGCCTTCTGCCTTGATTCCCCACTCCTCTAATTCCATACTATCCCTTCCTTCACCAATTCTTTATCTACACTGACACAGATCATAGCCACCTTGGCTCTGGATATCAGATCCTCAGGCTCTATATCCGGGCCACAGAAGCTCTGCCAGCTGCCAGCACTGGGCTCAGGCCCTAGTCTTATGGGCTCAGTTCATGTTTGCCAGAATCCTCTCGAATGTTTGCTTTAACCAGCTTTACCTTAAAGAACATATGCGATCTAAACTTTTGTACATCAGGAGGATTCTTCAGATTATTTTATGCTGGTCAGTCATGATACCGGAAGGATGACAAAATTTCTATGCAATTGAATCTCTTTCCTCGTGAAGTATAAAATGAGGTTTTTAGCTATGGGATCTATATTATTGATTACATGATATGATCAAAATAACTTGAGTGATTTTCAGTTTACCATAAATTTCATTTTTTATGTGGATTTAAGTCTATCAGAAAAATAAAAGTAGAAGAGGTATAAAGATTTAATAGAAATCGAGTAAAGTTTTAACACGCCAGAGAGGTTATTTTTCTAACCCATCTATTATAGATAGGAAATGAGGCCAAACAAGGTAATTTTATTTGCCTACATAAAAGAATCACAGGCAAGACCATATCTCTTCTTCCCTCCCTCGTAAATGTTCTCTCTAGTCAATATTTAGCAAGGTTATGAAAAATTTGAAAGATAATGTAAAGCACTGTTATTTCCTTTCTTATCCCTTTGTCCCTCCAGTAGAAATGGCCACAAGAAACCAGACACAGTGACTGAATTCAGTTTGATTTCTTTTCCTACTGTCCAAGAGCTGCAGATTTTGGTATTTTTCTTCTCTTGATAGTTTAAACACTCACTATAACAGGAAACATTATCATCATCTTCTTAATATGGACAGATAATCATCTCCAAACCCCAATGTATTTCTTTCTTAGTAATTTGTGGTTTGGGGACATTTTGTTCACAACAACCATTTCCTTAAAGTTGTTAGCTTGTCTCTTAGAAGAAAAAAAAGCCATATCCTATTTTGGTTGCATCACCCAAACATATTTCTACTTCTTCCTGGGAAGAGTAGAATTCATCCTCTTAGCTGTCATGTCCTTCGATTGCTATGTGGCCATCTGTAACCCCCTGCGCTACAGCAGCATCATGAACAGTAGAGTCTGCCTCCAGCTGGTCCTGGGCTGCTGGGTGGGTGCCTTCCTGTCAGTGCTGTGCCCAACTATTGTGGTGTCCAGACTTCCCTACTGTACTCAAGAAATCAGTCACTTCTTCTGTGACATAGCCCCTCTGCTACAGGTAGCCTGTGTTGATATTCAATTCATTGAGATAGTAAACTTCCTCTTATCCTCCCTTGTGGTTTTAAATTATCTGGTGCTCACCACTGTGTCCTACACCTACACCATCTCTACCATCTTGTGCATCCCTTCAGCCTAAGGACATCCGAAGGCCTTTTCCACCTGTGCTTCTCACATCACTGTCATGTCCATTGCCTGAAGAAGCTCAATCTTCATGTAAGTGAGACTCAACCAGAGCTATTCACTAGAGTTTGATAAAATGACAGTTGTCTTGACTACCGTAGTGACTCCACTTCTAAATCCCTCCATTTACAGCTTGAGGAATGAAAAGGTGAAGGAAATCTTGAGGGAGACAAGCAATAGAATAATTTCATTACATTCCAAAGGAACATAACAATAAGCAATTTCAGAACATCGATATTTCCTCTATGTGACAAGTTGCATGACTATGAACTGAAAATCTGGAAACAGGACCAGTATCACACATCAGTATTTGGAAGTATTATAACCTAGTATATTGAGAAACTGGAAAAAATTTGAAAAACAATGATCCTGTTTCCTCGGTCTCTGGAATGGTTTTCATGTAATCACATTGGAAAACTGCCAACCTGTGAGTCCTAAGACCACGGTTTATCTTACATAGCATATGTGGTTTTGAAATGGGAATATACATATAAAAGTAACATTATCATCTCAAATGGGGAATGGTTGAGTGCAATGTAGGGGGCTTTCAGCAGCCCTGAGTATCTCTTTTGATAATTGCATTAAGAATAAAGTTTCTTATTTCTGCTAGCCACAACTGGAGTTACTATATGTCAGAACTGACATGACTATAACTCGTTTGAATATGGCAAAGAAGTGAGTTTAAAAGATTAATGAATGAAGATGTGTGACACACTGTTTCCAAGAAGATGGTTTATCCTGGAAAGTATGCACCGACAACGGCGTTGGGGGCTTTGGGCTATCTTTATCTGATTCGTTAAATATTTTATTTAAGTCACTAACTACCCCTATTCTGGCTTTAGGACCACCAAACACCTTTGTACCTACTTTTGCTTATCCACTAAGCTTGCTTGTTTTAAAAAAATATTCAAGTGAAAGTATTTTGCAGTCCTCTAGTCACTGCAGTTGTAAATTAATCACGACCCTAATTCAAGTCATGTGAACTTACCTCGGTACGATGTATCTACTTAGTGTGATAAAACAAGTGTGATGACTCCATAGCTCTAAGATCACCCTGGGAAGAAAGAGCATTTTTAAAGTTATTATCCTTCTCCATAACCACGTACATAATTCTTTTATTTGAACGTTTGCACTATGATGAAGTTTTATTTTTTACGAGGGTTTATTTTATTGTCAGAAAAGACAACAAATGGATAGGAATGGATAGGAAGCAAAGGGCTGTCAAGAAACAGGGCAGTCATGTCTAACCCTGTGGTTTGGCATATAAGAGGATAATAAGGCTTGGTTTACTACAAAGAGGGTTAGGTGTTTTAAAATGAAGGATAATTTTAAGAATTGAAGTGTAATTTAGCCCAACAAAGTGAGCATCACATTGCTATTATGAGGAGAATTACAGCAACATTTAAAACTACAGAAGAAGAGCAATTCTTGATGTTCAGAAGGAGACCTACTGAAGCACTCAGCTGTTAACAGAGAAATGGGTGGTGCCTTGAGAAAGAGGGCTGAAATCCATTTTCAGAAGCTGATTTAAAAATAAATAATGAAACACTGCCATCAAGTCAATGCCGACTCAATGACCCTATAGAACAAGGTAGAAATGCCCCTGTGAGTTTCAGAGACTAACTGTTTATGGGAGTAAAAAGCCCTGTCTTTCTCCCAAGCAGCTGCTGGTGCTTTAAAACTGCTGACCTTGTGGCTAGCAGCCAAATGCTTAACAATGCCACCTGGGATCTCTTTAGCCACTGAAAAACCTCTGGAGTGATCCCTAATGGAAAGAGCCTGCTGCATCAACTACAATGTTCTGGCTGCTGTAGCCCCTGAAGAAAATATTTTCCACATCATTTACACTGGTTTATTTGGTTGATTCTATGAGTGGCATATTTTCATGACTGTACTTTTCTACATTTTCTGTAGCAAGAATGTATAAACTTTTAATTTGAAAAATAATCTATTTGTTGAATGGGATTTTGTATTAAGAAATCAGTAAAATGTATTTGTATACTCACACCACTGGTCCTGAAGGGATCATCTGCCCTGGATTCCCTGTATTTCCAGTTCCTATCTGTACCAGT
>NW_022109066.1:192981-194774 GCF_000313985.2 Echinops telfairi
GGGGACAGACAACAGAAAAGTGGATGAAGGGAGACGTCAGACAGGGCAAGATATGACAAAATAATAATTTATAAATTATCAAGGGCTCATGAGGGAGAGTGGAGCTGGGAGGGAGGGGTCATGAGGACCTAATACCAGGGGCTTAAGTAGAGAGGAAATGTTTTGAGAATGATGAGGGCAATGAATGTCAAATGTGCTTTACGCAATTGATGTATGTATGGATTGTGATAAGAGTTGTATGAGCCCCTAATAAAATGATTAAAATGTAAAAAAAAGAAAAAGATAAAATGTATTTGTACACTGATGCAAAAGAACCTATTAACAAATATTCCTACATTTTGTGATACAAATACAAAATATATATTATTTTCAACTCTTTTAATCCCTCAAGAGCCATGCTTTTAAATTTGGTGTCCATTTTAGGAGTAGGAATGAATATATAAATTTAATAAATACATATAAATTTCCTGCTTTTTAATTACTCAGTTCTTTTAAAACTTTATTATTATAGTAAAATACCCCACGGATTTCCTTAAATTAATTAAATTCAAAGTTTGAAAATTAATCCTGAGGGAAATTTGTTGAGTCAAAGTAGGTTGATAGCAACATTTTCAGACTGTCTCCATCTACAGCAAATTAATGATGAAGTTCCTAAACATTAATAATAGAGACTACTTTCTATCCTAACTACAGTATAAATAAGTCATTGCTTTGGGGGGAAATGCAATTACTCATATAAAATCATTTTATATCAACAAAGAATGAGTATCAACCAATTCAGAATCCCACCTCAAGAGACACTTCTATAAATTCTGACTGTATTATTCATAAATATACATGACAAACACACGGCCTGATAGTCTTTGGTCCCATGTTCTAAGAGAATGTCAAGAGAGAATCTGAAGCTGCATGATCCATTATACTTCTAACCAGGAATTTCCAAATAATTTTGAAATTGTTAAACAATCTTCCAAATCAGAAACTGGAATGAAGCAGTTTTCATAATGATTAATCATGCCCTTTAGTCAGCAACCTCTTCTCCATCTTTCATCTGTATCTCCTTCCTTTTACCCTTATTATTGTTTCAGAAATTAAGGCCTTTCTTGGGCTTTGTGGGTTGGCCTATTCATCAACCCCTCTATCACCACTTAACTTTGTAAAATACAAATATGATCAAGTGGCATTTTCTCAATGGTCCTTGGGGATCTCTTACAAAGCACCATATATTTACTTTGTTATCTGTCCCTCTGCTGTGTATCCATTCACACCAACTGCTCCTCCTCTAAATGTCTGACTCACAAAATAAGCTCCATGCCTTTAAAAGTACGTATTTCCGTCTTTTAATTTTCTCTTTATTCAGACATAAATGTTTTCTCCCTGCTAGTATGGAAATATTTTCTTTATCTTTTAAGAGTAGACCAAAATTCATACTAAAAGAAACATTGTTTGAATGGTTATCAGGGGTGGGAGGGAAGGAAGGGAAATTCACTGTGGCCAGAGGACAAATAAATATTAACTCGGTGGGGCCAATAACAGTAAGAGGGAGATTAGGAAGGAAAACTTTCAGAGGCTGTGGAAGATACTAGGAGACTTGCAAGAGTAACTGAAGGGTTGGGAAAGAGTAAGGAATGAAAACAGGACACGTGTGTTAGTCTGGGTACTTTAGAGAAACAAATCCAGAGAAACTCATGTATTAAGAGAGAGTTTTATATAAAGGGTAAATGCACATCAAGAAAACATCCCAACCCAGAGCTGCCAAAACCGACAAGTCCACCATTAACCCATATGTCTGA
>NW_022109066.1:196403-198006 GCF_000313985.2 Echinops telfairi
TTTATTGTGGAATGTTATAAATAGTCCCCACAGGAATATGGGAATTCTTATAGTATCATTATTATAAGCAAGATTTTTTTAATCAGCGAAAATGTTCCCTTCTCTATGAAGATGTTCTTGTACAACATCACCTCACATACACAAATATTAAAACATGCTTATTTTCCCATAGCATTGTTTCTGTGTCTATCAGCCACACATTAGTTGTCAACTTATGCATTGCTACTTATGAACTCCATAAAGACAACCAACTCTTCTAGTTAACTTATTTAGTTCCTTATCTTTAGTGCTGAATGTCAAAGTTAGTTATACTTAATAAACATTCATTCAATCACCTTTTCAACAAATATTTATTTAACACTTAAATATGCCAAACATTATTCCCAACCCTAATATTCAGTGATAAACAAGAGAAACTTAATCCTTGTTCTCATTGGATTGTAATGAATCTAATTAGCAATCACTCCAAGTGGAACAGAGAAAAATAAAAGCTATTTATTAGTTAGGAAGTTAGCCACTAAAACATCCCAGAGCAAGAAATAAATAAAGCTATTTGGTTGGTGCTGAATTATCATAATTTCTAAGTTCTAATTTCTCTAACAACTGTATTAATCACATATTACATGCAGGTGGGCTATAATTCTTAATCTATGTGATAGGCTACACAAACCCATAAGTCACAAGAAGTACAGAATATATAATGAATTTATAAAATGAGATTGTTATATTTATTGTTATAATTAATTATTTTGGCATCTACTTTGCAACTATTTGCTCTTTATCAAACTTACATAAACAATGACCAAGAAAGTTCAAGGGGTCTGTTTAACTCCAAATAGGATTCAAATACTAATTGAAATTTCAAAACCCACATTTGAGTCCATAGAAATAGTCAAAATACACAGTTTATCATAAATTGCTTTTATTTAAATATGACTGACTCTTGGCTGCCATCTTGCTTACAACTCACAATAGTGATGAGTATTACACAGAGAACTGAACTAGAGTAAAGGGGCTGGAAGTGAGTAGTAGAGAAGACAACTGGAAGGTGATTTACATAGAGATGTAATAAAAAGAAGTAAGTGATGAGATGACTAGAAGTAAAGATAATCCAAAACATCCAAATGAGGCAAAAGCTAAACCCAGGTCTTCAGTTGGGAATGATTACACATGCTCAATAATGAATAAATAAGGAGATTTGATTAATAATGTTGTTGTTAGATGTCATCAAGTATGTTCTGACTCATAGCAACCCTATGTACAACAGAATGAAACACTACCCAGTCCGGTACCATCTTTACAATTGCTCCCCTATTTGCTGCAGCAAGTCAACTCTCTGTCTTGTCAAAGGCCTTCCTCTTTTTTGTTGCCCTTCCACTTTACCAAGCATGATGTCCATCTCCATGAACTAGTCTCTCTGATAAAACGTCCAAAGTACATGAAATGAACTCTCCCCATACTTAACCTCTAAGGAGTCATCTAGCTGTACTTCTTCCAAGGCAGATCTGTTTGTTCTTTTAGCAGTCCAGGATACTTTCAATATTCTCTGCCAGCACCATAGTTCATGTCTATCTTTCACGTGCATGTGAAGTGATTGAAAATT
>NW_022109066.1:198863-201140 GCF_000313985.2 Echinops telfairi
CATCTAACTACAGAGCATCAAGTTTGAAGGCAGACTCATTAACAACTTGTGATATGCAGAAAGCACAACTATTTACTCAAAGCTAAGAGGCCTTTAAAGGGGAGGTTTGGTGGTGTAGTGATTACACAATGGGCTATTAACCACAAGGTCAGCAGTTTGAAACCACCAACCTTTCCTCCCACAGCACTCTACTTCTATGCTGAGTTCAATAATTCTTTGCAATGACTGCACAAAACTCACAGACAATCCTCACTGTTGGGGTGTTTAGGTAAGTTAATCAGTAACAAGTGAAGATCAGTAAGCAGTAAAGATGCAACCATTGGTAGTGGGCAAGTCACATTACAGTCTTCAGATTCTCCTCTCTGTGGTCCAATGACCATGGCCTTCATGGAACAATAAGCCTGCCTGTCACTCTGTCTTTTAGTTCCATAGTCTTGTTGCTGCTCCTTTGTTCTGTCTCATGATTTGTTTCCTCAGTCTCTGGTCTTAGTATGGCTTCTTTGTTGTACCCCTTAGTCTTCATGCACTAATCTCTATTGCCTCTGAGCTCAGCCACCACCACCACTTCGGACAGTTCTCGCAAACATGCCCTTTGAATGGTCCTGGAATTTCGCTCTGACCAAGATGGCTCTAAAACACACAGGAATGCCTTCGATTAAGGTGTGGTTTTGTATTTCAACAGATCAGGCCACCAAGCAAACAAAGGTTGTGACTTGGTTCACACCTCCTATTAAGGTCAAGACTTGTTTTGTTAGGTGCCATCCATTCAGTCAGCTCTGATTAATACAAACCCTATGTACACTACTGGATGACTTGGAAGGACCTGGAAACCATTATGTTGAGTGAAGTTAGTCAATCTTAAAAAGACAAATATTGTATGAGTACACTACTACATGGAGAAACACCAGTTAAACAAATCTTAAATACCAATTCACAAAGGTGTAGAATGTCTATCTACTGGCCATGCAGCGTACATCCCTCCCATTATGTGCACTTCATAAACAGCACATTGAAAGAGGAGACTTCACATAAGCTAGGGTCACTCCTTCAAGAAGGGGGAAAAGGGAAACTACCATCCACTTGGTGCTATACAGCATTGAGACAAGGCTGTGCCAAATCAATGGGCCCTCCACAGGAATCAGAGGAGAACCTCGCTGGAAAATAAAGTAAGGACCAGGGGAGGGGAGCATCTACGTTTCAGAGGAAGCACTGATATTTCTATTGGTGGGTATGATGGGTACAAGGGGATGATAAACCTCTCGTGCTAAACAATAGCATGAGAGATGCTAAACAATAATTGGAGGGAATAAATCCGGTTCTGTGTTCCTGGGTAGTCACTTTGAATAAGTTTCTACCAACCCTAGTTAAACCACATCATGGAGTAAGCACTATGATGACCTTAGGTGCTAGCCTTACAGGGTACATGGCATCCCCCAAGGGTCACACCAGGACTCAATGTGGAAGATTTACATGGATCAAGAGACAGCCATTCAAATAGAACAAGGGGACACTGAATGATTTAAAATCTAGAAAAGTGTGTGCCTGGTGTCCATCCTCTCACTATACTTATTCAATCTGCATGCTGAGCAATAGGAGAAACTGAGCTATATGAAAAAGGATGCAGCATCAGGATTAGAAGGTGTATCAACAACCTGCAATGTGCATACAATACAACCTGAATTGCTAAAAGCAAGAAGGACTTGAATCACTTGCTGATGATGATCAAGGACTGAAGGGTTCAATATGGGTTACAACTCAATGTGAAAAAGACCAAAACCCTCACAACTGGACCATGATAAATGGAGAGTAGATTGAAGTTGTCAAGAATTTCACCTAGCTTAGATCAATAATCGGTGCTCATAGAAGCAGCAGTCAAGAAATCAAACAGCACACTGTACTGGGAAAGCCCGCTGCATCAAACCTCCTTTGGAGTGTTGAAGAGCAAGAATGTTACTTTGAGGGCTAAGGTATGCCTACCTCAGGGTGTTTTCAATTCTTCTGAAAGCTATCCAAAGTTTGTTATAATCCATACAGTTGAATGCCTTTTTATAGTAAATAATAAACAAGTATTATGACACATATTTTTTGTATCCTCTGCTTTCAGCCAATATCCATGACATCAGCAGTGATACCTTTGTTCCATGTGCTATTCTGAACCCAACCTGAATTTCTGGAAGTTCCTTGCCAATGTATTGCTGTAGCCATTGTTTAATAATCTTCAGTAATATGTATGTGATATTAATGATATTGTTTTACAAGTTGGGTCATCATTCTTTG
>NW_022109066.1:201800-202502 GCF_000313985.2 Echinops telfairi
AATCCTAATACAAGCAGCGCTGTACTTCAAGATTGACCTGGAAATGTCAACACCCATTCCTCTTGATTGTGTCATTCCTGGCAGAGTAAACTGTGTGAGTTTCCGATTCAAAATGGCCAATAGCAGTCCATTTCAGCTCATCAATGCCTTGAATATCCATTTTTATGCATTCCATTTCATTTTTTACTATTTCCAAAGTCTTACCTGTTCATTCCAAGTTCTGATTACTGATTGATATTTGCAGCTGTTTCTTCTCATTTTGAATTGTGCCTCATCAGCACATGGAGAGCCCAAAGGAGTTAGTCCCAGGTTTTACCACCATCACATCACCATTTTTTACTCTTACCTTGAGAAGACAGCTCTTCTCAGTCATATTCCAAGTCCCTTCCAGCCCAAGCAGCCTATCCTCTGGCACTGTCTCTGACAATGTTCGGTTTCCATTCATTAGGACTTCAGTAACGGACAATGTTTCAATTCTATGCATAAGGTTTTAAGCTGCTACATCTTCCGAAGGGGACAGCTGATTCCTTCTTCATAGTCTCTTCTCAGTCTGGAAGGTCTACTGAAGACTGTTTACCTTGGGTGGCCTTGATGGAATTTGAAATATCAATGATATAGCTTCCAGCAACTCACAAGCCACCACAGTACCACAAAGTGACAGACAAGTCGTGGACCACTAGAAGAGTAGAGGGTAATCTTCCA
>NW_022109066.1:204274-205587 GCF_000313985.2 Echinops telfairi
GTTACATTGCCCTTGATCAAGCCCTACTGGTCTTTTACACCCTCCTCACCACTGATTTTGCATCACTTGTTGTTCCCTTGTCCCTGGGTTTGTTAACACCACTTCCTTTCCCCCACCACCTCCTCTCCCATGTCCCCTCAGAACCATCGGTCCGGTTGTTTTCTCCTCCAGATTGCTTATCCAGCCTATCTTATCTAGATAGACCTGCAGAGATAATAAGATGAACAAAAACAAGAAAAAGCAAAACAAAGCAACAAAAGAATACAAAACAACAACAACAACAACAAACCAATGACAAAAAAAAAGAAAGCCTGTAAATAGTTCCAGGTCTGTTTATAGACCTTTAGAAGTGTTTTCCAGTAGAGTCTGATGAAGTGCCACGCCCTGGCACCAAAATCTATTTTCGGTACTCCATAGGAACTTCCTTCCTCTGCTCCCCTTGCTGTTTTGTTGCATGCTCTTAGTGTTTTGCCTCGTCATGGTGGGGTTAGATCGGGTGCAATTCCCACACTGTGTCTCCAGTGTTGTCCCCTTTAAGCTATGGGTCAGAAAGGGGTGTCATGTCTCGTTGTGGAGCTGGCTATATGGTTCTCTCTATACATTGGCTGCTCTGAGCAGGGATATCACCCCCCAAGGCTTGGTGGGCCATGATGTGCTCTTCTCCCTTCATTTGCTCCTGTGTGCTCTGCTCAGACATGTCCCTCTTCCTGAGCTGTAGCTTCAGTGCTGTCCTCTGAAGCAATTTCTTCTGGGGGGAGGGGCGGCTGGGATTGGGGCCAGTCCCTCAGACCTCTCTACTGGTTCCTGCTTCATGCTGGTATGTTGCATTCACATCTTGGAGCACCGGGTTGACGTTTGGTCCTGCTTTCCCTGTAGACATATAAATAATACCCTCCTCTTGAGTGGGTTAGTGCCCTGTTCCCCTGCTAGCCATTTTTTTTTTCTGTTCCTTTTATCCCCTCCTTTTTAGTTGGCTATCATATGTATCCCTGGATTTGGTCTGGCCTCTGCCATACCATCTGAACCTCACCCCAGGAATGTTTGTATACAGTACCCTTTTCCCTATGCCACTTTTTCATTTTTAAGCTTACCTCAGTGGACTCATGTTGTACTTGTCCTTTTGTGTTTGACTTACTTCACTTAGCATAATTTCCTCTAGTTGTTCCCATGTGGCGATGGGCTTCATGTTTTCATCACTGCTTTTTAGCGATGTGCAGTACTCCATTGCATGTATGTACCACAGTATTTTAATCCATTCATCTATTGATGGAAATTTAGGCTGTTTCCAACTCCTTGCAATTGTGAACTGTGCC
>NW_022109066.1:209024-213009 GCF_000313985.2 Echinops telfairi
CTTGTTGAGTTTCTTTTCCTCCGATCTACCTTTCTCAGAGAGCGGTGTATTGAAGTCACCCACTATAATTGTTGAGGCTGTGATTTCTTTTTTCATCTTTTGGAGTGTTTGGTTGACGTATTCAACAGGTCTCTGATTCGGGGAATATATGTTTACAGTGCTTAGTGGTTCGTTGTCTACCATTCCCTTGAGCATTATATAGTGTCCCTCCTTATCTCTTTTTATGGATTGCACTTTGAGGTCAATTTTATCCAAGATTAGGATTGCAACCCCTGCTTTTTGTGAATTGCTGTTTGCTTGGTATACCTTTCTCCAGCCTTTGGTTCTGATCCTATTTTTGTCTGTATTCTTGAGATGTGTCTCCTGTACACAGCAGATTGATGGGTTGTGTTTTCTAAGCCAGTCTGCTAGCCTCAGTCTTTTAATGCCTGAGTTCAGTCCATTGATATTCAGGGTTATTATCTCCATCTGTGGACTCTAATACCATGTTGTACTTTTTGTGTTGGGTGTTTTCCTACCTCCTTTTCTTATCAGTGTGTTGTGCAGTGTATGCATGTGTGCGTGGTTCATTCTTGACTTCTTTCCACCCTTAAGCCAATGCTATCTTGCGGGCTGTTTTCTCTTTGTTGCCCTCTGGGTGGGGTTGTTCTATGTGGTGGTCTCTTTTTTATGCTTGGTGAGTTCTGTTCTTCTGCTCACACTGTGCCTGAAAGGATCTTTTGTAGGACTAGATTTCTTCTAACATATTCTTTGAGTTTTCCCTTGTCCGGAAAGACTCTTACTTCTCCATCTATCTTGATAGATAATTTAGCGGGTAGAGTATTCTCGTTTGCATTATTTTCCTTCAATTTTTGGAATATGTTACGCTATTCCCTCCTCGTCTTCATAGTGTATGCTGATATGTCAGAGCATATTCTTATTTTGGAACCTTTATATGTGATTGCTTGTTTTTCCCTGGCTGCTCACATGGTTTTCTCCTTTTTCTCAAAGTTGGATAGTTTAACTATTATGTGCCTTGGTGACTTCTGCTTGGATTCAGTCTATCTGGTGTTCTTTCAGCCTCCTGGTTTTTACTCATTAAACTGTGGAAGTTTTCCTTCAAGAATTCTCTCACTATTGTTGCAGATGACTTCTTTGTTGTGTCTTCCTCTGGTAATCCAATTATTCTGATGTGTGTCTTCTTCATAGCATCAGACATAGCTCTTAGGTTTTCTTCACTTTCTCTTATGATCATATTAGATTTTTGTTCGTGTTTGTTAAAGTCCGCTTGACTGCCCTCTAGGTCACTAGTGCAGTTCTCTGCATCCTCCAGTTGATTGATGAAGTCCATGAGTTTGCTACTGGATTTTGTTATCTCGTCCCTAAGCTCTTGTATTTTCCTTTGGTGTATGGACTTTATCTCCTTTATCATTTCATCCCTTTCTTTATTGTTTCCCCCATATTTTGTATGTCTCCAAGCAGCATTCTGAAAATTTCCTTCTGTGAAAGATCAATGTCTGCTTCTTCTATGCTTGTCGTTATTTTCAGGGCATCTTCTGCCATTGCCTTTTGTTTCTCCTGTTTTTTCGTTGAGGTTATTGGGACTGATTGCTGTTTGTGTTGAGTTGTTTTAGAGGAGCTAGGTGCCATTTTCCAGTGAGTCGACGAGCCCTGACTCTCTCTGGGAGTCTTGTTGGAATGCTTCTTCAAACTGCCTGCAAATAATTTCATTATAGAATTGGCATACCAGTTTACCCTCCTGCGGCTTCACCTTTCCCTGGTGAACCATTATTCTGTTATTTGGAGGGCAAGTTGGATGGTCCTGCTGGTTGGGTTGTTGTGGCCCCACGAGGATGATGCTGTACTGGGTGATCTCACAAGAAGCCTTGATGGTGTGGCCCATGGCAGCTTGGGGAACCACAGAAGGCATGGGGGGGGGGGGGGCCTGCTGCAATGGTATGCCACAGAAGACTGGTGGGTTGCCCGCTTTTCTGTAGACCACCATGAATGGTGGGCAGAATTGCCTTGGTCAGGTAGATCGCTGCAGAGGTTTCTGCAGCAGTGTGGAACATTGGAAGGTGTTGGCTGAGCTGCCTTAGGCCATGTGAGGCACTACAGCAAGCGGGAGGAAGTTCCCTCAGTCACATGGGACAACAGATGATGGATAGGAACTCCCCCAGCCACACAGACAGGATTTCCCTTAAAGAAGGTGGGCAGGATTTCCCAGCCAAGTGTTAAGCACTGCAGAGGGTGGGTGGGCAGAATTTCCCTGGGATGAAGTTGGGTGGGTTATCCGCTGGTGGAGGGTGGATGGGCTTTCCCCAGCCTCGGTTTACACTGCAGAAGGTGGAGTTCTCCCAGCTGGGTGAAGGACAGGTCTAAATGCCCTAGGGTAATGGGACTAGTCTGAAGGACGTCAGTGGCATGTGAGAGAAAAGGGAAGAGAAAAAGGAAAGAAAGAAAAAAAACTAAGCCCTCTGAGACTGCGGGGGGATAGAGAGAAGAGAGGGAAACAAAAGTAACAATATAGCTGAGCCCCAATCCCTGACCCTGCCTCGAGGTTATGACAAGCTGTGACTGTGTTCAGATAAAGCCCCTGCATTGGCTCCAATTGATCCCGGCTCTGGCCAAGACAGTGGCGGGCCTAAGGTCAAACCCTAGCTGGCTTCCACTGTGGTGAGCCAAAAGCCCCCAGCTCCTCAAAACCTACTGGATCTGTGCCTACTTATCTTTATGATGCGCCTGCTGCAACCCGGCAGTGGGGAATTTCCCTCTTAGTAAGTCTCCTGTGATGATTTCTGCAGAGTACCTCTGGTATGTGTTACTCAGTTGCCATCTTCCTGGAAGTCATCATTTGACTTTTTGATTGCTGATTTCTATGATTGTGGATCCTAGAAAAATGAAACCCTTAATAATGTTATTTTCTTTCCGTGTATCATAATGCTGCTTATTGATCAAGTTGTATGTTATTTTTCTTGATGCTTAGTTATAATTGCTATTGAAGGCCAAAGCCGTTTATCTTCATCAGTAAATGTTTCAAGTCCCCTTGGCTTTCAGTAAGGAAAGCTGTGTCATCTGCATACTGCAAGTTGCTAATGACTCTCCATCCTTTCCTCTTGTCCTAATCTTTTTCACATAGCCCAATTTCTCAGATTGTTTGCTCAGTATACATACCGAATAAGTATGGCAAAAAGATAAAAAGGTAAAATGATCCATCTCTGAATCATACTTTACCTGATTTTAAACCACTTCCAGTACCCCCACATTCTATTTGAATGATGTGCAGGTTTTGCATTCACGTCTTCCTTTTCTTTCTTCTTTGCTCTTTGCTATTAATGGCTACCCAAACCCTTCATCCTAAAGTATAGCAGTCAGACTGAACAAGTGCACTGGCCCATATAATTAGGTATAATATTGTTCTGGCTAGTATGAGTCTTCATCCAGCTTTGCCACAAAGTGAAATGTTAGGTAAGTACAAGCTTATAGAAATGTCCTCTGGTTAGGAAATAATACATAGTCCACTAATCCAAACAGACTATTAATCTAGACGAGTTCGTTAATCCATGCCTGTGTACAGCGAAAGAAAAAATAAATCATCCCATCATTCTGTCAGGGTTTAGGACAGTGATATTTAGAGGTATTGTTATGGTGTCGTGTTAAGCAGTTGATCATTCCTTTGGAATTCATAAATGTAATTTATGTCCCTGAACTACAGGATCAGGTAAAGAAAAAATATACATTTTTAGAATTAGGGGAAAGTCTCTGTAAATTATAATGTCACTCTACAGTGTCTTTTCCATATCACCTCCAAATCATCTTCAGAATCTATCCAATGGTGACCTCCCACCCATTTTTACCCACGTTCACTCAGTTCTGCAATTTACTCACTCACTAACTTATCCTCCCCCCAATTTAGTAAATAGATATTTCTATTCTTATTTACACTATTGCTTTATTGATGGTAAGATATGAGATTAATTCATTAAACTTGGTAGGCTTGAGCTTA
>NW_022109066.1:214021-215602 GCF_000313985.2 Echinops telfairi
TTAATGCCAACAAGAAATATCATCTAAAGACCAAGATCTCCTATGAATGGAGTGTACTTGTATGTCGTCTTTGATAATCTTCGACTCAAATTGAAACCATTATTTCCAGGTGATAGTCATGGCATTTGAAAAGCATTAATTAGCAAAAGTGTAATTGCTGACACTTCTAAGACATTTGAGCACACAGACTCTTTAGTGCCAGATGGAATAAAAAAGTTCTTGGAAGCTACAAGATAACCTACTATTTTCAACTCATTCAGATTCAAGTTTTCTTCCTGATAGCTTGGTTAGCAAAAAATGAATATAATTTTGAGGTGTTTTATGTGATTTCTTCAGAGACCAAACAACCCATCAATCTTTCTGTCTCTTGTTTACATTTTGGAACCAACAGTAACAATTACCTGTTTACAAGTCATTTGAGGAATACTTCTAGTGGCTACAGCCCAAGCAATCCTAATAATTTAATTTTTCACCTAGGATGTCAACTTCAGCCAAGTTAGTAAGTCACTCTCTAGCAATATGACCAACCAGTATCTATAATTCAATTGTGGCTTGATCTTCAAATTGAGACATCAACATTATAACATGAATATAACAGAATAAAAGTACTTTTCAATTGAATCATCTCCAAGAGATTGTTCAGAAAAGTAAAAAAAGGCAAGAAAATTACAGATTGGGAGGAAGTACTAAATATTTACCTGATAAATCATTTAAAAATATATATTCAAGAAAAAACTTTTACCAATCAATAAGAAGACAACCTGTTAAAATATTAATGATCAATATTAATGATGAATAGATTTGAACAATTTATTTTTAAAACGTATACAAATAAAAAAATAAACGAATCTTAATGGCACAATTAAGTGATTTTCACTGTACATGTACAAGACTGATTATAAAGACAAACAATACTACATGTCTACAAGGATGTGAAATAACAGCAACTTTCATATAGTAGAAATTTTAAAATAATCATTTTAAAAAGCACTTTGATAATATCTTATAGAGTTAAGACTATGCCTACTCTACAACATAGCAGACTTACTGCTAGAAATTTATCCAAGAGAGGTGAAAACAACCTGATTTGAATAGCTAATACTCCATCAGATGATCCCCCTCTGAAGCACGCCAGACCTGATCTGGTTTTCAACATTCTCTGTATCTTTGTTTTGTTTTCGTTTGTTCGTATTAGAGTTTATCACAGAGGTGTTATGTCACTAGGGGTCACCCTCTTGAAGTTGTGTTATATATCTTTCTGTTTTTCAGTATTTGAAATGCAGGATTGATGAAACTATAGGGGAAGCAAGTAGAATAAGGGTTCAGGGGTTGAGGGGGCTGGGCTAGTGTTTTGTTTTCGTTTGTTCGTATTAGAGTTTATCACAGAGGTGTTATGTCAATGGCGGTCACCCTCTTGAAGCTGTGTTATATATCTTTCTGTTTTTCAGTATATGAAACCCAGGACTGATGAGCCTGTAGGGACAGCAAGTAGAATATGGGGTTCAGGGGGAGGGAGTTACAGTGGTAGTAGTGGGGTAAAAGCGAGATGATATCAAGGAGCCTATGTAGAAAAAGAATGGT
>NW_022109066.1:225585-227990 GCF_000313985.2 Echinops telfairi
TAGGGTTGGTGTCCCGTCAGAGGTGAATGATTATTATAGACATGATCCAAAGAAGACAATATAGTCATAAAGAAAATACTGTATTCTGAACTCTAGTTTTCCTTACTTCACACATTGAATACCATGACTTGAATGAGAAAACCTGAATCTTAAGCCTGGTTCCAATACTTTTTTAACATCAGGTGACACTTAACTTATCTGATTTTCTCATCTGTAAAATGGTAAAAATAATTTGTGCTATCCTTTTCTTATTTTGTTATTGCAAGTTTAACCAAGATAGTCTAAGAAATGCAGCGATAGATAATTAAGAATGGGCACATTTTACTGGGTGTTTTTTAGCTATGGCAAAATTGTTTGGCTTCCTCTCTGACAGCTACACACTATAGATACAACAAAAGTGAAAACAATCCGAACAACAGAAAGGAAGAAGAGCAATATGCAATTAAATATAGCCATATAAAAGCAAACTGAAAAGTATTGCTGCTAGGGTTCTATTCATACATGCACAGTCTTATTCCAAACCAGATATATTTGAACTTATCTCTGAGATCAGTAGATGACCGGAGACAGCTTTTCTCAGTAATACATTTGTCTTGTTAAAGTGCCTTCAAAGTAAATAAATGATGAGTCCCAAAAATATTACTAAAAGCTCAGCTAGCTGGAAGAGATAATTTTTACATCGGTCATTAAGGAAGATCGAAGTTAATGAAGATTATTTTATGGAATGAATTGAAACTAGAGATGAGTATTTGGATTTACCCATACAATTCAGAAAGGTAAGTCTAATACAAACGTTGGCTTCCCTGGGGATTCCCTGGGTGAGTTAAGTTCAAAGCAGAGAAGTTAGCTCAAAGGGAATTGATAGCTGCTTTCGGGGACTTCAAAGGGGTGTTGTTTTCACTGTTAGATTCCACAGAGTTGGCATTGACTCATGGTGACTATATATGACAGAATGAAACACTGCCCCATCCTGCACTGTCTTCCCCATTGTCATGGTCCAACCCACCATTGCAGCCGCTGTGTTGATCTAGCTTGTCAAGGATCTTCCTCTTTTCCACTGCCCCTCTACTTTACCAGGCAGGATGTACTGTTTCCAGGGACTGAACTCTCCCAATAGCATGTCGAAAGTTATGAGATGAAGTTTTGCCATTCTTGCTTCTAAGGAGTATTTGGCTGTACTTCTTCTAAGACAGATTTGTTTGCTCTTTTGGTAGTCCTTTACTTTCAATGTTTTTGCCAAAACCATACTTTAAGTGCATTGATTCTTCTCCATCTTCCCAGTGTTCAACTTCATATGCATATGAGGATATTGAAAATACTCTGGCTTGGGTCAGGTACACCTTATTCCTCAATGTAACCTTCTGACTTTTCAACATTTTTAAGAGGTCTTGTACAGCATGTTTACCCAGTGCAGCATGTCATTTGATTTCTTGTCTGCTGCTTTGTAAGCATAGATTGCAAACATAAGCAAGATGAATCTTTGACAATTTCAATCTTTTCTTCATTTATCGTGAAGTAACCTATAGGCCGAGCTCTGAGGATTTGGGTTTTCTTTACATTGTGTTGTAATCCATATTGAAGACCTCAATTCTTGACTTTCATCAGCAAGCGCATTAAGCCTTCCTCATTTTTAGCAAGAAAGGTGGTGTCATCTGCATAGCTCATGCTTTTAAAATAAGCCTTCCTCTAATCTTGATGCCACACTCCTCTTCATATAGACCAACTTCTATGATTATTTACTCAGTATACCGGTTCAAGGGACAATCATGATCAGTTTTCTCAAAAGACAAATGACAAGCACAGGGACTTTCTTAGGAAAGTTTTAAGAAATTTTAAAATGGCAATGAGGAGAGAGAAGGTCAGGAAAGTTGCACCGAAGATTATTTTATCATCATTACAAGGTACGTGTTCATTCTTCCGGGGTAGTAGCAAAGCTTGTCCTAGGAAAATTCCATTGAGAGTCTTACCCCATCTGCCCAGCAAACACGATCTTTCCCTTTTGGTTCCCATAACTCAGAGAATATTTAAAAGGAACACTGTTTGAATCCCTGGAGGAATCCAAAACTGCAATTTTTATGTGGTGAAAATAATATAGAGACCAATTCTTCAGGAAATGGTTAAAGAAAAGGAAAACACCGCTTTCAGAAACGTATAAACCTACATGGAGAATAAACCTACATGCAGGAGACTATTAAGAAATAGTACCTTTACCTTTTGCTATCTTGTTTAATAAATATTTCTATGATTTTATAGCAATACTTTTTAACTTACACCCATATATCTCTCTTTAATTTTCTTAACAAAGCTTAAGGAGCTCTAGGATTATGATCTCAATTCACAGATGAGAACTCCAAGCTTTACAGAGGTTAAACATCTTGAACCAAAGCTACTGATGATTGGTAAAA
>NW_022109066.1:228668-229780 GCF_000313985.2 Echinops telfairi
AACACCAGGAAGGAATGTATTCCTTAATACAATCAATCATATGAGGCCAAAATGACAGTATTTGTTCAATCTCCTTTAGTAACTCATGATATTCATATCACAACATGGAAAGGGAAGGAGTTGAAGAGGAGCAACGGAAGATAACTAGGAAATTAGCAATGTTTTTCTGAAATCAGATATGTTCCCTGCTTTCTCTAGAAAGCAGAGAGGGTGTGGGGTATAGTCAGCATAGACTATGAAAGGTTGCGATAGGTTTGGTGTCAGCTTGGCTGGGCCAGGATTCTCAGTAGTTGAGCAATAAGACATCCCTAAGAACATGATGTAAACAACTCCAGGCAACACCTTACTCAAAGCCTGAGAACATCTCCTTAGAAGTGTGGTCTACTTAATATCGATAAATATGCTGTGGGGACTCAAGCTCTCTTTTTCTTCTCACTGGTGTGGATTTTGCATCTGTCGCATTGATCTTCAGTTCTTTGGACTTGGATCAATGGCCCATCACATCCTCGAAAATAAGCTATCAGTGGCTTGCAATCTACTGATCCTGGCTCCTGTTATGTCTTTCTAGCTCCCCACTCTTGGTAGCCATTTGAGTCAGGAAAAGCCTCCAGTTTACATCATACATGCAGATTTGAAACAAAGTGGACTCAACCCCTTCTACAACCATGTGAGCCATTTTTCTTAATATAAACATTTCTTTCTATGTTGTGTGTGTATGTGCCTGCGCACGCACGCATGCGCCACTGGTTTTGCTTCTCTAGAGAAACCAGCCTAACACAGAGGTCAGTGGTTTGAAAGAAAAGCAAGTTATTCACAAACAATTCATGAAAAGTCATGAGAAAAGCCATCTGTGACAACTTGCCAATATGTTAACCATAAACAGAGTAAGTCATATGTCTTTAGATGTACTTGGTTGACTCCCGACACAATCGCTGAAGACAAAATGGGTGCATAAGAAAATGTGGTAAAGAAAGCTGATGGTGAAGAAAGCTATCAAAATATATAGCATCTGAGGTCTTAAAGGCTTGAAGATAAACACGTGGTCATCTACCAGAGAAGCAACAAGCCCACATAGAAGAAGCACACCATCCTGTGTGATCATGAGGTGTTGA
>NW_022109066.1:229880-232468 GCF_000313985.2 Echinops telfairi
GTGCATAAGAAAATGTGGTAAAGAAAGCTGATGGTGAAGAAAGCAAATGTGGTGAAGAAAGCTATCAAAATATATAGCATCTGAGGTCTTAAAGGCTTGAAGATAAACACGTGGTCATCTAGCAGAGAAGCAACAAGCCCACATAGATGAAGCACACCAGCCTGTGTGATCATGAGGTGTTGATGGAATCAAGTAGCAGGTACCAAAAGACCCCAAACAAAACAAAACAAAAAACATATTTTTGAAAATGAAGAAGGTGGGAGCAGAGACCCAAAACCCATCCGTATATAATAAGATACTCTCTCACAGATGGGTCACAAGGAAGGGATGAGTCAACCAGGGCACGGTATAGCACCAATGAGACACACAATATTCCTCTGGTTCTTTGAGGCTTACACACATACACACACACACACACACACACACACACACACAACACTATCATGACCCCAGTCCTGCCTTTCAGTTCTGGAGGATGTACACTGGTACAGACAAGAGCTCACAACACATGGAATCAGGGTCAGATAAACCCATCAGGAACAGATGTGAGTAGCGATACCAGGAGGGTAGGGAGAAGGTTGGGGGGGAGGCAGGAGGGTGAGGAAATGATTGCAATGATTGACGCGTAATTCCACCCACCCCATACCCAGGGGGATGAACAACAGAAACATAGATGAAGGGAGACAGCTGTCAGTGTAAGATATGAAAACAATAATAATTTATAATTTATCAAGGGATCACAAGGATGGGTGGTGGGGGAGGACGGGAAAAAGAAAAGCTCATTCCAAGGGCTCAAATAGAAAGTAAATATTCAGAAAATGATGATGGAAATATATGTCAAATATGCTTGATACAATTGATGTATGGAATGTTATAAGAGCTGTAAGAGCCTCCAATAAAATGATATTTTTAACTAAACAAAAAGATTCATTTGGTTGAAATTATATTAGAGCTTATAATCTAAGCACTTGGTTTGTGAAAGACTACATTTTAAAGTGGAAAGCCTAACTCTGTTTTGAATCTTGCCATACATTCAACCTCCACAACTGGACACCCCCTTACTGAAGGGTCACGGGGAGGAGAAGAGCCAGTCAGGTTGCAGGGTAGCAACCATGAAACATACAATTTTCCTCTAGTTCATAAATGCTTCCTCCCTCCCCCCCCACCCCCCCACTGTCATGATCCCAATTCTACCTTACAAATCTGGCTAGACCAGAGGATGTACATTGGTACAGATAGGAACTGGAAACACAGGGAATCCAGGACAAATGACCCCATCAAGACCAGTGTTGAGAGTGGCGATACTGGTAGGGAGGTGGGGTAGAAAGGGAGAACCAATTACAAGGATCTGCATATAACCTCCTCCCTGGGGGACGGACAACAGAAAAGTGGGTGACGGGAGATGTTGGACAGTGTAAGATATGACAAAATAATAATAATTTATTAATTATCAAGGGACCTTGAGGGAGGGGGCAAGGAGAGGGAGAGGTAAAAATGAGGAGCTGATATTAAAGGCTCAAGTTGAAAGCAAATGTTTTGAGAATGCTGATGGCAACAAATGTACAAATGTGCTTGACACAGTGGATGGATGCATGGATTGTGATAAGAATTGTGTGAGCCCCCAATAAAATCTTTTTTTTTAAATCTAGCCTCCATATGTCATTCTGACTATTAACTGCCAATGTAAAAGTTTTACTTTCAAGCAGAGCATGTTTGAATGTAGATTATGCACCCTGAAGGGATCATCTGGTGCATGATCCCTTTTGGGGGGGAGGGGGGAATGCCACAGTGTTTATTAATTTCTCACAGCACATAACACAATCTATCCAAAATATGTAAGACAACCATTGCCACCTTTTCCTTTAAGGAGCAATCTGGTCGTATTTCTTCCAAGATAGAACTGTTTGGTGGCTACAACCCATAGCGGCACTACACACCCCAGCACAACCGACTGCAGGGCATGCACAGACTACCAAGTATAACGGAGGAGGCACAGTCAGCAAAGACAAGATAGCCGACTTGGACTTGCTGAAATCACATCAAAAGACTCTATCAGGAGAATGAAATGAGAGCCCACAGATTGGGAAAGAATTTTTACCAATGACACATCAGACAAAGGGCTAATTACAAAAATATATGGAACTCTAAAACACATCAATAAGAAAATAACAGGAGCCCCAATCAAGAAATGGGGAAAAGATGTGAACAGGTAGTTCACTCAAAATGTAGTACAAATGATTACAAATACATGAAAAAATGCTCACAATCATTAGCCTGCAGAGAGATGCTAATGAAACCCACAATGAGAGAACGCTTTACACCCACAATGCCAGCCCAAATAAAAAAACAGAAAACAACAAATGCTGAAGAGGATATGGGGGGATTGCAACTCGTATATGCTGCTGATGACTTGTAAACACATACAGACCCTGTGGAAAACGATATGGCAATACTGAAAGTAACCAGAAACTGAATTCCTATATGATCCAGCATTACTACACTAAGGCATCATGGCTTTCATTTACAGGAAATATATATTTTTAAACAACAATAACAAATTAAAGGAGACAAAGATGAGTTGAAGAGGA
>NW_022109066.1:233108-239637 GCF_000313985.2 Echinops telfairi
GTAGGGGTGAATGTGTGAAGTAAAAGGCCTAAAAGGTTTGTGGAGCCAATAAAAGTAATTAGTGAGATTAGTATGAGCCACCATGATTGTCCTTTTGTACTGTGAATAGCTATGATTTGTTTTAAAATAAGATTAACTAATCACTGCTGGAGGGTTGAAATGCGGTTACTAACTAAGCGGTTGGATGTAGGGTATAATAAGGTTGGGAATACAATGATCAAGATAATAATAGGTAAGCCTATTAATGTTGGTGTTGAGAAAGAGATAAATAAATTTTCGTTCATTTGTCATTTCAGGGGTTAGGGGATTCCATGATTTTAGACAGTTTAGGGTCTAGGTCATTATGGGTTAGAATTTTGGGAATTTTACTTTGGAAAATTAGGTATAACGTTAATATTATGGAAATAATCATAATAAATCAGGGGGAAGTGTCTAATTGTGGCATGTCATTAAGGGGAATAGCATCCCTATCTCTAACTTAAAAGGTTAGCACTAATAGCTTCTTAATGTCTTAAAGTATTGAGGTTGATCAATTTTTGAAAAATTTTAAGGGCACTATTTCTAGAACAATAGGTATGAAACTATGGTTAGATCCACACATTTCTGAACATTGGCCATAGAATAACCCAGGACGAGTTGATGTAAGGTTTGCTTCATATAGTCGGCCTGGGATTGCATCTGTTTTTAGGCCTAATGATGGAATTGCTCATGAGTGTAGTACATCTTCTGAAGAAACTAGTATGCGTATTGGTAATTCTATAGGAAGAACAACTCGGTTATCTACTTCAAGTAGCCGTAGTTCTCCAGAGGTTAGGTCATTAGAAGGAACTATGCAAGAATCATAGGTCTGGTCCTCATAATCAGTGTATTCATAGCTTCAGTATCACTGGTGACCTAAAGTTTTTACTGTAATGGCAGGATTATTAATTTCATCTATTATATATAGAATTCGCAGGGATGGTAGTGTGATCAAGACAAGAATTACTGCAGGTAAAATAGTTTAAATACTTTCAATTGCTTGAGCATCTGTTGTACTGGTGTGAGTCAATTTAGTGCTAAGTATAATAGAAATAACATACAGGACAAAGGAGCTAATTAGAAACACAATTATAAGGGTATGATCATGAAAGTGGAGAAGTTCCTCCATGATCAGGGATGAGGCATCTTGAAATCCTAATTAGAAAGGATAGGCCATAAAAGATACACAGGGCTTCACCCTGTAATTTAGCCTTGACAAAACTAAGTACTATTTTACTGATATCTCATGAAGAAAGACGTAAAGGTTTCGGAGTTGGCTTGAAACTAATTTTAGGGGGTTTGATCCCTTCCTTTCTTGTTATGGTTTTATGTAAGCTGTTTCTTCAGTTGTATGGTACGAAGGAGGAGATCCGTGGATTCAGTCAATATCAGGGTGGGTTCGGTCAACAGTATCAACTTCACGTTTTGAAGTAAATGCTTCCCATACCATAAAAACTATTAGAATTACTGCTATGAGTGAGATGAAGGACCCACCTGATGATGCAGAATTCCAGGTGGTATAGGCCTCTGGATAGTCAGAGTAACGCCGTGGTATTCCTCAGAGGCCTAAAAATTGTTCAGGGAAAAACGTTTAAGTTACTCCTACAAATATAATCACGAACTGAATTTTTGCTCATGCCTCGCTTAATGTATAGCCTGTAAATAGGGGGAATCAATGAATGAATCCTCCTATAATAGCAAAAACTGCTCCTATAGATAGGACGTAATGGAAATGGGCAACTACATAATAGATATCATGAAGAACAATGTCTAAGGAAGAATTAGCAAGGACAATTCCAGTTAGTCCTCCAACTGTAAAAAGGAAAATGAAGCTTAGCACTCATATTATGGCGGAGTTTCATTTAATATCATCTCGGTGAAGTGTAGGGAGTCAGCTAAATACTTTTACTCCTGTAGGGATAGCAATAATTATAGTTGCTGATGTGAAGTAAGTTCGAGGGTCTACATCTATGCCTACAGTAAATATGTGGTGGGCTCAGACGATGAAGCCTAAGAAGCCAATTGATATTATTGCTCACATTATACCTATATACCCAAATGGTTCTTTTTTACCAGAGTAATAAGTAACGATATGTGAGATTATACCGAATCCTGGAAGAATCAAGATAAAAACTTCTGGGAGACCAAAAAATTAGAATAAGTGTTGATACAAAATAGGGTCCCCTCCTCCTGCAGGGTCAAAAAAAGTAGTGTTAAGATTGCGATCAGTTAGGAGTATGGTAATTCCTGCCGCAAGTACTGGTGGTGAAAAAAGAAGGGGAACAGCGGTGATCGCTACTGACCAAACAAGGGTATCTGGTAAGAGTTAGGGCTGGGGTTTTATGTTGATTACTGTGGTGATAAAAAATGGCCCCCAGAATTGAGGAGACTCCTGCTAAGTGGAGGAAAACTTGTTAGGCCCACTGAGGCTCCGGCGTGGGCGAGGTTCCCTGCGAGGGGAGGTTACACAGTTCAGCCTGTGCCTGCTCCTGCTTCAAGTGTAGAAGAGGCTCGTGACAGAAGAAATGATGGGGGTAGAAGTCAGAAGCTTATATTGTTTATTCGTGGGAATGCTATGTCAGGGGCTCCAATTATTAGCGGGACCAATCAATTGCCAAACCCTCCAATTATGATTGGTATTACTATAAAGAAAATTATGCCGAAAGCATGGGCTGTAACGATAACGTTATAAATTTGGTCATCGCCTAGTAAAGGCCCAGGTTGGCCAAGCTCAGCGCGAATCAGAAGACCAAGAGCGGCCCCTACTGTGCCAGCTCAGGCACCAAACAGTAACTATAAGGTGCCGATACCTTTATGGTTAGTTGAGAATAATCAACGGTTAATGAACATAAGTAAAATGGCTGAGCAGTAAGCATTAGACTGTAAATCTAAGTACAGGAGATAGACTCCTTTCTACTAAGCTCTGAAGTGATGGCTCATTTCGGATTGCAAATTCGAAGACGCAGCTTCAATTCTGCAGGAGCTTCTCCCGCCTTTTTTCCTGTGCAAGGCGGGAGAAGTAGATTGAAGCCAGTTAGTATAGGGTAGTTAGCTGTTAACTAAAAATTCATGGGGTCAAATCCCATCAATCTAGGAGGATTTGGCTTAATGAAAGTGGTTGGTTTGCTTCCAGTTGATGTAAGAGTAAAGTCTTGCTTGCAATCCTTTTTCAGGGGATAAGTAAACACTACTTGCTTAGGGCTTTGAAGGCTCTCGGTCTAGGCTAACCTAATCCTCTATTCAAAGATTAGTATTATTGGAGTAAGGGGAAGAAAGAGTAATGAGATTGAAGTTATTGTTGGAAGGAAAGTAGTTTTATAGGTGGTGTTAATTTTTCATTTGAATTTTAGGTTATTGCTTGTTGGGAATAGAGTGAGGGAAGATGCATAGATAAGGTGCATATAGAAGAAAAGATGTAATAAAGCTAAGATAGCTATAGTCAGAGACATTACAATGCTAGAATTTTTAATAAACTTATGGATAATGAGTCATTTGGGTATGAAGCCTGTTAGTGGGGGAGGCCTCCTATTGATAGCAGAATAGTACGTAAAATAAATACTATTAGTGGTGAGTTATTTCATGTTATTGTTAGTGTCGCGGTAGAGGTAGAAAATTATTTAGAATAATAAATGCTGATAGTGTAAATGTAATATAAAATAATAAATTTAATAGTATTAAAGAAGGACTATGGATTATAATAGCAGATATCCAGCCTATATGAGCGATAGATGAGTAAGCTGCAATTTTACGGAGTTGGGTTTGATTAAGGCCTCCTCAGCCTCCAATTAAGATTGATAAAATAGCTGATGTTAAAATGATGTTGATATTGATGGATGGTGTAATTTGGTATAGGATAGTCAGTGGAGCAAGTTTTTGTCAGGTTAAAATAATTAAACTGGTAGTTATTACAGTTCCTTGAGTAACTTCTGGGACTCAAAAGTGGAATGGAGCTATTCCTAATTTTATTAATATAGCTACAAGAAGAATTAGTGATGCATTGGTATATTTCTATCTATTAGTGTTCACTGCCCTGAAGATAAAAAATTAAGGCTGCTATAAGTAAGAGTATGGAGGCTGATGCTTGAATAAGAAAGTATTTTGTTGCGGCTTCAATTGCCCAGGGGGAGTGAGTTTTCATAATTAGGGGGATGATGGCAAATATATTTATTTCAAGACCTATCCATGCTATTAGTCCATGGGACCTAATTATAGTAATTTGACTTTTTGATTGGTGATTTCATGGGTGTGATTGTGGATCCTAGAAAAATGAAACCGTCAATAATGTTATTTTTTCTCCATATATCATAATGCTGCTTATTGATCAAGTTGTGAGTATATTAGTTTTCTTGATGCTTAGTTATAATTTCTATTGAAGCCGACATCTTTTATCTTCATCAGTAAATGTTTCAAGTCCCCTTGACTTTCAGTAAGGAAAGTTGTGTCATCTGCATATTGCAAGTTGCTAATGACTCGCCATCCTTTCCTCTTGTCCTAATCTTCATCACATAGCCCAATTTCTCAGATTATTTGCTTAGTATACACACCGAATAAGTATGGCAAAAAGATAAAAGGTAAAACGATCCATCTCTGAATCACACTTTACCTGATTTTAAAACACTTCCAGGTTTTGCATTCACGTCTTCCTTTTCTTTGCTCTTTGCTCTTTGTTATTAATGGTTACCCAAACCCTTCATCCTAAAGTATACAGTAAGACTGAGCAAGTGGACTGGCCCATATAATTAGGTTTAATATTGTTCTGGCTAGTATGAGTCTTCATCCAGCTTTGTCACAAAGTGAAATGTTAGGTAAGTACAGCTTATAGAAATGTTCTCTGGTTAGGAAATAATACATAGTCCATTAATCCAAACATAGACTATTCATCTAGACGAGTTCGTTAGTCCACGCCTGTGTACAGCGAAAGAAAAAATAAATCATCCCATCATTCTGTCGGGGTTTAGGACAATGATATTTAGAGGTATTGTTATGGTGTCATGTTAAGCAGTTGATTATTCCTTCGGAATTCATAAATGTAATTTATGTCCCTGAACTACAGGATCAGGTAAAGAAAAAATATACATTTTTAGAATTAGGAGAAAGTTTCTGTAAATTATAATGTCACTCTACAGTGTCTTTTCCATATCACCTCCAAATCATCTTCAGAATCTATCCAATGGTGACCTCCCACCCATTTTTACCCACGTTCACTCAGTTCTGCAATTTACTCACTCACTAACTTATCATCCCTCCAATTTCGTAAATAGATATTTCTATTTCAAATTTTATTTATACTATTGCTTTATTGGTGGTAAGATATGAGATTAATTCATTAAACTTGGTAGGCTTGAGCTTACATGCAGTAAATCAGGTGGCTTAATCAGATAATATATAATCAAGGGTTTCAAACTGAACTGTTTTTCTTCTATTACAGGCTTCTAATACTAGTAGAGGCATTTTCAAGCATGCAAATCCAAGTTCAAAGTCAGTATCTTTCCAAAACTTATCTGTATTTATCCTGAGAATAAGTAGCTAGCCAATCTACTAGCTTTTTATGGGACACCCCATATCCTTTTAGGACATGGTTAATAGCTGCTTGTGGTAGGTATCTATGTTCCTATTGGACGAACAGAGCAGTTTTCAGTTGCATTTCAATATTATAAAAACAATTAGATACCATTTTTCTTACCCATCTTTGCATTGCTTTAATGCTTACATTATTGCTCATCCCTTCTATCCACTACCAAAGCCCACTTTAAAAGAGCCAACAACAATAACTAATTGTGAGTTTCACTTGAATTCAGAAGCTGTTTCTCTCGCTCTCTCTCTTTGTGTATGTGTGTGTGTGTGTGTGTTTTCCATGTGTGAGTACTACAGTACTCCATTTTAATTGTCCCTTTCCATGTACATGGAGTTGTCCTTAATGTGAACCTCATACTGTTATTTCATCTTTCTGCCTTCTAAGTCCATATTACCAGTCCTTCCCCACTTTTCAAGAATTGCTATAAACCCATTCTATATCATAATTTTTATTATCTAGCTCCTCTGATGTCATGGAGAATACCACTCTTAGTCCTTCTGTTCAATAAGCCGGTTATATTTTTGTTCTTCAAAGTGTGCCTGCACTTTGATAGAATGTTAGCCTGTCACACTTGAGCTTCCATCTATAAGTCAGGCTGTTTCTGATAACTGATTACAGGAGGGCCCCATCCATCTATGAGGATGTGGCTATCCAGGATATCTAGCATAGGGCCAAAAGAATATCAATCATCTGTGAATGTATCCAATGGGTACCCTGAAGCGATCCCTCATATGGTTTATTTCTTAATATGGAATTCCATTTGATTTGGGAATCTCTCTATTCTTATACTGTTCTGATGAAATCCATGAGGGGTTTTAAAAATAATTTAGATATCTCTGTTTTAGAATCTTTACTTAATGCCAACAAGAAATATCATCTAAAGACCAAGATCTCCTATGAATGGAGTGTACTTGTATGTCGTCTTTGATAATCTTC
>NW_022109066.1:239737-245154 GCF_000313985.2 Echinops telfairi
TTCAGTTGCATTTCAATATTATAAAAACAATTAGATACCATTTTTCTTACCCATCTTTGCATTGCTTTAATGCTTACATTATTGCTCATCCCTTCTATCCACTACCAAAGCCCACTTTAAAAGAGCCAACAACAATAACTAATTGTGAGTTTCACTTGAATTCAGAAGCTGTTTCTCTCGCTCTCTCTCTTTGTGTATGTGTGTGTGTGTGTGTGTTTTCCATGTGTGAGTACTACAGTACTCCATTTTAATTGTCCCTTTCCATGTACATGGAGTTGTCCTTAATGTGAACCTCATACTGTTATTTCATTTAACTTTCTGCCTTCTAAGTCCATATTACCAGTCCTTCCCCACTTTTCAAGAATTGCTATAAACCCATTCTATATCATAATTTTTATTATCTAGCTCCTCTGATGTCATGGAGAATACCACTCTTAGTTCTTCTGTCCAATAAGCCGGTTATATTTTTGTTCTTCAAAGTTCCTCACATCTATATTTTTGTTCTTCAAAGTTCCTCACATCTATTAGGATGTGGCTATCCAGGATATCTAGCATAAGACCAAAAAGAATATCGATCATCTATTAATGTATCCAATGGGTACCCTGAAGTGATCCCTCACATGGTTTATTTCTTAATATGGAATTCCATCGGATTTGGGAATCTCTCTATTCTTATACTGTTGTGATGAAATCCATGAGGGGTTTTTAAAATAATTTGGATATCTCTGTTTTAGAATCTTTATTTAATGCCAACAAGAAATATCATCTAAAGACCAAGATCTCCTATGAATGGAGTGTACTTGTATGTCGTCTTTGATAATCTTCGACTCAAATTGAAACCATTATTTCCAGGTGATAGTCATGGCATTTGAAAAGCATTAATTATCAAAAGTGTAATTGCTGACACTTCTAAGATATTTGAGCACACAGACTCTTTAGTGCCAGATGAAATAAAAAAGTTCTTGGAAGCTACAAGATAACCTATTATTTTCAACTCCATTCAGATTCAGGTTTTCTTCCTGATAACTTGGTTAACAAAAAATGAATATAATTTTGAGGTGTTTTATGTGATTTCTTCAGAAACCAAACAACCCATCAATCTTTCTGTCTCTTGTTTACATTTTGGAACCAGCAGTAACAATTGCCAATTTACAAGTCATTTGAGGAATACTTCTAGTGGCTACAGCCCAAGCATTTCCTAATAATTTAATTTTTCACCTAGGATGTCAACTTCAGCCAAGTTAGTAAGTCACTCCCTAGCAATATGACCAACCAGTATCTATAATTCAATTGTGGCTTGATCTTCAAATTGAGACATCAACATTATAACATGAATATAACAGAGTAAAAGTACTTTTCAATTGAATCATCTCCAAAAGATTGTTCAGAAAAGTAAAAAAAGGCAAGAAAATTACAGATTGGGGGGAAGTACTAAATATTTACCTGATAAATCATTAAAATATATATATTCAAGGAAAAACTTTTACCAATCAATAAGAAGACAACCTTTTAAAATATTAATGATCAATAGATTTGAACAATTTATTTTTAAAACGTATACAAATTAAAAAATAGATATATGAAAAACTCGTTAGTCCTTACAGAAATGCAAACTAATGGCACAATTAAGTGATTTTCACTATACATGTAAAATACTGACTATAAAGACTGATAATACTACATGTTTACAAGGATGTGAAATAACAGTAACTTTCATATAGTAGAAATTTTAAAATAATCATTTTAAAAAGCACTTTGATAATTTCTTACAGAGTTAAGACTATGCCTACCATACAAGATAGCAGACTTACTGCTAGAAATTTATCCAAGAGAGGTGAAAACAACCTGATTTGAACAGCTAAAACTCCATCAGATGATCCCCCTCTGAAGCACGCCAGACCTGATATGGTTTTCAACATTCTCTATATCTTTGTTTTGTTTTTGTTTGTTCGTATTAGAGTTTATCACAGAGGTGTTATGTCACTAGGGGTCACCCTCTTGAAGTTGTGTTATATATACTTCTGTTTTTCAGTATATGAAATTCAGGATTGATGAAACTATAGGGGAAGCAAGTAGAATAAGGGTTCAGGGGTTCAGAGGGCTGGGTATAGCGGTATTAGGGGGAAGGTAAATGGGAGACAATGTCAAAGAATCCAGGAAGAAAAAGAATGTTTGGAACTGATTGTGGCAGCAATTGTACAATACTGCTTGGCTGGATTGAACTTTGGAATATGATATATGCAAATGATGTATTTGATAGTAACTCCTAATTAATAAAAAAAATTTAAACATGACATCAAATGTTCACAGCATTTACCACAATGTTCACAATGTTAGCAGAATTAGTTTCTTGCCTTTACCAAGAGAAAGATTTACTCTGGTCAGACTTAGAGGCAACACTGGAGAATTTTATTAAAGGGTTGTAGGAAAAAGAAGCCATATCCAGTACAGTCAACATATTGGCTTCTTCTCCAAGGACATGTATGCAGAGGCTCATCAAGGGTTTCTGCAGGGCTCTGGAGCTTCTGGGAACTTCAGTCTAACAGGCTGTGGTTGATGATGATGGGAAGTGCAAGCGATTCTGAGGAAGGGAATTCAGGGGGAAGATGGAGTCCACAAAATAAGATCAGGTCTTAGTCTCTGGGGATATATCTGTGTACAGGTTTTGCCAAGAGAGAGGAGCTATGACTATATGAGTTTCTCTGAGCTTTCATCCCATTGAATTACAAAAGGGAGCCACTCTTTTATTATTATTATTATTATTATTATTATTATTATTATTATTATTAAGGGAACCACTTTTGCCTGTATCTCTGCTCTAACTAGCTCTGTTTAAACTCCCGTGCTAAGTTTCAATAATAACAAAAATTTTATTGTAACTAACATCCATCAACTGATAAACTGTGCTGTATCCATATAATATATAATACTCAGAAACACAAAAGAGAAATCTAGTGATACATGAAATATACATAAATCTCAAAAGCATCAGATTAAATAAGGGAGGGGAAAGACATACACCAAAACCTGCATTTATATAAAAATTTCAAAAGTGCAAATCTATAGTAAGAAAATACATCAGTGGTTTCAGGAACTGGAGAGGGGAGCAAATGTGCACAAGGAAACTTCTTAAGAAGCTGAAAATATTTTAAAGCATTGTTGTGGTAGTGGTAGTAGACACAGAAATGCACAATTGTCAAATTATTATACAATTTAAATTGCTTAATATGTATTATTTCTTACTAAAATAGATTTTTAGAATATAGATACACAAACATATAGAAAGATTCTTTGTTTAAAGATATTTATTTTAATTTTAATACATTAAAATTAAATTTTAATACATTATAATTAAAATTAACATTTAATACATTATAAACATTTCAGCGGGAAAAAGTTTACCAAGTTACCATTTCCCTGGGGCATGTCTCTAAGTTTTTCTTTCAATAAATAAAATAACACAACAGTGAGAGTCTCCCAGGAGTCCTTAACTTTGTAACTATGATTAATTGCTGCAAGTCTATCAATATTTTATTGTAGTAATAATATTTACTTTTGTGCCAAATCCCATGAGCCAAACCTCTAAACCAAATCTCTAAAGGCCAAAAAAAAGTCAATAAATATCACAGTTCATCCCATTGTAATCACTTTAATATAAGAAATGTAATATTACTTTCTGGAGAAGAGAAATAAGGTATCTAAATTCAGGTGACCATACACGTGTTGAAGGAATAAGAATGCCTCAGCAAGTCATGAAAGTTTGGGGAAAAGTTTTAAATCATTGCAAATATAAGTATTTCTAAAAATCAGGGTCGTTAGTGTGAAATGAGCTGCCTAAGATCTAATTACTTCAACATCGCTGTACAACAACTTCTTGGAGACACTGGAGGATTTGTTAGGACGAAGTTGGCTCATATGCCCTTTAAGTTCTCTTCTAGCCTTTGATTATGGAAATTTGAATAACTCATTTTCTGGATAGATCCCAGAAAAAAATAGAGATTAAACAGAATGAAAATTACATTCCTGCAATTCTTATTCTTAAATTGAAAATATCTGAGAATTGGACAATGTTCAGTTTTTTTTTGCCACAGATCTAAAATAGAAGTCAGAAAACTTAGGCTAAATTCAGTTATATTTGAGTTTCTGATTCATCACTAAATCTAACCATTCTGCTCCTCGTGATGCAAAATGTATATTATTTGAAAGCCAAGGGTATAGTCAGCTGATAGACACTGAATGTATTAAATTAAAAATTAAAAGGTAATATAGCAGCAAATCTAACCATTCTTCCTTACTCTTACAATAAGTACGTATTCCTCTTTTTTTTAAGTCTAGATTTAGACATTTTATGGTACTAGTAGAAAGAACTGGAAGAAGTAATCAGAGGTTTGAAAAAAATAGTTTTCTATTCAAGGGGGAAAGGATAGAGTACGTAAGCAAACATGAAATAAATATTTGCTCTAGTTTGAAAGGCGGGTTAAGATTATATAGGAAAATGTCAGATTAAGACTGACAGAGATTTTTGTGGAATTAAAAATTCTAGCAATAATAGAAGCCAAAGAGCAATAGAAAAGAGCATGCGTATTTTGAGTGTCTTAGCATATTTGAATAGAAAACTTCTATTGCTTTGCAGTGATTACAATGTAAGTATACTTTAAAGTAATGATCCATATTTATATGCTTAAGACTGTTTTGTTTGTTAGTATGTTTTATAAATAATTACAAAGTTCTTGTTCTGTCAAAATTGTATTGAAGGCAAATGTTAAAGAATGCTTTTAATGTATGTAAGTAGCAAAGATCTCTAATTATTGCTAACTTATCTCCCATATTTTATCCCTGTTCATCCTTCCCCAACTTATAGATGATCTTAACAAATATTTATTGGTCACCTACTAGGTATAAATCACATGGCTAGCCGTCTTAAACGTTGACGTGTGATCACAATCATTTTATAGATAATGATGGGAAGAGTCATTTACGCTCACAGAGGTAGATGTGGCCAAACCAGAAATACAGAACAGGTTTTCTGATTCTAAAACCTGACGTACTTTTCCCATTAAATCACATTTTCCTGAATAAATCTTGGAATGTACAATTTTATTTTCTAGGAACCCACAGAAATGCAAATGAAGAAGTATGTAAAAACTAAAAACAAATTTACAATTTAATTATGACACACAGATTGCTATGATTTAGAATCTTTCTTCTCTATATAAGCATGTCTGATGATCCTGAGATAATCTAAGAAAAGCCAGGGTTGAGGGTTTTTTCATTGGTTTATTGTGTTTTGCTTTCACTATGACGAGATCAAGAGTCTCCACAAGGAGGACACCATACTGTATCTTAAATTCTCAAAGGAGCATATTTGTCCTAAAGTATAGCAGACTGCAAAACTCTCCATGTTGTTTCCCCTAATT
>NW_022109066.1:245254-249796 GCF_000313985.2 Echinops telfairi
CTTGCATTTATATAAAATTTCAAAAGTGCAAATCTATAGTAAGAAAATACATCAGTGGTTTCAGGAACTGGAGAGGGGAGAACATTCACTGCAAATGTGCACAAAGAAACTTCTTAAGAAGCTGAAAGTATTTTAAACCATTGTGGTAGTAGACACAGAAGTACACATTTGTCAATTTATTATACAATTTAAATTGCTTATTGTATATTATTTCTTACTAAAATAGATTTAAAAATATAGATACACAAACATGTATATATAGAAAGATAAGTTAAAACCTTATTTTAACACATTATAAACATTTCAGGGGGAAAAAATACTATGCCAAGTTTCCATTTCCCTGGGGCATGTCTCTAAGTTTTTCTTTCAATAAATAAAATAACACAACAGTGAGAGTGTCCCAGGAGTCCTTAACTTTGTAACTATGATTAATTACTACAAGTCTATCAATCTTTGATTGTAGTAATAATATTTACTTTTGTGCCAAATCCCATGAGCCAAATCTCTAAACCAATTATCTAAAGACCAAAAAAAAATCAATAAATATCACAGTTCATCCCATTGTAATCACATTAATATAAGAAATGTAATGTTACTTTCTGGAGAAGAGAAATAAGGTATCTAAATTCAAGTGACCATATACATGTTGAATGAATATGAATGCCTCAGCAAGTGATGAAAGTTCGGGGAAATGTTTTAAATCATTGCAAATATAAGTATTTCTAAAAATCAGGGTCGTTAGAATGAAATGAGCTGCCTAAGAACTAATTACTTCAACATCGCTGTACAACAACTTCTTGGAGACACTGGAGGATTTGTTAGGACAAAGATGGCTCGTATGCTCTTTAAGTTCTCTTCTAACCTTTGATTATGGGAATTTGAATAACTCTCGTTTTCTGGATAGATCCCAGAAAAAAATAGAGATTGAATATAGAGAAAATTACATTCCTGCAATTCTTATTCTTAAACTGAAAATATCTGAGAATTGGACAATGTTCAGTTATTTTTGCCACAGATCTAAAATAGATCAGAAAACTTAGGTTAAATTCAGTTATATTTGACTTTCTGATTCAATGCTAAATCTAACCATTCTGCTCCTCTTGATGCAAAATGTATATTATTTGAAAGCCAAGGGTATAGTCAGCTGATAAACACTGAATGTATTAAATTAAAAATTAAAAGGCAATATAGCGGCAAATCTAACCATTCTTCCTTACTCTTACAATAAGTACGTATTACTCTTTTTTTAAGTCTAAATTTAGACATTTTTATGGTACTAGGAGAAAGAACTGGAAGAAGTAATCAGAGGTTTGAAAAAATAGTTTTCCATTCAAGAGGGAAAGGATAGAATATGTAAGCAAACATGAAATAAACATTTGTTCTAGTTTGAAAGGGGGGTTAAGATTATATAGGAAAATGTCAGATTAAGACTGACAGAGTTTTGTGGAATTAAAAATTCTAGCAATAATAGAAGCCAAAGAGCAATAGAAAAGAGCATGCGTATTTTGAGTTTCTTAGCATATTTGAATAGAAAACTTCTATTGCTTTGCAGTGACTACAATGTAAGTATACTTTAATTATCCAATTTATATGCTTAAGCATCTGTTTTGTTTGCTTGTATGTTTTATAAAAAATTACAAAGTTCTTGTTTTATAAAAAATGTTAAAGAATGCTTTTAATGTATGTAAGTAGCAAAGATCTCTAATTATTGCTAACTTTTGTCCCATATTTTATCCCTGTTCATACTTCCTCAACTTGTAGATGGTCTTAACAAATACTTATTGGTCACCAACTAGGTATAAATCACCATGGCTAGCACTCTTAATCTTTGAAGTGTGACCACAATCATTTTATAGATAATGATGGGAAGAGTCATTTAAGCTCACAGAGGTAGATGTGGCCAAACCAGAAATACAGAACAGTTTTTCTGATTCTAAAACCTGACGTATATTTCCCAATAAATAAAATTTTCCTGAATAAATCTTGAATCTTGGAATGTACAATTTTATATTATTTTCTAGGATCCCACAGAAATGCAAATGAAGAAGTATGTAAAAACTAAAAAATTTTATTTGGCAAATTTACAATTGAATTATTACACACAGATTGCTATGATTTAGAATCTTTCTTCTCTATATGAGCATGTCTGGAGATTCTGAGATAATCTAGAAGAGCCAGGTTTGAGGACTTTTTCATAGGTTTATTGTGTTTTGCTTTCACTATCACGAGGTCAAGAGTCTCCACAAGGAGGATACCATACTGTATCTTAAATTCTCAAAGGAGCATATTTGTCCTAAAGTATAGCAGACCGCAAAACTCTCCATGGTGTTTCCCCTAATTATACAATCCCATGATTGGCCAGTCTGGTTGTTTTCCAGTCACATGGTTTTCCAACCATATTTGTTGTTTAAAAATGGAATATAAGATCCCAAGTTTTCTACATTTTACAGCATCAGAAGAGAATCAAGATTCTGTAAGGGCCATAAAGACATTTAGGCAAGAAGAAAAATGGAGGCCAATAAGGAGACTGTAATGGGACAAATAGATGGAATGGAACAATGAGCAGATGAGAGGTGATAGCAGAGGGATACACACTATTCTGTCTTAAGTTAGTTATCAGTCCCCAGTGATATTGATGATGAAGGAAGATAGGAAAATTAAAGGGAATGTTAAAGTTTTTCTATTTATCTAGTAGTACAGTCTATTGTTATATTGCCTTAATAATCTTAATACTTAATCACCGTGTTTATGGTTTTTGTGCAATAATGAACAGTTTGGAAGGTTTTTATGTTTGTTTTGTTGCCTGTTTAATCTAAGAGGATAAGAGAATTGTGCTGGTGAGAAGAGAAAACAATATTTATGATGGAAAGAGTTCTTCTGGTATCAAGATAACTAAGTCCATTTTGTTTATTTTTAATTCCTTCAGAGACGATGATAACCAGCCTGTCTTGGAATAACTTAGAATGTTTTCAGAAAAAAATGGAATAAAGCGCTTAGCTATTAGAAACTAGTGCTTTCCTATTCTAGTTTTTTTTCCCTCGTTTTCTTTTGACCCTGCGAGTTCTACACTCTGAAAGATCTGACATGTACCCTCACTAGATTACTGATGCTCAGGTCTCTTCCCATGCCTAACATTAATATTGTTGTCATTAATTATTCAAGACTGCAACTTTATGAAAATTTCTAGGAATGAAAAGTGTTCAACTAGATTAAATAATAAAGAAAAGGTGAAAGGCTTTAAAAAAAAACACCTAAGTCCAAGTTATGGTAGATATCTGTATTTGATATATGAAAAGGCGAGCTACAGAGTTTACCATTGGCTAATCTTGGAGTTTCCAAAAACTCATGCTTGAAGGAGAAAGTCTCTAAATTAAAACCTGTTTGCGTATTATATGCATGCTGACATAAACAGATAAGTTGGTTTTATTAAACAAAAACAAAAATATTTAAAATGGAAAGAAACATGGACAGGATCAATACCCATCTATTATAGATGTAGAAATGAAACACCTAGGATTAAAAGTAAGTGAAAATAACTCACAGAGAGAACCTGGAACAATCCGTTGGGTTACCTGTGCTCCTCGTATTGTCATAGACACACCATTTGTGAGGATCAAAGAAGAAACACACTGACCATTTTTCTAAAAGGTACTTTTTCACAAATATATAAAACCAGTTATTGATGTACTCTTCTATAACACTGTAGACATCAAAAAGTTCATATCATTATGGGAAATAAAAACTATGTGATATAATGAAAAGATCAATTATTATTGTATTAAAAGTCCTTGCCCAACTAGATTTTACACTTAGTTTTAATCACAAAGGTAGAGAAAGTCAAAAGTGTCCTGGCTGATACTCATACTTTCTGTGCTTTGATTTGGAAGTGACCCTAAAAGCTAAAATAACTTTAAAAGAAATAACTGAACTTTTATTAATATTCTCTTTCTCTGTTTTTCAGATGCAAATACTAGATTACAGTTAACGATGCCTTTCTTCTTACACAAAGCATTTAACTGATAAAATGGTAGAGCAGGGCAGGAGCATTGTGTAAAAGATAATAAAACCATTTTAAAAATTGATTGGAACCATTGAGATAATTTCATTCAAGCAAAAATTAAGTATGAGGATACTGAGATTTGAAGAAACTATATAATATATACATTACGGTCAGAGATAGAACTAGAATGAATTATTCTTGACTTCTATGCAGTTTTTCCTATTTTACCTTTATCATAAGTACTAACCATTAAAAACTTAAGTTAATTTTCATCTCTCTATATTTTATACTTCTTTTCAGCTACATGCTGCCCATTAATCAATGCATGCCATGGACTTTCAAAATCAGACCACAGTCACGGAATTTGTCCTGACCGCCTTCCCTGTTCTCCAGAAGCTTCAAAGTTTCCTATTTGTGGTGCTGCTGTTTACTTACATGCTTACTCTGTCAGGAAATACTGTGATCATTTCCCTCATATGGACGGACAATCGTTTCCAAACCCCGATGTACTTCTTCCTCAGTAATCTGTCAGTTTTGGACAT
>NW_022109066.1:249896-253096 GCF_000313985.2 Echinops telfairi
TAATAAAGAAAAGGTGAAAGGCTTTACAATAAACCTAAGTACAAGTTATGATAGATATCTGTATTTGATATATGAAAAGGCAAGCTACAGAGTTTACCATTGGCTGATCTTGGAGTTTCTACAAACCCATGCTTAAAGGAGAAAGTCTCTAAATTCAAACCTGTTTGCGTATTATACATATTCGGAGATAAACAGACAAGGTGGCTATCCTTATGGTAAACAAAAACAAAAATATTTTAAATTGCAAGAAACATGGACAGGATCAATACCCATCTACTATAGATGTAGAAATAAAACACCTAGGATTAAAAGTAAGTGAAAATAACTCACGGAGAAAACCTGGAACAATCCGTTGGGTTACCTGTGCTCCTGGTATTGTCATAGACACACCATTTGTGAGGACCAAAGAAGAAACACACTGACCATTCTTCTAAAAGATACTTTTTCACAAATACATAAAACCAGTTATTGATGTACTGTTCTATAACCGTGTAGACATCAGAAAGTTCATATCATTATGGGAAATAGAAACTATGTGACATAATGAAAAGATCAATTATGATTATATTAAAAATCCTTACCCAACTGGATTTTACACTGATCCTCAGCACTTAGTTTAGATCACAGAAGTAGAGAAAGACAAAAGAGTCCTGGCTGATACTCATACTTTCTGTGCTTTGATTTGGAAGTGACCCTAGAAGCTAAAATAACTTTAAAAGAAATAACTGAACTTTTATAAATATTCTCTTTCTCTGTTTTCCAGATGCAAATACTAGATTACCAGTTAATGATGCCTTTCTTCTTAAACAAAGCATGTAGCTGATAAAATGGTAGAGCAGGGCAGGAGCATTAAGTAAAAGAGAATAACACCATTTTAAAAATTGATTGGAACCATTGAGATCATTTCATTCAAGCAAAAATTTAAATATGAGGATACTGAGATTTGAAGAAATTATATAACATCTAATATTTATTTTGATTACAGATAGAACTAGAATGAATTATTCTTGGCTCCTATGCAGATTTTTCCCTACTTTACCTTTATCATAAGTACTGACAATTTAAAACAAGTTAATTTTTATCTCTCTATATTTTATACTTCTTTTCAGCTACATGCTGCCCATTAATCAATGCATGCAATGGACTTTCAAAATCAGACCACAGTCACGGAATTTGTCCTGACCGCCTTCCCTGTTCTCCAGAAGCTTCAAAGTTTCCTATTTGTGGTGCTGCTATTTACTTACATGCTTACTCTGTCAGGAAATACTGTGATCATTTCCCTCATATGGACGGACAATCGTTTCCAAACCCCGATGTACTTCTTCCTCAGTAATCTGTCAGTTTTGGACATATTATATACCACTTCCGTGACTCCAAAGCTGTTAGCCTGTCTCCTAGAAGAGAGGAAGACCATATCCTTAGCTGGCTGCATCACCCAAACCTACTTCTTTTTCTTCCTGGGAACAGTGGAGTTCATCCTCTTGGCTGTCATGTCCTTCGATCGCTATGTGGCCATCTGTAACCCCCTGCGCTACAGCAGCATCATGAACGGTAGAGTCTGCCTCCAGCTGGTCCTGGGCTGCTGGGTGGGTGCCTTCCTGTCAGTGCTGTGCCCAACTATTGTGGTGTCCAGATTACCTTTCTGCTACAAAGAAATCAGTCACTTCTTTTGTGATATCGCTCCTCTGCTGCAGGTGGCCTGTATTGATACTCATTTCCTTGAGATGATAAACTTCCTTTTATCTTCCCTTATCCTCCTGACCTCTCTAGTGTTCACCATTGTGTCTTACACCTACATTATCTCGACCATATTGCGCATCCCCTCAGCCCAAGGACGTCAAAAGGCTTTTTCTACCTGTGCTTCGCACATCACTGTGGTTTCCATTTCCTATGGAAGCAATATCTTCATGTATGTGAGGCCCACTCAGAGCCATTCGCTAAACTTTGACAAGGTAGCTGCTGTCCTTACCACAATGGTGACCCCTCTTCTGAATCCTTTCATTTATAGCTTGAGGAATGAAAAGGTAAAAGAAGTATTGAGAGAAGCAATGAGTAGAATTATGACCTTATTGCCCAAGAGAACTTGAAACTTTAATGAAGGTTTCTTAGAATGATCATGTTCAACCAATTGACTCAGTATGAAGAGTAACGTTTGAAAGCATGCTTGAAATCCAGAATATTAAAATGTATAGGAAAGTGTAACTAGGGTTGGTGTCCCATCAGAGGTGAATGATTATTATAGACATGATCCAAAGAAGACAATATAGTCATAAAGAAAATACTGTATTCTGAACTCTAGTTTTCCTTACTTCACACATTGAATACCATGACTTGAATCAGAAAACCTGAATCTTAAGCCTGGTTCCAATCCTTTTTTAACATCAGGTGACACTTAGCTTATCTGGTTTTCTCATCTGTAAAATGGGAAAAATAGTTTGTGCTACCCTTTTCTTATTTTGTTATTGCAAGTTTAACAAAGATAGTCTAAGAAATGCAGTGATAGATAATTAAGAATGGGCACATTTTACTGGGTGTTTTTTAGCTATGGCATAATTGTTTGGCTTCCTCTCTGACAGCTACACACTATAGATACAACAAAAGTGAAAACAATCCAAACAACAGAAAGGAAGAAGAGCAATATGCATTTAAATATAGCCATATAAAAGCAAACTGAAAAGTATTGCTGCTAGGGTTCTATTCATACATGCACAGTCTTATTCCAAACCAGGTATATTTGAACGTATCTCTGAGATCAGTAGATGACCAGAGACAGCTTTTCTCAGTAATACATTTGTCTTGTTAAAGTGCCTTCAAAGTGAATAAATGATGAGTCCCAAAAACATTACTAAAAGCTCAGCTAGCTGGAAGAGATAATTTTTACATCGGTCATTAAGCAAGATCGAAGTTAATGAAGATTATTTTATGGAATGAATTGAAACTAGAGATGAGTATTTGGATTTACCCATACAATCCAGAAAGGTAAGTCTAATACAAACGTTGGCTTCACTGGGGATTCCCTGGGTGAGTTAAGTTCAAAGCAGAGAAGTTAGCTCAAAGGGTATTGATAGCTGCTTTCGGGGACTTCAAAGGGGTGTTGCTGTCACTGTTAGATTCCACAGAGTTGGTATTGACTCATGGTGACTCTACATATGACAGAATGAAACACTGCCCCATCCTGCACCATCTTCCCCATTGTCATG
>NW_022109066.1:254232-256624 GCF_000313985.2 Echinops telfairi
AGCTCTGAGGATTTGGGTTTTCTTTACATTGTGTTGTAATCCATATTGAAGACCGCAATCCTTGACTTTCATCAGCAAGTGCATTAAGCCTTTCTCATTTTTAGCAAGAAAGGTGGTGTCATCTGCATAGCTCATGCTTTTAAAATAAGCCTTCCTCTAATCTTGATGCTACACTCCTCTTCATATAGACCAACTTCTCTGATTATTTACTCAGTATACCGGTTCAAGGGGTAATCATGATCAGTTTTCTCAAAAGACAAATGACAAGCACAGGGACTTTCTTAGGAAAGTTTTAAGAAATTTTAAAATGGCAATGAGGAGAGAGAAGGTCAGGAAAGTTGCACCGAAGATTATTTTATCATCATTACAGGGTATGTGTTCATTCTTCCGGAGTAGTAGCAAAGCTTGTCCTAGGAAAATTTCATTGAGAGTCTTTCCCCATCTGCCCAGCAAACACGATCTTTCCCTTTTGGTTCCCATAACTCGGAGAATATTTAAAAGGAACACTGTTTGAGTCCTTGGAGGAATCCAAAACTGCAATTTTTATGTGGTGAAAATAATATAGAGACCAATTCTTCAGGAAATAGTTAAAGAAAAGGCAACACCATTTTCCGAAATGTATAAACCTACATGGAGGATAAACCTACAGACAGGAGACTATTAAGAAATAGAAGCTTTACCTTTTGCTATCTTGTTTAATAAATATTTCTATGATTTTATAGCAATACTTTTTAACTTATACCCATATATCTCTCTTTAATTTACTTAACAAAGCTTAAGGAGCTCTAGGATTATGATCTCAATTCACAGATGAGAACTCCAAGCTTTACAGAGGTTAAACATCTTGAAGCAAGGAAAGCTGCTGATGATTGGTAAAAGTTTAGAGCATGTGAAATTTTTTTTCTTTTTATTATTATTATTATAGGTTGAGTGAAATCTTACATAGCTAACTAGTTTTCCAGTCAACGCATGTTTACACATTTTGATTTGAGACATTGACTGAGAAACAGGTCATTTTCACAATACTTTTCCTGCCTCTCCTTGGATTCCAATTCCATTTCTCCGTAAGTATTTGCATGTGCTACAACTATGTCAAAGGATAGCTATTATAGACCATGGAGGGAACAAAGTTCTGAAAACTTACACCCATAAACATACATCTTGCAGGGAATGAGTCATCAAGCTTGAGGTTTGGGGTCTTGGAAGACATCTAGGTCAATTTGCATAACATCGTAGGACAATGTCCTGGATCCTACCTTGGTGAGTAGGAATTGGGATCTTAAGTTTGTGAGAAGATGCAACAATTGGCCTCTCCCTGTCAAGAGCAAAGGAGAGGGAGGAAAATAAAAGATTCAAGGAAACAATTAGTCCAAAGGTCTAATGAACCACACAAACTACAGGTTCCACTATCCTGAGAGAAAATTAACTAGACGGTGCCTGTCTGCCACGACCAACACCCCTGGTTGTAACACCTATAGCAGATCCTGGACCTCAGGGTGAAGAGAATACAGAACAAAACTAAAAATTATTAACAGGATCAGAGTTCCTAGTCTGAAGATAGTGGTGAGGCCTCCTTACACACAGGTCAATCCTGGAACTAAACCCACTCCTGGATAGAAACTTTCAACCAAACAACAGATATACTTATAAAGTGAATAATAAACACCAGGAAGGAATGTATTCCTCAATACAATCAATCATATGAGACCAAAATGACAGTATTTGTTCAATCTCCTTTAATAACCCATGATATTCATATCACAACATGAAAAGGGAAGAAGTTGAAGAGGAGCAACAGAAGATAACTAGGAAATTCGCAATTTTTTCTGAAATCAGAAATGTTCCCTGCTTTCTCTAGAAAGCAGAGAGGGTGTGGGGTATAGTCAGCATAGACTATGAAAGGTTGTGATAGGTTTGATGTCAGCTTGGCTGGGCCAGGATTCTCAGTAGTTGAGCAATAAGACATCCCTAAGAACATGATGTAAACAACTCCAAGTAACACCTTACTCAGGTCAGAGCCTGAAAACATCTCCTTAGAAGTGTAGCCTACTTAATATCGATAAATATGCTGTGGGGACTCGAGCTCTCTTTTTCTTCTTGCTGGTGTGGATTTTGCATCTGTCACATTGATCTTCAGTTCTTTGGACTTGGGTCAATGGCCCATCACATCCTCGAAAATAAGCTATCAGTGGCTTGCAAGTCTACTGATCCTGGCTCCTGTTATGTCTTTCTAGCTTCCCACTCTTGGTAGCCGTTTGAGTCAGGAAAAGCCTCCAGTTTACATCATACATGCAGATTTGAAACAAAGTGGACTCAACCCCTTCTACAACCATGTGAGCCATTTTTCTTAATATAAACATTTCTTTCTATGTTGTGTGTGTGCGTGTGCGCA
>NW_022109066.1:257611-261628 GCF_000313985.2 Echinops telfairi
AAAAGAACAGCTAATTCCAAGGGCTCAAACAGAAAGTAAATGTTCAGAAAATGATGATGGCAACATATGTCAAATATGCTTGATACAATTGATGTATGGAATGTTATAAGAGCTGTAAGAGGTCCCAATAAAATTATTTTTTTAACTAAAAAATGATTCATTTGGTTGAAATTATATTAGAGTTTAAAAGCTAAGCACTTGGTTTGTGAAAGGTTACATTTTAAAGTGGAAGGCCTAACTCTGTTTTGAATCTTGCCATACATTCAGCCTCCACAACTGGACACCCCCTTACTGAAGGGTCACGGGGAGTAGACGAGCCAGTCAGGTTGCAGGGTAGCAAACATGAAACAGACAACTTTCCTCTACTTCTTAAATGCTTCCTCCTCCCTCCCTTTCCTCCACCTATCATGATCCCAATTCTACCTTACAAATATGGCTAGACCAGAGGATGTACATTGGTACAGATAGGAACTGGAAACACAGGGAATCCAGGACAAATGACCCCATCAAGACCAGTGGTAAGAGTGGTGATACCTGGAGGGTAGAGAGAAGGTGGGATAGAAAGGGGGAACCGATTACAAGGATCTGCATATAACCTCCTCCTTGTGGGATGGGGAACAGAAAAGTGGGTGAAGTTAGATGTTGGACAGTGTAAGATATGACAAAATAATAATAATTTATAAATTATCAAGGGTTCATGAGGGAGGGGTAAGGAGTGGGAGGAGTAAAAATGAGGAGCTGATATTAAGGGCTTAAGTAGAAAGCAAATGTTTTGAGAATGTTGATGGCAACAAATGTACAAATGTGTTTGACACACTGGATGGATGCATGGATTGTAATAAGAATTGTGCGAGCCCCCAATAAAATGATTTTTTTAAATCCAGCCTCCATATGTCATTCTGACTATTAACTGCCAATGTAAAAGTTTTGCTTTCAAGCAGAGCATGTTTGAAAGTAGATTATGCACCCTGAAGGGATCATCTGGTTTTTATTTGGGGTGAGGGGATGCCACAGTGTTTATTAATTTCTCACAGCACATAACACAATCTATCCAAAATATGTAAGACGACCATTGCCACCTTTTCCTTTAAGGAGCAATCTGGTCGTATTTCTTCCAAGATAGAACTGTTGGTGGCTACAACCCATAGCGGCACTATACACCCCAGAACAACCGACTGCAGGGCATGCACAGACTACCAAGTATAATGGAGGAGGCACAGTCAGCAAAAACAAGATAGACGACTTGGACTTGCTGAAATCACATCAAAAGACTCTATCAGGAGAATGAAATGGGAGACCACAGATTGGGAAACAATTTCTACCAATGACACATTGAACAAAGGGCTAATTACAAAAATTTATGGAACTCTAAAACACATCAATAAGAAAATAACAGGAGCCCCAATCAAGAAATGGGGAAAAGCTATGAACAGGTAGTTCACTCAAAATGAAGTACAAATGATTACAAATACATGAAAAAATGCCTGCAGAGAGATGCAAATGAAACCCACATGAGAAAACGCTTTACACCCACAATGCCAGCCCAAATCAAAGAAACAGAAAACAACAAACACTGAAGAGGATATGGGGGGATTGCAACTCGTATATGCTGCTGGTGACTTGTAAACACATACAGACACTGTGGAAAACGATATGGCAATACTGAAAGTAACCAGAAACTGAATTCCTATATGATCCAGCATTACTACACTAAGGCATCATGGCTTTCATTTACAGGAAATACATATTTTTAAACAACAATAACAAATTAAAGGAGATAAAGATGAGTTGAAGAGGAATCTTAAAAACTGCAGTAGATTTAAAATGTGTCCTAAAGGAGCTCAAAAGATAAAGGGCTAGATTTTAACCTAACTGCATCTGCAACAATCCACTTTCCAAGGCATTCTGCATGACGGCAAGGCCATTCGCATTCCTGGTCTGTGGTCAGACTATCTCTCCACTTTTTTAAAGACCACAACTACATTAACATGGGTCAAAAGCGAGATCAAATGTAAAAATCAGATTGGTCTTGATATCAATGTATATACACACACAGGATGAATCAGACTTTCCCAGTCTCTGTATTCATGATTTCCCGCAGAATACACACTGTGGTCACAGTGAAGCAGGCATGTTTTCAGCCCCCTATATAATTAGTGCATCAGAGTTGATCCTATGAGCTCTGTGGAACCTAAACTAAAATGTAACTGGACACTGGAGGCACTGCCAGAGTCACCAAATGCATCCGCAGTGCCACATTCACTGTATTCCTATGGTTTCTGAGCTGTACAAATCCTCTACTGTCAAGGCTGAAGGTCGTCCCACCAGAGCTACAGCAGTTAGGATTCCACTGGGGTTTACTGACAAGAGAGAAGCCACAGAGGCATATACAGTCACGATACTGACAGGGCTTTCCTTCTGCAGGAGATGACTGGTGTGAGGACACATGACTCCCTGTGGAGGGCTTCCCCACCTCGTTTGAATTTAAAGCTTTTTCAGTTTTGTGGGATTCTGTATGTCAACCCAGTAAAAGTTTCCCCACTCTCATTACAGCTACATAGTGACTGTCCTACATGAAATCATTGATGAGACATGACCTCTTCATTTTTTTCAACTTTTTATTGATTTAAAATTTTACAGAAGCTTGCCCTGTGGTCCCGGGGATCTGTGTCTTCCTTCAACAGTGTTTGAAGGGGGACTCCCTGCCTCCAACCTTCGACCACTCTCCAGTTTCCTTTCCTGGCATAACCTTGGGGACCATCTTCTTGGCCATCCCCTCTTATTGGGATCAGTTCCCACTTTTATTCTGTGTGTGGTGACCTCCAAACTGACCAGTCGTGAGGTCTCAGATCCATCAGAATGGTTCCGCCGAAGCTGAGGCCGGCGTCAACCGGCTGGCCAACCTGCGTCTATGGGCCTCTGGGCTTCTTTGGGGGACCCTTCTTCCCAAGTACTGACGAAGGAGAAGCGCGAGGGGGCCGAGCATCTCTTGAAGCTGCAAAACCAGCGCGGCGGCCACGCCCTCTTCCAGGAGGTGCAGAAGCCGTCTCAAGATGAGTGGGGTAGAACCTGGACGCCGTGGAAGCTGCGCTGGCCCTGGAGAAGACCCTCAACCAGGCCCTTCCTGACCTGCATGCCAGGGGGTCCACTCACACAGAGCTCCATCTCGGTGACTTTCTGGAGAACTACTTCCTGGACGAGGAGGGGAAGATGGGAGACCACCCGACCCACCTCCGCAGGCCGCAGGCGGGCCAGCTCCCAGGCCCGGCTGGGCGAGTCTCTTCGAGAGGCTCACCCTCAAACCGACTAGGAACTGCAGCCGCAGAGCCACCTGGGAGGGGTCCTCTGCCTCCCCGTCCCCCCTACCTGAAACCTACCGGGCCAGTCGCAGCGCCACCGCCCTGCAGCCCCTCCTGCAAGCCGGGGGCCAAATGGAAACAATAAAGCTTCCTTTCGCAGCAAAAAAAAAAAAAAATGTACAGAGTAAATTGGTTTTCCATTGAACAATTCGTACATTGATTGCAGGCCCCAAGATGTACCAGCACACTTCCCACTTCTGTCCTCCCTGTTTTTTCCATTATTAGTCATCCTTCTTTCCTGTCCCTTCCTGCTTATAGGTTTTTATGCATAAGCAAATGCTGTGCTGTTGATTTTGTACATTGCATGTTGTAAGGAGTGCATCCCTCTCACATGTTGTTCTTCCCCTCCAGGCCTGTATGTTGCTTGGCAGAAACCCGAGTCAGAGGAGTGAGCACAGTTCCAGGAGCGAAGGGTCGCTAAGGGCCAGATTCTTGGGATTCCACCAGTCTCTGTCAGACCAGAAAGCCTGGTCTATTTTTTTTTAATGATCCCTTCAGGACCAGTGGTGTGAGTGGCGATACTGGGAGGGTAGAGGGAGAGTGGGTTGGAAAGGGGGAACCAATGACAAGGATCTACATGTGACCTCCTCCCTGGGATTCAGACAACAGAAAAGTGGGTGAAGGGAGACGTCGGACAGGGCAAGATATGACAAAATAA
>NW_022109066.1:262248-267423 GCF_000313985.2 Echinops telfairi
TGGTAATGGTAGCTGGGCACCATTTAGTTCTTCAAGTCTCAGGGTTATGGAGTTTGATGTGATCCATTAGTCCACTGGACTAGTGGTTTCCAGGTGTTTTTTACTGTTCATCACTCTGCTTTTCTGCAGGCTGGCAGACACCAAGAGTTGCGCCTTAAATGGCCAATCATCAGGTTTTAAGACATGTTACTAGTTACCAAAGTAGGTTGGAAAGTCTTTGTGACTATGTAGTGCCAATTAACCTTAGTGCCCTTCAAGATTATGACCCTGAGCCCCTAGACTCAGTGACTCATTCCCTTAAAGCATGTGGTTATGGCTATGAGACTTGAATAACTGTGCCCCTGAATGTGCCACCACATTCATGGATATCTTTGCATCAAATATATCCTGTTCAAATATCCTTTCAGATACATCCATACATAGAGATAGAGATATACTCTCACCCTTCGTCACCTACTCAATAAGCCTGTCTGTTGATCCATGCATCTACTCATATATCACCATTATTGCAGGATAATGTAAATGACAGTATTTACCTCTGTTGCTTTTAACTCTCACACATCCCTGTGTCTTCCCTGCTGTGATCATTTTTCACCAACCTCCCTCTTGTTGTTTATTGCCTTCCCATTCACTCAAGTTAACATGTAACTACCCTCAAGCCAATAAATTAACCCTCGCATCCTCCCCAACCTCTGGTAACCATCAAAGAATGTTTACTTCAGTTTGAAAACTTTTTCTTGACTGTTTACAAATTTTAAAAATGATTGCAGACTTTTGGCCTTCAGAGGTGACAAAAATAAAAAGAAATTTTTGTTACATTTTTTTAAATTAAAATTTTTGTTTAAGCCACCAAGTTTGTAGTTAGTTGATACAGCAGCAACAGGAACTTAAAATCTACTAGATTCATTTTTCTTTTTCCATAGACTGTTTTTCTTCATAAATATGTAAAATAATGGTTGCTTCAGTTATTGATAAATACATACATATATATTCAATTATAGCTACATACAGATATTTAATATATATATATATATAAATTGTCCTCAAGTTTCATGTACAACACAACAAAACATTGCCTGATTCTGCACATCCTCACAACTGTTGGCAAATTCAAGCCTATGGTTGTAGCTACTAGGTATTTGCAGTGCCTTCCAACTCATGCAATTCATCTTCCAGCACCATGTCAGATGATATTCTATTATGATCTATGTGCTTTTTGTTGTTAGTTTTTCTGTAAAGGAGCCCTGAAGGATCAGTGAGTCAAACATTGGGCAGCTAACCAAAAGTTCAATAGTTCAAATCCTCTAGCCACTCCAAGGGAGAATGATGAGGGTGTCTGGTCCCATAAAAATTTCAGTCTCAGAAACCCCCAGGAGCAATTCTACACTGTCCAATAGGGTTGATATGAGTTGGAATTATCTCAATGACAGTGGATAATGGTGCAGTTTTCAGTAGACCCCCTTTTTTCCTAGTCTGTCTTAGTCTGGAAGTTCCACTGAAAGCTGGGCGATCTTGCTAATATTTGAAATACCAGTATCACAGCAACACATCAGGCATCATAGTATGACAAACCGACAGGTTGTTGTTCTGTTGGGGTGCCAATGAGTCCGTTGCCATTCATGGTGACCCTATGCCCAACAGAATGAAACACTGTCTAGTCCTGTGTCCTCTTCACCTTAATGTGTTTGAACCCATTGTTGCAGCTACTGTGTTGCAGCCACTTGATGACATCTCTGACAATCTTCCTCTTTTACACTAAGCCTCTGTTTTACCAAGCATTATCTACTTTTCCAGGGACTGGTCTCTCCTGATAACATGTCCAAAGTATGTGAAAGAAAGTCTCATATGGATTGGGTTAAGAGCTGTATGAGCCCCCAGTAAAATGATTTAAAAAAAAGAATATCTCACCTTGTGCTTCTAAGTATAGCAGTCTGACTATACTTGTTTTAAAACAGATTTGTTTGTTCTTCTGGTAATTCATGATACTTTCAATATTCTTCACCAATACCATAATCCAGGTAGGTCTTCAAAAAGTTTGTGGAAATTTTCATTATAGTTAATTCCATTTTTGCACAAATTTTTTGAAACCTCCTCATATATGATTATATATTTTATATTATCTGAGTTCAAAATCCATCCAAATTTCTAGAGAAAGGATTGGTCCAGCTGCAGTGAGATGCTCACTCTTGATTCACTTAATTATATGAGGGAGTGATAAGGAGTCAAATTGCCCTCTGCCCACATAGTCCCTGAGCAGATTCTGTGTAGATGTACACTCACTTTAAAAATAAGAGGTAGAAACCAAGAGACTACAATAAGCATCTCAGAATTACATCAGGTCATGACTCATGTAGTCCTCGACATTTGATCTACATGAACAAAGATGGACACTTTAAGAATTGTCATGGAATCTACAAGAATAGGTGGATAAAATGCTATATTGAAAATGTTCAGAATATCATAGGAGGGCATAGTCATATTCATAAAATAATATGAATCAAAAGGAGGTAGAAAATATCACCAGGAGTGAATCAGTCGCATACATTTCTGCCCTGTACTCTTACTAGACAGTAATAAACATGTAATTTCTATAGTTACTCTATTAATTTCCAAAAATGTAGTTGCTTAAAAGAATAAAGTGTCATTATTTTCAGTTTCATAGGTCTGAGTATGAGCTAAAAACCAGATGTCGCCCAGACTGTGTTCCTCTCTAGAGGCTCCAAGAGAGAATTCATTGCGCGCTCATTTCAGTTGTTGGCAGAAAGCAGTTCCTTTAGTTTGTGAGACCAAGGATCCTGTTTGCTTACTGGCTACCAGCTCATGGCCACCACTAGAAACTGTCCTTTGTTCCTGGCCCACTTCCTCAATGTTCAAAAACAGCAAAAACAGGTCAATCCCTCCTACACTTCCATTTTCTCCTCTTTTTAATATCTCAACTTTCTTTGACTTGGTCCTGAAATGTTTTCCCTTTTGAAGGACTCGCGTGACTGGATTCGACCCAGTCGGATGGTCCAGGATAATCTCACCATCTCAAGCTCTTATCCTCAATCACATTTTCAAAGTCCCTTTGCCTTGTCAAGCAGCATATCCACAGTTTGCAGAAATTGCAGCATTGATTCTTTAGGGAAGCATAGCCACACTATTCAGCACAGTTCCATAGGGGGTGTTAATGACCCATCCCCACAAACAGAAAACAAACCTGCCATGCAGTTGATTCCAATTCAATCTTCTCAGAGGCAGACAGTTTCATTTTTCTCCTTTGGGCACCATCCTTTCTCCACCATCCTTGCAATTGGCAGTCCATTGCTTACCTGACAGTACTAGCGAGCTTTCTTGTTAATGAGGTCAGTAGGTAGAAATAAAGATCAGGATGCAATATTACTTTTTAAAGTCAACATTTCTCATCGTGTACAACAAGAAGAGTCAAATTGACCTCTGGATCTGAAGGGTTGGTGATAAAGCAGCAAAAGTATTGGGTATTACATATTTCAACTAGCTTTGCTTGATTTTACTTAATTTGGTGTTAAGCAAATTGGATATAATTGTACTGTTTCATACATTTGTGTATTTGATGTATATCATTGTGCTATTTTAATTTTATTTTGAATGAATTTCTGTGCTGCTTTAAAGCCCCATTCTGGTATTATTAACACAAACACAAAGATTTGAAATAAATAAGAAAGTATAAACATGAGTTTGATAACCAGGAAAGATTAGGCCCCGGTGGGGATAAGTATTCAAATTAAAAACACAAAAAGATCCATAGACTCAAAAGACTCATAGTTCTGTCTCCACAACGTGCTCTCATTTTATCCGTCTGTCTCCCATAACACTCTGTTTTTATCTAGATTCAATCATCCATTGTAACGGCAACATAAAACTCATAGATTATGAGTTTAATGCTTAAGATTATGGGGTTTATTATGGAAGTTAACATGTTACAATTTAGGTGTGAAATGCTCTGGATACAGTCGTCCAGTCAGGAAATATTATCTAGTTCTTTTAGAGCTATTAATAAACACCATAAGGACATGTCACTCCACTGGAAAGGCACTCAGTTCCAGCTCCATAAGATAGCATACCCAGCTCCCAGAATGAAGTCTCCAGAGGGACCCCACTCCTCAAGCCAGCCTCCTGCTGGAAAGTATTAAGCTTTACTTGTTCTGTAGGCTACGAAACCCACCACTCTTTCACATCTGGTTCCTGGTTTTGCTGCTGTTTTTCCCCTGTCACTCTTCTTGTGTTAAAACTGTCCCCTGGATCAGAGAAGCTCACTACATAAGGATTTCAGTGTCTACAGATCAGACTCTGCTCCTGGCTCTTGCTGGTAGTGAGGTCCCCATCACTGCTTCTGAAATGGCTGACTTTATACCCGCGGGATGGCACTCACTCACAGTGGAATTGTATAGCACAATGTGCATCTTCTCCCACCTTCATATCCAGCTCCAGAAGAAGAACGAGCGTTGTTTGTGGGAGTAAGAAAGACTACGGCTAGAAGAGCAACCGTAATAATCCACGGTACTGTAATTATCTAAATATACTGCCTTTATTATGATACCAGCTAATATTATGATAAAGATCTCTAAATTTTTTAACAGCAGATAATAATAATGGTTTCTAAATTGATTCTGATTAACTGAGTTTTGAGGTTTTGAGGTGGGAAGGTTAGAGGCAGCCTATTTTGTTCTTCTTCTAAATAGTCCTCTGGTAATTCTAGGTCTCTTTCCTTACTTCTCACTCACTGCTATTGATTCAGTGCCCACTCATAGTGACCCTATAGGACAGAGTAGAACTGCCCCTGTGTGTTTCCAAGAACTGTATCTATTTCCTGGAGTAGAAAGCCTCGTCTTTCTCCTTCGCAACTGCTGGTGGTTTCAAATTGATGACCTTGTAGTTAGCAGCCCAATGTGTAACCACTATGCACCCAGACTCCTCCTTACCTCTGGAAGGTTTTTAAAATATTTCTATGTTGATATAGGATCCCTAGTAGCATAGTAGGTTACACTTAGGCTGCTAACCCCAAGGTCAGCAGCTCAAAACCAGCAGTGCCTACAGGAAAAAAACAAGGCTTTCTGCTCCTCTAGAGATTTAGTCTCAGAAGATCTCTAAGATTACTGAGTCAGAATTGACCCAATGACAGTGAGTTTGCTGGTGTTGACCAAACTACTAACTAGA
>NW_022109066.1:268084-270052 GCF_000313985.2 Echinops telfairi
AATGATGAGGGCAATGAATGTACAACTGTGCTTTACACAATTGATGTATGTATAGATTGTGATTAGAGTCGTATGAGCCCCTAATAAAACGATTTTTTTTAAAAAGAAATCTGAGGGGAAATATGTTTACTAAAAAATAAATAAATAAAATGATTGTGACAAAAAAAAATTACCTGAAGAGGCAACATAAAATCTTCCAGCATGGGAGAATATATCTAAGAACTAATAATTATTGATTTTCTCAGATAGATGTCTTAAATGAGAATCAGGAGACTTGGATTCTAGTCTGACTATGACTGATTTAGTCATGCAACTTTTTCAGGCCACTTACCACAACTACATGTTCTCCATCTGCAGAAGAGCCTCTAGAATCCATGTTAAACTGAACTTACTGAGATGTTTTGGGGAAGGAATAATTCTAAAGAGGTGCTTGAAGGATTCTCATGGTGAAAACGGTTAGTATTGGGTCTTTAAGGTTAATACATTAATTTGCATTTGGAAGTTACAAAGAGAGTTTTAGACATTTTTCATTTAGTCACTAAGAAGCAAGATAGCGATTTATCAGTTACTGAAGCCACCCAGGTAATGGCTGGATGAATAAGTGGTGAACAATACTAGTCAGAGGGATTCAGAGCTTTATAATGGGGATGGTTCAATTAACTAATGGTGTTTATTTTATCTTTAAGAGCTATTGCTATGAGGTAGAGTTGGAAGCCGATGTCAATAAAATAAATTCAAAGTACCATGTTGGGAATTAATTCACAAACACTTTACCATTGAAGTATCATTTTCTTACCATATGTGCATTTATAAATCATGAACTGAGAATTTTACACCATCCTATACAATCAGTAAAATTTAAGTATACTTTTTGAACAATGTTTTACTTATTAATAGCATGCTATTTTTGGTTAAATTTATTTCTTTCTGTAAAGTTTCTGATCTGTTAATATTTTTAGATAGGTCAGAAACCAATATGAAAGAATTCAGGCTAAGAATGCATTTTTAAAATTTCTCTGTTACAAATCAAATTTTTTAATTTAATATTATTTATTCAATAAACAATTCGCTTAAACTATCCACCTCCAATAAAGTCACTTCTGTCAACTCAATGGAGAAATCATTTTAGCAAGTATCTAAGTATTACGTATTGCCAGGCATATGATTTAACTGAACATTCACAGCACCTTATTATGAATGCTATAATTATCTCCATCTTTTAGAAGAAGAAGTTATTATTCAGAGATGAAGAATTTAATTCTATATAACCAAGAGACTAGAAAAAAGATTTTTTAGATTTATTACACTAATACAATAAATGTTCGGGTCTTAAAATGTGAAATATAACTTGTCTGTTGAAAAAAATCTCAATGGAATACAAACACACATACACCAGACAGTGGAATGCCTCACATAGAAAAGTCAAATGTAATTTCATATGTGGTTATTTTGGCATACCCATAATTAACCATTTCTGTGGATTAAGGTGAGAAATGGTTTGGGAATGTGAATATAGGAAAATTCAAGAAGTTTGAATCTTTGTGATGGGAAGTAACTTAAAAAGTAAGGAGGCGGGGGTGTTCTAAAATTGATGTGGTAATGATTGTACAATTCTTCTTGATATGATTGAATGATTGGACTGTATTTATGTAAATTATGTGCCAATAAAACTGGGTGGGGGAGTAACTAGAAGTAGGATTGCAGAACATTAAATGGACCTTACAAATGCCTAGAGAAACTTTCATATATCTGGAGGAGAAAACAACAATGGGACCGACGGTTCCGGGGGGACATGGAAGAAAGAGGGGGGGGGAAGAGGTGTTAACAAACCCAGGGACAAGGGAACAACAAGTGATCCAAATTGGTGGTGAGGTGGGTGTGGGAGGCCTGGTAGGACATGATCAAGGGTAATGTAACCAAGAGGAATTGATGAAACCCTAGTTGGGACTGAGCATGATAGTGGGACAG
>NW_022109066.1:271614-272571 GCF_000313985.2 Echinops telfairi
ATAGGATTCTAAAGAATTAATAAGACAAAAACACAAACGTTGTGTGCAAGATAATGTATTTGATTATCTGTTCAGCAAAACAAATGTAGAGCACCTGAATTTTCAGAACTAAGCAATTGACTAAATAAATTATAGACTCAAACTTTACCCAACCTTAAAAAGTTTTGTAGCTGTCCAGCAATTGACATAAAAATATATATTTGTTTATGAAATAATTTACAAATAGGATCTAGTTTAAATATGCTGGAGTGTAATTTGAAATTAGAAAGCAACTTGAAGATATTTCCACCAAAATGTTGTCAACATATCTCTAAAAGGTATCATTATATATTATTATTCTTTTTTCACATTTGTATTTTATACTATTTTGCATTGAAAATGTATTTATTGTAGAAGGGAAATTTTCAAATAAGGGGTAAAATAGGAGGAGGGTTTTTTTTAACATTTATTTATCTTTAATTTATTATTAATTGGGAGTTAATACATATCACATTCTACAGTTCAATCATGTCAAGCAGAGTTACATAATGTCATCACAATCAGTTTCCAAACATTCTTTTCTTCCTGGAGTCCTGGACATCAGCTCCCTTTTACCCTCCTCCACCGCTGGGCCCCATTCCCCAAAACCCTTATATTGCTTACTGTCCCTATAGGTTCATCAATCTTGTATTTCATATAGCAAAACATATATAACATATAACACAACTTTTTTCAGGGTAAGCTTTCTTATTTTAATGGTAATGGGAAATAACATAGGAAAATAAAAATGAGGTAAACATGATCAGTAGAAAAAACAAGACAATATTTACTAACTAATTAACTTACTAAAGAAGAATTACATGAAACAAATTATTTTTATAAATATGGCCTTTGTGATAGGGAAAAAGAGAGATAAAGAACATATGAAAGAATTTTGCAAGATACCAAATTCTTCATTGCAAGCAACTTTTTATAACA
>NW_022109066.1:273313-289157 GCF_000313985.2 Echinops telfairi
ACAACTCATGGATTGCAGCTTGCAATTGGACTATACTGGCATAAACTCCTCATATCAACAGTTACATTAAATTCCATGCTATTAGATAAATTGATAGTATCAATGTAATTGCCTTATACCCCAGGGGATGATTGACAATGTTTCTCTTTTTTTTTTGTTTCGTTGGTTTTTTGGTTTTCTGTCTTTTGTTTGTTGGATTGATATTGTTCTTGTTCTTTTTGTTCTTCTTGTTGATTTTGTTCTCATCATAGTATGACCACCAAATAAACCAGACTCATTCATAACCCATGGACAAGTAGATGACTCCTGGGTTCCCACTAATTCTAACCCAAATCCAAGAACAGTTACTTCTTATAGCATGGCCCTGATCAATACTCACCTTCATGAAGAGATCATTGAAGATAAGGGTGTTACAACAAAGTGTGGTGAAGTAAGTGGTGCCCAGCTATCAATTTGAATAATGTCTAGGCTCTTAATGGCTTGTATTCAAACAAGCAGCCATGTAAATGAGGTGGCAATTAACTGTACATCAAAGAAGTACAACAGCCTGTGTGATCCAAAGATGATGATAACAAAATCAAATACGATGAAGGGAAAAGTATCAGAGCTTAAATTGTGAACACCCAATTTGTAGAAGACTGTGCGAACCCCAAATCCATCTGCAGAGTGTCAAATCAGATTAACCCTCTGGTGGATCCCTTCTAGCAATAGGCAAGGGACTCACACAGCTTTACTATCAGACAGAGATTATGGTAAGCTTGATTATGGTGGATCAAACAATAGTGTAGGAGAAGTGTGTGATATGTGAGTATTATATCAAGGAAATCACTAAAAAAGGAGAAAAATCAAACTCGACCAATGTTATCATGAGTGAAGAAGGAAGAGTTTTTGCTTAGGGTGCATTGAATTTATGTATATGGTGAAGGAATAATTTGGAAAAGGATATCAATAATGATTGTACAACATGGAGTATAATCATAGCACTGAACTATACATGTAGAAGTTATTGAATTGGAGAATTTTTTGTGTATATTTTTGCTGTAATTATAAAAGTAATTTCATGAATAACAATGAGTACAAAAAAGAAGAAAATGTTCTAGAGTTAATTGTGATGATGACTGTACAACTCTTCTTGATATGACTAAATTACTGAATTGTATGACATTTGGTTGAAGTGCCAATAAAACTGTTAAAAATGAAATAAAAAATGAGATCAAGGACCATTGTGAAAAAGACCACCAGATGCTCATATAAAAAGTCAAATTTCACTGGAAAAATTAAAACCAGTCCACTAGAACCAAAATATGACCATGAGTCTATCCCATCTGAATTTAGACACCAACTAAAGAGCAAATTTGACACATTGAACCATAATGACTAAAGAACACATGAGTTGTGGAATATCAAGAACATTGTACGTGTACAATGTAAAAGGTCTTTGAAAAACAGAAAATAAAGAAAAGACCAAAATGGATGTCAGAAGAGACTCTGAAATGAGCATAACATGGCTAAAACAAATGAAAAAATGATTAAGTAAAAGGATGAAATACAAATTTCCAAATGGCAGATGAAGAAGACAAACTAGACGAATTACGCACAAATCTGGAGTTCGAAAGCCAAAAAAGGAAGAATCTGCTCAGCATTTCTCAGCTAAGGGAACGGAAGGAAAAAGTGAAGCCTCAGGTTGCCAACACTGAAGGATTCTATGAGCAAAATATCTGCTGATGCAAGAAGCATCAGCAGAAGATGGAAGAAATACACGGTCCTTGTACCAAAAAGAATTGGTCGACATTCAACCATTTCAAGAGGTAGCATATGATCAAGAACCAATGATACTGAAGGATGAAGTTCTAGCTGCATTGAAAGCATAAGCCAAAAGCAATACTCCAGAAATTGAGAGATTGTCAATTGATATATTTTTATGCACTGACACAGTGCGAGAAGTTTATACCAAAAAAGTTAACCAGCCAGCTAGGAGAGATCTAATGTGCACCAATTCTAAAGAAAGATAGCTTGGTGTTGCAAGTTGGCAGGAGGGTCTGCCCTTGGGGATGTGGCATATTGATCTACATAAGTGAGTGCTGTGAAGGGCATTCTTTGTCTCTTCTTACTTGTAGGGGTTCTGCATCTGTGGCCCTAGCCCAGCTTCACCTCACTGCTTGCCTTGCCCTTCTGCCTCCTTCTTTGGCTCCTGGACTGGCGACTACCTGAGTCAGTAAAGGCCTGCAACCCAAAATCTAACCCACAGATGTGAGTCACATGGATTGCAATCTCTGTGGCTGTCTGAGCCACTCTCTGGATAGAAAATTCTTTCATGATATAAACTTTTCTAAGTATACACATGTATAAGTGTCCTGACTTTGGATCCCTAGAGAATCCAATCTAATTCATTTGATCTCAGGAGTTGTTCTAGGAAAACAAAATTTAAAGATTGAGTTTCCTAAATGGGTTATCAGATCTGACAAGGCCTAGTAATGCTGAGAACTCTGCCTCTCCTTGTTAATATTGATAATTCTGCCACTGTTAGTAAAGAGGGTGCTATCAACCCATGGTGTAAGGTGGCAATGCTGATACCTGAAAAATCACCATAATTGATGAAGTGTTGGTGAGAAATTAGGCTGTAAGTGATTGTGGTAGTCACCTAATCTGGTGTCAATTTAAGGATTAAGAGTGTAGGGGTGAAGTCTAGGTTGTCAATCTGAAGATAGCCAATGAGACTTCTTTGTGGGCATGGCCTTCTCCTGAGAATTCTGGAAAATCTGGTACTTCCTTGTTGGAGGCAGGAGACACTATCTATCTCAGTTCATTCCCTTGGAGACTCTCTACTGACAAGGCTGACTTTCTGCGAGGCATCCCTGAGGAGATGCCACAAGGACCTACCCTGATGCAGCCCTGGGAACTGGAATGGCCATGTGGAGACTCCTGCCAGAGCTGAGATGCTTCTACCTACAAACACTTTCTCCCCACTGGCCTGTGGTCTTCTACATTCCCTGTCATTTCATGTGTTTTGTGAGTCTGAAGAGGACTTCATAGATTGCTGTTGGACATATGGGCTAATATCGGACTTATGCCTTGGACTGGACTGGGCTGGGATGTTTTCTCAATGTTCAATTGCTCTTGTATATAAACCTCTCCCTTATATACATATGCATGTTTATGAATTTGTTTCTCTAGTCTACCCAGACTAACACAGTGATTGTGGGTTTGATAGTTTTTAGCAACTTTGTCAGAATGAGAAGTCTAGAGAAATAGGGATGCAAGTTGGCTGGTACTACTTACAGTAGGCAAAGGAGTAAAGGAAAGACATGAGCACAAAGCTTCAGAGGCATGATGTAAACACTGCATGAAAGACATTACAGCATCCACTTATTACATGAAAGAAAGCCTTATCACTTCTAACAACAGAACAGATCAGATATTGCTGAAAACCAAACGCAGAGACTTAGTATAAAAATGGCTGAATTCTTAACCTAGAATAGATATTAAAGTGAGGGCATAAATTGGGAAGAAACAGGGCTGAAATATGGGATGAGGACATATTGTTATTATTTGAGGACATATGATTACCTTCCTAATAATCAAGAAAATGGGAGGTTAAGCCCCTTAATTCCATTGAGTCACTACAGCAACCAGCACCAGCCCTCCCATCTGAAGAGATCAATCGCCTATCAGTAAAACCACTGTCTCCTCAAACCACTTGAGAAGATTAGCCCAACCACATGCTGCTATGACACGTGGTACTCTATCTGAAACATTGCCTGACACAGACACCTTACAGAATATTTGAGACTTCCAGGAAACACTTTCTCCACCCACTTTTGCCTTTAGACCTATAACTAGATTGACAGTGACTAAAGTTACACGGATTCCCCAAAGGTGAAATCCACATGGTGGCCCAGGAAAATTTGTGTTCTATTTCTGAAGAACTTCTAGAGTTTTCTAATACATAAAGACAGAATTCTGTAAAATATATGTGTGGGAATGTTGTTAAGGTTATGGCATAAGGGTATAAGTAACATAAGATCGTTATCAGTCTGAGATTATTAAAATAGACCTACTAAGCACAGACTCTTTATCCAGTGTTTCAGCTCCAGAAATTAGGGGTGAATCTAACTTTGTTTGAAAGGGTCACTGATGCATGTTCTGTGAGATGGTCTACAATATGTCAAGTAGAAATTTATCAGACATGCCTTGGTATACGGTAGAAGGTATTCAAAGGCTTAGGGAAGTTGACATGCTAAAGTGGATTTATCAGGATAACCCCAGAGATTCATAGTAGCCCAAGGACATGCCTTTTACCAAAAAAGAAGGAACAAATTTGTAAAAAGAGTCTCAGCGTTTTAGAAGAATCCTGTGATTGTTCCCAGCCATACTTGACAAGAACTTCCCTAATTAAATTAAGACACCTGTCTACAATGGACTGATTGGACCCTATGGAGGTAGAAGCCAAGCGGCAGCCCTTAACTGACATAATCAAGGTAACATGATTGCCATAACGGATAGCAGAGTCCAAGGAGTGATCAGGGTAATGACTCCTATGGACATAAGGTGTTGACTGCTTAGGCAGGATGTCTCTAGTAGTGAAACACATGGGAATCCTACTAAATATTTCCTTACTCTATACAAGTAGAAGAATTATGTGGTCTATCAGATTAATGGCTAAATAGAGGATCTATTTGCCCGACTCAAATTGACAGAATAGAGGGCCACGGCCCTTTGATCAGCTCTCATGCTCCATCAGTCACAAGCCCACAACCTCGTTAATGAAAGGGAAGCCAGATCTCTTTCGGGGAAGGACCCCACTACACCACTAAATGACTAAACTCTTGGACTTTCTCCCAGTCTTCTCCAAAGTAATTGTGCTCTTTTACAAGAGGGACTGTTAATTGGAGAAAAGGCAATATTCAGACTTTGCAGAGATTACTGGATACAGGCTCAGAATTGCAAGAGAAATAAAATGTTTGAAGACCCATCAGTCAGAGTGGAGGCACATAGTCCTCCTAGTCCCAGAATGCATCATTTGAATAGTCATTGTAAAACTAGTAGAGTATGGAAGTATGATAGTTCATATCAACTTGATGTACTTCGGTAAAGATAGAAGTGGAGTCTAACCTCTCAATCAGGACACAGCCTAGTGATATCTTCTTGAGAGTTTTGCCCTTTTGTGAGAGACCCTATGGAGAGCATTCTTCTCTCTCTCTTTCTCCTGTCTTTTCTGCTTGACTGACTCCTGTGTCTCACATCTTGGGCTGGCAGCCCCTGAGGATCGCTGACTCTGGGAGCTTTAGAAACCCTGCCATCTTCCTATAAATCTTGGATCCATGTGATCCTCCAGTTTCCTGCTTATCTGCATGAGTGTGGTGAGCCTCTAGCTAGCATCTGACCCATGTACTTGAATGTACTTCAATCGAACTGGTCTGGGCTGCTTCCTTACTATAAAATTCTTTCTTGATATAAAGTTCTTTCGTGTGTGTGTGTGTGTGTGTGTGTGTCTGTGTGTGTCCTGGGTTTTTTTTGTTTCTCTAGAATACTCACTGTGTTAGATGACGTTGACCAGAGAAACAAATCCAGTGACACTCATATATATGTAAGGGAGAGCTTTATACCAAGAAGTAACAATGTATGGGGGAAACATCCCAGCCCAATCCAACTCAAGTCCATATATCTGATCCTAGTCCATAAGTTTCTCTTCAGATTCATGAAGCCACATGCAGTGATGCAGAATCCAAGGAATATCGCAAGCCAGTGGGTGTGAAGTCTTGTGGGTCCAATGGTGGTAGACCCATTTCCAGGACTCTGGCAGCAACCAGGATCAGCCAGTAGAGAGGTAAAGGCAGGTGAAGGGTGAGAAGGCCATGCCTACAAAGAGGCATGACCAGGCTGTGACCTGATGGACAGGTTGAATACCACCCCTACACTTTTACATATCTTCAAGTTGGCAGCAAATTAAGTAGCTGCCATCCCTAACCCAGGTGGGCTTCTGGCTCTTGTTGGGTAGTATCTGCCCAGTAGTGCCAGAAATGAATAATAGTAACCACACCACTGAAGAAGAAAGAAGGGAAAAGAAAGTGAAAATGAGAGGGAAAACCAGTGAAGGAAAGTGACTAAAATAGTTTAAAAGAAAAAAATTGGGGTTTGGGTAGTTTGATCAAAGTAGAAGAAAGGGAGCCTATTAATTAAGGAAAAGAAGAAAGATGAAAAAGAAAAAGGGGGAAATTCTCTAATTGGACGTATTATTCTCTCAGCCCAGGCATGCCTATGTCAGATGACAAGCCATGTCAGGCCTGGGTCTGGTGCCAAGCCTTGCCAAGTGTGGCTGGATGCTGACCCCCACAAAGCCTGGGTTTTAGGTATTGAGCCACCATGGGCCTGGCTGGGGCACTGAGCCACACCACACCTGGTTCAGGCAATGAACCACACCAGTTGTTTCAGGCTGATGGGGGACACAGTAATACCAGTGTATAGATGCTGTCTCTTCATCATACAGAAAAAGTAATGTCAAAATGATAGTCTAACGTTCCCATGGTACCATATTAATGACTTTCAAATAAATGCCATGACTCATCTTCCAATGTGAAGCACTCTCCAAAATATATTTTCAACAGATGTTATAGAATTACTGAAACAAGAAGTTTCTTCAGGAGACCTAACCCACTATGTAGCAATGGTCCTGGGAAATTGGAGCACAATGGCTGTATTCACCCTGATTGCCTTCCCAGGTCTCCTGGAGCTTCCCATACTCTTCCTTGTGGGCCTCTTGTTGACTTGCACATTAACAGCCATAGGAAATAACATCATTATCCAGAATAGAGACTGAGAATCTCCAATATACTTTTCCCTCAGTGAATTAGTTAAAGTTTATTGTGCCAACCTGGCCGATAAACACATGTGGGGTTAATTGAAAGGCGGAGAGATCAATGGCTCGGTCAGCCTCGCCTTTTGAGTTCTCGGGTCTCTTGCTCTCTGATGGTTGGACCAGGGTGCAACTGCCTTAGCCAGTTCCCTGCTTCAGCTAGCAAGGCTCACTTCCTGCAATACATCCCCAAGAAGAAACCGCATGGACCTTCCCTGATGCAGCCCTGGGTGCTGGAGCAGCAGTGTGGAGACCCCTGCCAGTGCTGAGATGCTTACACATTCACTGACTCGGCTTTCCTCTTGCAGTTGGTGTCATTGCGTGTGTTTTGTGAGATGGAGGAGGATTTTGTGGATTGGTGTCAGACATATGGGTTAATGTTGGACTTGTGGGCTTGGGCAGCACTGGGTAGGGATGTTTTCTTGATGCTCACTTAACTTTTATTTAAAACTCTCTCTTATACATGAGTTTCTGTGGATTTGTTTCACTAAAGTACCCAGACTAACACACTCAGTGATTTGTCCTTTTTAGGTATCTTATACACCACTGCCATTACCCACAAAGTTGCTAGTCTGCTTTCAGGAAGAGATGACCATTTTATTTTTTGCGGTCTACATCAAACATATTTCTCCTTTGTCTTGAGGATACCTCAGTTGTTCACCCTTTTCACTGTTCACATCCTTTGACTGTGTGAAAGGCACATTTAAGTTATGACAGAGAAGGCATATGCTCTGGGCATCACTCAAAGGGGGAAGCAATTCCTATTAACCATCACAATTACCATTACCAACTACAAGAGATCATTCATCACGTTAAAACTAATACACTCATATTTAAGAGCTTCCATGGGTGAAGGCAGGCTGAATGGCCTTGTTCTGCTAAATTTAGAAAGAGAAGAAACTGAGAAAAATTACTCCGGGCGCAACAAAGAAGGTACCATTGTGATTTTTCTCTCATACTATCCTATGCTAAGTAAAAGATGAAAAATCTTGGTTTGTATTTTTAGCTGATATTATGGTAAAGTTAATTAATAGATTGCTGTCAGATATTTGGAAGTGGGCACCATTTAAGTGCTTGCTATTGGTACTATTTTCCATAAATATACCTCTGGGTCATCAGTAATCCTACGCATCACCATGAGTTCTGCCTCATGTTGGTCCATGCTTAATGAATTAAGCAATAAAGAAGTACTGCTTTGTCTGTGGGGTCACTCTGAGTCAAAAATTGACTTAAGACAATGGATTCTGTTTTATTTTATTTTGGGTAGGATATCCAACTATAAGTGAATAGTTAGATAATTATTTGAAGCTTAGGAAAGATATGAGACACAGATAAAGAGCAGACTCGTGTTCTTGACTCTCAAGAGAACTTGACATCCAATGTTCATACATTACAAAGCATTAATACATTATCTCGATGCATTCATTCTGTGTGAATATGGTGTCATATTGATATAGCGGAAACCTCAGACTTTGTCAACAGGATGAGCAATAGTGGTGCTAAATTGAAAGAAAATTCCACTCATGTCTGAGAGAAAAAAATTGAATCTATGAGCTATCGTGTATACTCATATTTTAAAACTATGAAAAGTGCCTAATTGGGATTCAGGGGAACCAAAATCAAGTCCTGGTTAAGTCTTGATTTGTAAGGTGACTAAGACCATGACTTTGACTTATCTGAGCCTCAGTGCCTCCATCTGTAAGTAAAATTATAAAGTATTTGTCCTTAAAGTATACTACATGTAAAATTAGGTAACTTGGAAAATCATATAACCCTTCTTAGCAGACACTCTTAAATGTTTCAGGGAACTTGGATTTTATCTGTGTCAGTCACATTGAGTAAATATGGCATGAGGATTTAGGGGAAAGAAATCAAGCTTTTGGCTAGAGCTAAAGTTGTAGATGTTCAATGCAAACAAATAAGTGGAGCAGGTTAGTGGTAGATCTATAGCAGTGGTTCTCAACCTTCCTCATGCCTGACCATTTATTACAGTTCCTCATGTTGTGGTGACCCCAACCATAAAATTATTTTCCTTGCTACTTCATAACTGTAATTTTGCTACTGTTATGAATCCAGAGACCTCTGTGAAAGGGTCATTCCACCCCCAAAGGGGTCGTGACCCACAGGTTGAGAACTGCTGGTCTGTGAATTTGAAGATCCTGTAGTAAATTTAAAGGATGGAGTGGTTAAGTGGCAGGCTTCAAACAAATGCTCAGTGATTTGAACTCTCCAGCAGCTCCACAGAAGAAACACCTGGCAGTCTTCTCCCATATGGAACAGCCTTGGACACACTAAAGGGCAGTTCTGCTTTGTCTTGTGGGGTCACTCTGTGTCAAAAGTGACTTAAGACAATGGATTCTGTTTTGTTTTAGTTTTGGTGGGATATCCAACTATAAGTGAATAGTTGGATAATTATTTGAAGCTCAGGAGAGAGATATGAGACAGAGATGTAGTTTAGGTATCTTTCAAACACCCCCTAAAAATGATCACATATAAGCAATAAATGCTGATTTATGTAAGAAATTTATTCTTAAATAAAACAATATGAAAGTTCATTATAATATTTTATACTTGATGTTTTATTAATTCTTTCAGTACAAAAAATGAAGTTAGAGTTATTATTGTTTCAAACAAACAATAATAAAATCTATCCCTACCTAATAGGATATTTATGTTTTGTTCACTTGTAAAATATTATGTTTAAATGAGGGTGGCACATTTTTAATTGTATGTATTTTAATTTTATCTTATTGGGTACAGATGTGATTTTATTGTTTGTTTTAAAAGTATATATATATACATATATATGGCTAAAGAATTGTGTACAGGTGCCAAGTTGGCAAGAGGTGGATGGAGAGAGTTAAGGTTTATTGTGCCAACCTGGCTGAAAAACACATGTGGGGTTAATTGAATAGCGGAGACATAAATGACTCAGTGAGCCTCGCCTTTCTGGTTCTCCGGTCTCTTGTTCTCTGAAGGTCGGACCAGTGTGTGGCTGCCTTCGCTGGCAAGGCTCACTTCCTAAGAGACATCCCTGAGAAGAAGCCACATGGACTTACCCTGATGCAGCCCTGGGTGCTGGAGAAGCCACGTGGAGACCCCTGCCAACACTGAGGTGCTTACACCTCCACTGGATTCAAAGTCTTTCTCCCTACTGGCCTGTGATCCTCCTACATTTGGCATCATCGTGTGTTTTGTGAATTAGAGGAGGGACTTTGTAGATCGGTGTCAGGACAAATGGGCTAAGTCGGACTTAGGGGCTTGGACTGGACTGGGTTGGGATGCTTTCTGAATGTACACCTATCCTGGATATAAAACTCTCTCTTATACATATATGAGTCCCTGTGGATTTGTTTCTCTAGTCTACCCAGACTAGCACAAGAACCATGGAGAGAAAGTCAAGTCACCAGTTACAGAGACATCTCTATCAGAGCTTTGACTAAATATTGCCAGGAAACCTTGCTTTAAAATATATTTGATACTTCTTTAAAAATCACAAAACACACAGTTATTATTAACACGATCATTATTTTAATTATGATTAACCTTATCATAGTTATGTATTTAAACCAAATACAATCCACTGCTATTTAGTAAATTCCAACTTATAGATCCCCTGCAGAACAAAATCGAACTGCCCAATAAGGTACCCAAAACTACAACTCTTTGCAGAATTATGCTGTTCATCTTTCTCCAGCATTTTCTTCATTATATCTGCTATTTTGTTGGTTTCAATGCATCGAATTAATGAGAAAAACCTATTATTTTTTCTGGTTAGAGAAATACTTTGCTAGAGTACTAGAGATGGCTGCTGAAATGCCTTGCTTTTTATAGACCTTGAGCAGGCACCTGGCAATGAATTAAGGTAGAATGACAAAGATTCCCAACAATTGAACGTCAAATTTGTTGGTTCTTTTGTCAATCACCCAAATCTTGGTGAGTCTTCTCTCTAACTTTTTCTCATGTTTACCTCATCTGACCATAATTTTCCCTCAGTCAGAACTCATTTTTCAGTCAGATATTTATTTATAAGTAATATTTTGAATATACTTACTAAGTACAGCACAGTCTCCAAATTCATTTTAACATTACTACCATATGATCCTGGGAAAAAAATGTATCTCTCTTCTTGCTAGTGAACTCGAACATTTCTTCATGTGGTTGTTCGCTGGCTGGATGTTGTCTTCACTAAATTGTCTATTCATGTTTTGTGCCCATTCTTTGCCTGAGTTATTTGTGTTTTCTTATTAAGATGCTGTGAATTTCTATAGATTTTGGAGATTAGCCCTTATTTAATGTATTTATTTAAATTTAATGTATTATTACTAAATATTTTGTCCAATGTGTGGGTTCTCTTTTAACCCTTTTGATGTACATCAATGTCTTATTTTCAGCAGTCTCTGTTTTTTTTGTTGGTTTTTTTTTAGGTCTCAGCTGTTTACTTTGTTTTCTGTGGTGTGTTTAGGCCTTTTATTAGGGTCATTAAGTTTGTCCCTAGTGTTTCATTCATGGTCTTTATGGTTGTGTGGTTTATATTTAGGTCTTTGGCCCATCTTGAGGTCCTTCTGTAGATGTAGCACAGAAACTCTCAAAGGAAAAGCTAGAGGCTTTCTTATAAAGAACCTTGGAGTCAACATCACTTCTGAAACATTTAACATGAATTATCCATTGACATCTAGGATGTCGATTAAAATGTTTCCTGAAATATTTCTTGCATAATTTGAAAAAGAAAAATTTAGATCTTCAAAATATTTATGAAAATTGCTATAAAGTCTTACAGTTTTGACACTACAAATCCCCCTCACATCTTCCATAGGTGTGCCTTTTCCACTTTCTTTCTTATTTTCCACTCTTTTGAGCTGTGTCCAGACTTTGTAATATCCAAGATGTAACGTTTGTATACCGAAAAGAAAAACCCACTGACATCTAATCAATTCTAACTCACAGTGACCCTATAGAACATAGAAGAGTTGCCCCTTTGGGTTTCCAAACCTTAAATCGTTTAAAGGCAACAGAGTGACCAATGAGTTTAAACCATTGACATTATGATTGACAGTGCAATACTAACCAACTAGACACTGAGGGTCCATATACAGTTTCCCCTGGAAGTCTCTCAATACCTTATTCTTTTTCAAATATATCTTACCTTTTTTGTCTTATACTATAATTTATGGGGCTGAATTCTTCTCATATTTAAAACTAGGATAAGTTAATAAATTAGTATAATAACTGATAATATAGTGGAACACCATATCTAAGAAGCTAGAGTTGATGTGATCTATCTAATGTATACTTCTGAATCAGTCCCCACAAATAACCCCAGGAACAGGCCTAAGATCAAGACATGAAGTCTTTGTTTTATGCCTGTGTTTCTGGGTCTTTCTTTCTCTGAGGTCTTTCACTGGGATTCTTTCAATGCTTATTTATACCATCATGATGATAAGATAGCAAATACCATGCTAAGGTATGAGGTTAAGCTAATTTAAGCATAAGTCTGCCTCTTGTAATAGATAAGCATAGTTTGTCATGTCTCCCATCAACCATCCTAAAGAAATACATTGAGGTCAGCTTCATAAGGAAGTAAAACAAGAGCTATTTTCCTCTTGGCCGTGTACTCTGGCACCTCATGGAGGAGGATGCAGCTGCTGTGGACAGCCGAACACAAAACTGAGAAGGCTGTAGTCAACTGAGCACAAAATTGGCCTACATCATTTTTATTTCTTTTTTTTTTTTAACATTTTATTAGGGGCTCATACAACTGTTATCCCAAAATCCATACACACATCAATTGTGTAAAGCACATTTGTACATCGTTTCTCAAAACATTTTCTCTCCATTTAAACCCCCGACATTAGGTCCTCATTCCCCCCCCTCCTCCCTCCCCCCTCCCGCACATCATTTTTATTTCTATTGCTTGCCACCTTTGAGAAAAATCTTAAATTTTTGGAAAGAACTCTAACAGTGGTTACTGTGGGAGAAAAAGAAAAAAAGGAGGGGTGGTTATTTTGCTAGCTTTAGGCTTTTGGTTATGGAAATGGAATATATAGCAATGGACACTGTGATGGTTGCACACATTAATAATTTAATTAACTGCATTGAATTATGCAATTGAATATGTTGAATTGGCAAATTTTGTGTTACCCATATTTTTACAATAAAAAATAAAAACAAGAAAAACTATATTAAAAAACATGAGAAATTAGTTTTTATACTTAGAGATTATTTTCTGGATAACAGGACTTTAGTTGTGAATAAGTTAAAGATAAGTTTTAAACAGTTGGCATTTATAAATTTAATAACACATAGAAATTCATTTCTAATTTCCAAACCAGAAGACTCCTGACTTTGAAGCAAAATGAAAGTTGAGATTTCTTTTAACAAAGAATAGTTTTTAAGAAATTGTAAAACAGGAGTCTTCTGTCAGAGGCAAAAAAGAGGTCATGCATGAGAACATACTACAATACCTAGTACCAGAGAGGGCACTGGTAGCTGGGAGCACCACTAGTATATATGGACTTTAATAGGGATTGACACAAACAGGAATAGTTGACAGGAACATCTGAAGTCGATGCCAAACTGAGGCAGAGATGTGAAGAGCTGACCAGGAACTAATTTGGGGAAGCCTAGAATTTGCCAATATTAATTAATGAATACATTGTGGTCTTGAAGGAGTATAAGATTTCCTGGATTCCAGTCATGATAAAGCTATACCATGGAAGTAAGTCCATCAATTTCTATTTTTCTTAGTTGTCTCAATTATAAAATAATGTGGCCAATTGTCCATGATGTCAGGACCTCATCCAAATCTAGGACACTGCGTCTCAAATTTTAATATCCAATCAAATTTCTTAGTGATCTTTTTTAAAATGCAGATTCGTAGGGCTTGTGTGGAATCTAGTGTTTTGTATTTTCAACAAGCTCTCACAAGATTTGATACTATTTGCATAACGCTCTTTGTACAGGAAGTTAGCAGGATTTGCTGGTTCAGTATTGCTAAGTAGGATGGATCACGAGGGAACAGCTCTAGCTGAAACCACTCACTGCCATTGAGTCATGCCAATTCATGGTAGGTGGCCATCTTAGGTGACAAACTGAAGCAACAAATTGAACAGACCAGAGATTAGCACAGGAAGAACCTCCCCAGACACAACACAAAACTACTAGAGAACAAAGTAGGATTACCATGTGTTAGTTAATTTTATCTGTCAATTTGGCTAGGCTATGGTGCCCATTGTTTGGTCAAATACTAATGTAGATTTTTCTGTGAAGGTATTTTGCCTATGAGACTAACATTTATAATCAACTGACATTAAATAAAGGGACGCTGGGGGTTAAGTACTCAACTGATTGATAGGCAGTTTGAACCCACCTAGCTGCTCTGTGAGAGAAAGAACTGGTCATCGGTTTCGGTAAAAATTAGAATCAATAAAACCCTCTAAGACGATTCTACTCTAGCAGACGGGGTCACTATGAGTTGCAATTGCTTCAATGACACCCAACGGCAACAAAAGGAGATGACCCTTGGTAATGTCGGGGGCCTCCCCCAGTCAGTTGAAGACTTGGGGAGCGAAAATTGAGGTTTATCAGGGAGGAAAATGTGAGTCAAGACTGACATATAAATCTTGCCTGAGTGTCCTACAGGTCCACTTTACAAATTTTAAGCTTTCATTCTCCAAAATTATGAGTCCGTCTTTCAAATAAATACTTATCCATCACTCTGTTTCTCTCTGACAGATATGCCAACAAGGAGTTGTTCGATAACTGTATCAAATGTGAAACAACGTTGGCATAGAAAAGAACTTTGAATCAATGAGGGGCAGTAGCCACAGGAAAATTTGATTGCTAAAGTATGTTATGCTGTTAATGATTAATTGGATAATTAATTTACTGGTGGTTGTCTTAACCTCTTTACAGAATATCATTGAAACCATCCACATTGATCTGGAGATTCTAGGTTTCATTTTCCTTTGTCCTTTTGCAAACTTATCCCCTGTCTTATTTGTTTGTTTGTTTATGCGTGTTCTCTATGCCCACTCCTTCCTCTCTTCACTAACAACTATCTCTTTGAATTATTTTATAATATTTATTGTTGATTGAGGATTCCTGGTGGTGTACCCATTGAACATCAAGTCTAGAGGGCAGCAGTTCAAAACCACTAGCCTCTGCAGAAAAAAGACAGGGCTTCCCAGTATCATGAAGAGCTAAGGTCTTGTGAACTCACAGGGGCAGTTCTACCCTATCCAATAAAGTCACTGTGAGTTGGCATTGACTCACTGGCAGTAAAAGAAAAGTGTTCATTGGTGTGAATATTTTCAAGTTACATAAATGACTTTATGTTACATATCTCCCTTCTTTGAAAAAATATCTGAGTGTGATATATCTAATCCAACTCCTCCTGATTGTAGTTTAATAATCTGTGGCCTGCTTCCTGTGGCTTCATCTTTTTGGCTAAAGACCAATTAGAAAAGAGCATCACACACATCTTCTCTTGATGCTTCCTGAATCATTCAATATTTTGCCCATATAAACTTTTAACCCATATAAAGAAAACCATATTATACATAGTTGCACAGCCAATCTCGTTGAAACAATGACAGTGTCCCATTAAAACCCCATGTGTGTTGTTCTTTTCTTTTTTTTCTTTTCCTACCCACCCTCCAGACTTACCTCCAAGTCCCTTCCTATCGCCACCTCTTCCTGGGCTATGGTTTCGTCATAGCCTTCAAAGTCTATTCCTTTGATGTGAAATGCATTTTCTTTTTCTTTCTTCTTTCATAATAATGGTATCATAAAATATTTGTCTTTATGAGACTGACTAACTTTCTGAAAATTATATCCTACAGTTTTGTCCATATCATGAGGCTTTGACAGACTCATCATTGTTTTTTAGGCTGTGTACTAGTCCATTGTTTTTTAGGCTGTGTACTAGTCCATTGTTTTTTAGGCTGTGTACTAGTCCATTGTTTTTTAGGCTGTGTACTAGTCCATGGT
>NW_022109066.1:291807-293818 GCF_000313985.2 Echinops telfairi
CCTAGCCTATCAATCAAGTCACAGCCAGATGACACCTCCTTGGGGGTGTAGCCTTCTGTAGGAGAGAGAACATAAGCAGAGCCTTCCTCTTTTCTGCCCCTTCACTTTCTGCTGGAACTAGATTCTGCATCTGCTTGTCAATCTCCATTGGTGTCACCTGCAGAACCCATAAACTGTCAATGGGCTGCTGATCTTGGATTCACTCAGCAAATTTTGGATTAAACTACCTCTGCATCCACCAGCCTGAATCCCTCCTGCTTCGTCATCCTCTTTCTTGGTTATCAACTTACTCAGCTACACAAGAAATAGGCAGCTTCAGCAAATATCTGACTGATAGACTTGAATCAGATGGATGCATAGTTTAATAAAATAAAATAGAGAATCCAGAAATTAATTCACCTACCTACAGACAACTGATATTTGGCAAAGGGCAAAAAAAATAAAAACATTATAAGGGAAAGAGATAGTTTCTTCAACAAAGGGTGCTGGTAAAATTGGATTTCCATCTGTAGAAGAATGAAACAGGACCTATACCTCAACCCATGTACAAAAATGAACTCAAGGTGCCCCAAAGACCTAAATGTCAATCTTAGAGCTATGTAAAAAAAAAAAATCAATGAGAAATTAGGGACAAACTCAAGGGTGCTTTTTCAGGACATAGGCACATTATCAAATATAAGGAAAGAAACACACATTGAACACAAAATAGGTGACTGGGACTTACTACAAATAAGATACATGTGTGCATCAAAAGACTTTATCAAAAGGGTAAAAAGTGAACTCACAGAGTGGGGAAATATTTTTGGCAACAACACAATAGACATGGAATTAATCTCCACAGTCTACAGAAAACTGCTACATCTCAATAAGAAAAAGATTAATAACCCAATTAAAAAGTAGGCAAAGGATATGAATATACAGTTCACCAAAGATAACATCCAAATACCCAACATATGGAAAAAGGCTCATGAACACTACCCATCCATGAGATGCAAATCAAAGCATCAATGAGATACCACCTTGTACCAATGATAGGAGCCAAGCAAAAAAATAAGAACAAATGCTAGAGAGGTGCCAAGAGATTGAAATCTTCATACACTGCTAGTGAAACTATAAATATGTATAACAATTGTGTAAATCAATATGGTGCTATCTCAAACAAATGTGGAGAATAGAAATTCCATATGACTGAGCAATCCCTCTGCTGGGTATAAACCCTAAGGAAGTAAGAGTAATAACAGGAACAGACATACACATATCCATGTGCAGCAAAGCACTATTCATCATAGCAAGTAGGGAGGGAGAAGAAGGGAAGATAAAGTAATAAGCTAGAGAGTTAAGAGGTATTATCTTGAATGAAGAGGAAGGTAGATATCAACAAGAAAGAGAAGAAAATTCAAAATATGGAGTAGGGTAAACTATAAGTGGAGATTGATTAGTAGTTTAAACTGTTGGATACAAAATTGATCATCTAAAATGTAAACTTTTCCCTAATTCACAATTTCAAAATTGTTAATATATATGCACACATATGTATGCATAAAACAATAAAAACATATGGTTTTAAATTTTTTAAAGACTAAGTTTCAGAGTATATTCTCACATTCAGCTTGAACGTTTATTTCTTCAATATCTATTTTGATGAATTTCCCCCCATATATAATACCCTTGATATTATCCCACAACTCATCATCTTTGATCATTAATGTTCAATATGTGCAATCTATTCTTAAGATGATGTCTAAATTCAAGTGGGATACACTCAAAGTTGTCCTTTGACCCTTACGGATTTATTTTCATTTTTTTCAACTGCAATTTAAATTTGCATTGGATATTTGATTGTTGGTTCCATCATCAGACTCTGGCCTTTTCCTGGCTGATGGTAATGATTTTTTCCATCAACCCTTTCCACAGATATACTTAGTATTCTCTCTGGAGGAGTTCATGTGTATAGGTCTCAATTATGTAGTTGAAAAAAAAGAAAGAAAACTGTATTTGAAATGAACAAGTC
>NW_022109066.1:294368-296031 GCF_000313985.2 Echinops telfairi
CTGCTAAGGCAGCTGCACCCTGGTCCAACCATGACAAAGCAAGAGACCTGAAAACTAGACAGGCAAGGCTCACTGAGTCATTTATCCCTCCGCCCTTCAACTAACCCCACATGTGTTTATCGGCCAGGTTGGCACAATAAACTAACTAACTCAGATGGATTGTGATAGAGTTGTACAAGCCCCCCAATAAAAAAATTTTTTTGAAGAAAAAAAAAAGTGGAAGAGCAGAAAAAAGAGGAAGGCCTGCTACAAGATGAATTGGCACAATGGCTGCAACAATTGGGCTCAATCATAAGAATGATTGTGAAGATGGTGAAAGACAGGAAGTGTTTTGTTTTGTTTTGTTGTACATAGGGTCACTGTGAGTCCGAACTGACTTGACAGCCTAACAATACTTTGTTTTTCCAATTTCTGCATTCTAATCAGCAGAATTTATCTTGGTTGCATGTTTTATTGTGTCCAAGTGGCAGAGGTCAGATTCCAGAAACTAAGCCAGATTTCTGACAGGTATTGATTTTTCGCTGAGGATTTCTAAAGTGCTCTCTTGAAATACTTTTCAGTCAGGGTCCAACTCAACTTCCAAACATATTTACAAAATTTCTTATGATTGGTAGACTTTTTGTCCTGTTAGAATCCTTAGACCTGAATTACATCAAGAAACATTACCTAGCAATCTGAATTAGAGAGCTGGAGTATTCCAAGAAAGATAAGAAAAATTTTTAACTATTCTTGAATAAAAGGATTATCTAACTAAAAGACATTGAGAAACGGGGCAGTAGAATTGTCATTCTAAACTAAGACAGCCTAAGAAGGAGGAAGAGCTAGTCCAGTTCTGAAAATCCAGCTACTGAAAACCTTACAAATAGCAGCAAAATACTGTCTAATGTAATGCCAGAAGATGGACCATGCCTTTTGGAAAGCACTTTAAATTTGACTGGGGAAGAGTTGCCTTCTCAAAATAGAGTTGACCCTAATGAAATGGATGAAGAAAAATTTTTGCAACCTTCATTTTCTGTCATGGAAACACTGAAAATGAAGAAAAACAGCAACAAATATCCATTAGTAATGTAAATATATGGTGTAAGAATCTAAAAAAAAAATGGAAGTCTTAAAAAGAGAAGTGCCTAAATATTGATCTCTAAGGCATTTGTTAGGTGTAATGTACTGACTGGTATTGGCTATTTGATTCAGATAATCATACAGTCTCCTATGCTAGGAATGAAAAATTAAAAAGGATTGGTGTCACATTCACCATCAAACAGGATAATAATAATTGTCCAGGAAAAAAATACTTCCCAATTGATTTTGTGAAGCCAGAATTATATGGATAACAAAATTAAAGAAAATATAAGAATTTTTTTAAAAAAACAAAAAAGCACTAAAGATTAATATCCCATCTGACCCCTTACACTGGGGCTAAACACGAAGGGAGAGCAACAGAGCAGCAAGGGGAGCAAAGCAACAAAGTCCCTGAGGAATTCTGAAAATAAACCTCAGAATCGGTGTGCAGGGCTTGGATTGGAAAACATTCATAAGGTTCAGCAGACAGAACTGGAACTATTTTTTTTTCTTCTTAAAATGTTTTATTCTCATTTATATCTTTCAATAAAAATTTTATAATTTCCTTTGGTCTTTTGCTCTGTGTATTCTTTTTTTTTTTAAA
>NW_022109066.1:297473-300648 GCF_000313985.2 Echinops telfairi
GGGGAGGGTAATGGAGACTCAAAGTCCATCTGTGACATTTGGACATCCCCTCACAGAAGAATCACAAGGAAAGTACGAGTCAGCCAGGGTGCAGCATAGCATCAATGAAACACACAACATTCCTCTAGTTCTTTAGTACTTCCACCACTCTCTGCCCCACTATCATGACCCCAGTTCTACCTTACAAATCTGGCTAGACTGGAACATGTACACTGGTACAGACAAGAGCTCTCAACACATGGAATCCAGGACAGATAAACCCCTCAGGAAGAGTAATGGGAGTAGCAATACCACGAGGGTAGGGAGAAGGTCGGGGGTGAAGGGGGCGGAAATGGGAAACCGATCCCCAAGGGGGCAGAAATGGGAAACTGATTGCCAAGATCCACATATAGCCTCACCCCACCCCAGGGGGATGAACAACAGAAATGTAGGTGAAGGGATACAGTGGATGGTGTAAGATATAAAAATAATAATTTATAACTTATCAAGGGTTCACGAGGTGGGAGGGTGGAGAAGGGAGGGGAAAAAGAGGAACTTATCCCTAGGGCTCAAGTAGAAAGAAAATGTTTTGAAAATGATAATGGCAACATATGTAAAACTGTGTTTGATACAATTGATGTACGGATTGTTATAAGAGCTGTAAAAGTCCCCAATAAAATGACTTATTAAAAAAAAGACTAATATCTCTTAATAACATACAGATAAATATCCTTTTAAAAGTATTGGTGTGTTAAATGTAGCAATATAAAAAATAATAATGTTTATGGCCCGTTAAACTATACTAGAATTCAAATGTTGATTTATAATAAGTCAGTCAGTTGTAGCATATTAACAAATTTACGGAGAAAAAAATCATGTTTATCTTCATAGAAACAGAGAAATCATTTGAGCAATCATTCATAATAAAAAGATCTCAGCATAGTAGAGATAACAACCTCTTACACATAAGCATGAAGGTTGGGTGAACTCTGAGACTACCTTATGGTGGGTGAAACCTAAAATAAATTGTAAACCTTACTCCAAAAGTATCCCCTAAAAACTTCTTAAAATCAAACAATAGTCTAAGCTAACTATTTTTTATTTTTAGTTTGCCTTGAGAATTTTTCTTTTTTTCAGAACTCCCTATCCAGAATCTAGGAGCCCTGTTGGCATAGTGGTTACTTGTTGGGCTGCTGACCATGAGGAGTTCAAAACAACCAGCTGCTCCGTGGGAAGAAAAAAAATGAACTTTCTATTCCCATAAAGAGTTATGACCAAAAAAAAAAAAAAAGAGTTACAACCATGGAAACTTCCAGAAGCAGTTCTACCCTGTCCTATCGGGTCCCTATGAGTCAGTAGTAATATAGAATCTAATTGAAAACAGTGATACAAAAGATCAGACAGAACCCATAGTGCCAGGGAATTTATGTTAATAAAGGAGGAATAACTCAGAAAAGGAGGGTGAAATGGTTACACAACTCAAAAAATGTAATCGTTGTCACTAAATAGTGGACATGGAAACAAATTGGTGTGTGTTTTCCTCAAAAAAAGAAACTCCCTCACCCTAATAAGAAGGAGTTCCAAATAATTTGCAGGTTGCTTAAAAGGAAAAAGATTTAGCCCTTATTCCTCAATATTAAGAACAAAACAAAAATGTCTGCACTCACTACTTACATTCAAAATCTTAATGAATTCAATAAGAAAAACAAGCACATATAGATTGAAGAGGAAAAAATTAAGTTATTCTCAATATTTAATCTAGGATAAATGCATCTCTAGCAAAAGGGGTTTTGAAACTCCATAAGAGGCAAATAATCCAAGTTTTTATGGGCAAAAGATTTAAACCAACCAAACCAAACCCACTGCCATGAAGTAGATTCCAACTGCTAACTAAACTACAGGACACAGTAGAATTTCTCCATAGGGTTTCCCAGAACAATTATCTTTGCTGAAGCAACTGTAACATCTTTCACGTTAAGAGCAGCTGATAAGCTCCAACACTGACCTCTGGGTTAGTAGTCAAGTACATTAACCTGCTCCCCAGGCTCTTTGATTTAATCCAATTCATGAATGATCAGCAAGCAAATAAAGATGTGTTTAACGGTACTCGGCTTTGTTGTTGTTAAGTCCCTTCGAGTCAGTCCAGACTCATAGTGACCCTGCACAACAGAACAGATCTCGGCTTTGTCCTGTGCCATCCTCACAGTTGTTCATATGTTTGAGCTCACTGTTGCAGCCCTTGAGCCTATCCATTTCCTTAAACACCTTCCCCTTTTAGCTTCCCTTCCACTTTAGTAAGCATCATGTTCTTTTTCAGAGATGGATTTCTCCTGACAACAAACCAAAAGTACATGAAACAAAGTCTTGCCATTCTCATTTCCAAGGAGCTTTCTGTCTGTGCTTCTTCCAAGACAGATTTGTTTGCTCTTTTGGCAGTCCATGGTCCTTTTCAGCGTTCTTCATCTATACCATAACGCACTGATGCTTCTCTCAACCAACTTTCATAAGCATATGAGGCAGTTGAAATTACCATGACTTGGGTTAGGGGCACCTTAGGCCTCAAAGTAACACCCTCGCTTTTCAACATTTTAAAGAAGTCTTGTGCAGTAAATTTACCCCATGCAATGTGGCATTTGGTTTCTTGACTGCTGCTTCCCTGAGCAGTGATTGTGGATCCGAGCAAGATGAAATCCTTGAAATTGAAATCTTTTGTGGGGATATCCTGATGTTACCTGCTGGTCTAGTTGTGAGGATTTTGATCTTTACATTGAATTGTAATCCACACTGAAGGCTGAAATCTTTGACCTTCAACACCAAGTGCTTCAAGTTCTCCTCACTTTCAGCAAGCTAGGTTGTGTTATCTGCATATACTAGGTTGTTAATAAGCCTTCTCTCATCCTGACACAGCATTCTTCTGTATATAGTTCATCCTCTCAGATTATTTGCTCAGCATAGATTGAATACATTTGGTCAAAGGATGCAACCGTAGTGCACACCTTTCCGGATTTTAAACCACTACCAGTCTTTAAAGAAATGTAAATTCTATTAAATGAACAGTCTTTAGCCATTCATTTCATTGTGTATGTAGAGAAAGTCATATAAGTGAATTTATCAAGAAAGCAGGATAAAATGCTTATAAAAACATTGTGTTTCTAAATTAGTACCATGAAATAACAGTAAAATATTTGAAAAAAAC
>NW_022109066.1:301374-302964 GCF_000313985.2 Echinops telfairi
AAAAAATCCATAGCAAACCACAAGCTTGTCAAATTTATTCTCAAATCTAACAAAAGGCTTATATAGAGAATAATGAACATTTACACATCAACAATAAAATTGAAAACCCATTTTAATATGAAAAATATTTAAGCCAACTCTTTATAAAATAGTACATATAAAAAGCCAATAGCCATTATAAATATATACTCAATATCACTAGTTGAGAGAAGGGTCTCTTTTCATTAATCTCATTTTAAATTTTAGTTCAATGAATCTCCAGAAACTTCTTCTCTTCTTCCTCCCTAGAATGTACCCCAGGCATCTGAGATTAGTGAGTTAGTGCTATAAATAATTAATTGTTGCACTGTTGAACTAAAAACTAGCTAAGGAATTAACCTTGAGGAAAACCAGAAATACACAGGAAATATAGTTTGCATTCCTGGATAGGAAGGTCATAAAACTTAGGGGAAAACATGTCATGTACTGGCTCCCAGAAAAGTATAAAAATTCCAGCCATATGAGAAAAGACAAGGCAGTCTTGGAGAATTATCTTGCTGATTTCCAGATGTGTTAATAAAATATTCACTGATTCTCACCAGGAAGCTGAGTTTGGCCCAGTGCCTGGTGGCCAGACCCTTCACTTGGTTTCATAATCATTCGAGAAAGGGAAATAAAGTAATGAGAAAACCCTACACCAAATAACTGTCTGATGTTAAAACTGATATTAACAAATATTGATGAGAATGTGAAGTACATAGAGTTCTTAGACTCTGTTAATGGGATGGTAAGATGAAAAAACCACTTTGGGGAATAGGTTGACTCTTTCTTAAAAATATTCTATTATACTTAACCTGATAAGTCAGGAATTTCTACCTTACATTTATGCAAGAAAAAGAAAAACTTCGCCCCACCATGAGACATGACATCAGGGGACAACTGTGTGGGAAAAGTGCCCAATCTGACCCCTTCACACCGAGGTGAAACACTAAGGGCATGCGACAGAACAGCAAAGGGAGCAGAGCAATGAAGTCCCCAGCGAATACCAAAATTAAACTGAGGGGCCAGGGTGGTGGCACTCGATAAGACTCGACTAGAAAATACTCCTAAAGATCAACAAACAGATCTTGAACTATTTATAAGCTTTTCCATTTTTGTCGTTGGTTTTGTTGTTGTTGTTTTCTTTTCTTGCTTTGTTTTGTTCTGTCTTGTTTTTGTGCATACTATTATCTCTGCATGTCTATCTAGATAAGAAAGGTGGGATAAACAATCTGGAGGACAAAACACTGGACCAATGGTTCTGGGGACATGGGAGAGGGGGAGGCGGAGGAAAGGAAGTCGGTATTAACAAACCCAGGGACAAGAGATCAACAAGTGATCTAAAATCGATGGCAAGGAGAGTGCAGAAGGCCTGGCAGGGTTTGATCAAGGACAATGTAACCGAGAGGAATTACTGAAACCCAAATGAAGGCTGACCGTGATAGTGGGACAAGAGAAAAGTAAAAGGAAATAGAGGAAAGAACTAGGAGGCAAAGGGCATTTATAGAGATCTAAATATAGACATGTACATATGTAAATATATTTATATATGAGATGGGGAAATAGATCTAT
>NW_022109066.1:304406-305901 GCF_000313985.2 Echinops telfairi
AGGGAGGGAGGGGGGAAAATGAGAAGCTGATACCAAGGGCTCAAGTAGAAAGAAAATGTTTTGAAAATGATGATGGCAACAAATGTACAAATGTGCTCAACACAATGAATGGATGTATGGATTATGATAAAAGTTGCATGTGCCCCCAATAAAACAATTAAAAATAAAGAAAGAAAAACATCTACCCACAATATTTCTACATGAGTATTCACCATAACTTCATGCACAATACTCAAGACAAACAATCCAAATGGGTACATGGTTGTAGATACTTATCAAAACTCAAACTGTATACTTAAAGTGAGTATATTTTAGTCTATGTAATTTACACTCAATAAAGTTGTTGTTTTTTTCCAACAGTTTTATTGGCACATAATTTGCATATCATACAATTGAATAGTTCAATTGTTCAATCATATCAAGGGGAATTATACAATCACCACTACTCCTATCTTAGAGTATCACCCCCCTCCCCTCCATGATTAAATTAATTTTAAAATGTGTTGTGCAATCACAATCAGTTATAGTGCTTCTTCTCCCCTCCTGTCTTCATTATTTACTCCCCAAATCCCCTTCCCTCCCTATCATCCACCCCCCACCCCTGCATTCCCTATAACACCTCTATCAGTTATTAGCACTATACATCTACACCTCCTGTGCTTCACAGCTGGGAAACTCAACAGAAAACAATGAAAAAGAAATCGCATTCAGGTGGTAAGGATAAGATCACATCAGTATAAAAATAAAACCACAAATAATGTGCAAGAGGGAAAAGACCCCCACCTACATTCAAAAAGCCAGGAAAAGTAATTTCTGTCATGGAACAAATAAAAGACACTTGCACTCAGTAAAAATTCAGGTTGTGTCTTTAGGGAGGTCAACTGGAGAAGCAATGAACTTGATCCAGCTTAATTAAGATGACATGGTCTCAACCTGATGGTAAGGCCATTTCGGACCCCTGCGGCTGGCCAGAGCAGATTTGCCAGTGGCTCAGTCTGACTAGATACTCTGCAGATGGGTTTTGGGCTCCCACTGTCTTCCATAACCTTCTGCAAATTGGGTGTTCATAATTTTAGCTCTGCTATTTTTCTCTTCACCATATTTGAATTTTGTATTTGTCATCTGTGGATCAAATCAGCTGTGGCTTTTCTGTGTGCACTTAGTTGACACCTCACTTAGATGGCTGCTTGAATACAAGCCTTTAAGACCCCAGAATATTTTGATTGTAGACAGGCACCACCTACTTTCTTTCACCACCCTTTGCTGGAGCTTCCTTATCTTCAGTGATAGTTTCATGAAGGTGAGTGTGTAGCAAGGCCATGATTTAAGAACTAATTTTTCTTAAGTTGGAGCTATGATTTAGTGCAAGCACAAACTCATTCCTGAATATATGATTTTTTCTTTTGCTATATCTTGGGAATTAATACCCATGTCATATCATTCCATAGTTCAATCATGTCAAACATAATTGTACAATTGCTTCCATAATCAGTCT
>NW_022109066.1:306675-307745 GCF_000313985.2 Echinops telfairi
TGGTAATTACATAATTTCATGTCAACTTGATAAATAGGGTGTACAGGTGGAATATAGCCTATCAATCAGGTCACAGCCTAATGATGCCTCCTTGTGGGTGTGGCCTTCTCACAAGGAGGATTCTGGTAACTTCTTTCTTTCTGCTTCACCTTGCTGCAGGCAAGCCACCATGCTGAGACCTGTGAAAACCATGGAGATGCTTCCACCACCACTGGATCCACAAGACTTTGCACCCAGTGGCCTGTGTTTGGCATCATTTCATGTGCTACATCAGTCTGAAGAAGGATTTATGGTCTACTTTTGTTTTTATGGGCTAATATCGGACTTATGGACTTCATCTGGACTGGGCTGGGCCATTTTCTTAACATACAAATACCCTTTGATATAAAGCTCCTTCTTATACATATATGAATGTCTCTGGATTTGTTTCTCTAGCCTCCGCTCCCATCAGTAAACCTCATCTATCTGGCAGGGATGCCTCCCTCTCCAGGGGACCTCACCCCAGATCCACATGGCTACCACTCAGCAGACAGCATCCCGCCTCCACCTCAATCTCCCCAATCCATTTGATCTAAGCTGTCCTGAGGTGCTTCCTGGCCAAGTTACCTACACTGGACTGGAGTGGATGGTGTGTAACTCATTGGCACTGGTCCACCTCTTTACCAGGCTATCCCCAGAGAGATGACTGGATAGCATGCAAGCTTGTGCCTATTCTGCAGCTTGTTCCTACAGCAGTGGACTCATACAGTATTTACCCTTCTGTGCTTGACTAACTTGACTCAGCATAATGTCTTCCAGATCCCTCCATGAATTGAGATGTTTCGTGGTTCCAACAGTGGTTTGTAGAGATGTGTGGCATTCCATTGTGTATATGTATCAGAGTCGTTGCTGTTTTTAAATCCACTCTTCTATTGATGAGACTTTAGACTGCTTCCAACTTCTTATTATAGTGAACTGTGCTGCGATTGATATGGGGAAGCAAATATCCAATTGTGATCTGATTCTTATTTCTTTTGTATATGCCCAGGAAAAGTATTGCTGGGTCATAGATCTCACCATATTGTCTTCCC
>NW_022109066.1:312257-313382 GCF_000313985.2 Echinops telfairi
CGATGTGTATATCAGTCCAATGGACTTCTGTTTGTTGATCTTGTATCCTGCCACACTGCCAAACTCCTCTATTGATTGCTTCCTGTACTCCCCTTGTGGAACTTTTGGGATTTTCCATATATCAAATCATATCAACATGATCCCATTGATACCTCTTGATCACACAGGCTGGTGTACTTCTTCCATGTGGGCTTTGTTGCTTTTCAGCTAGATGGCCACTTGTTTATCTTCAAGCCTTTAAGACACCAGACACTATATCTTTTGATAGCCGGGAACCATCAGCTTTCTTCACCATATTTGCTTATGCACCCAGTGTGTCTTCAGCAATAGTGTCGGGAAGGTGAGCATCACAGAATGCTGGATTGTTAGAACAAAGTGTTCTTGTGTTAAGGGAGTACTTAAGTCGAGGCCCAATGTCCATCTGCAACCTCAATTCTTAACATATAGATATGAGTACAAAACTCTATTCCCCTCTCGTTGTATATGTACTTAGGCCTTTATAAATGTTCTTTGCCTCCTGGTTCTTTCCTCTATTTCCTTTTACTTTCCTCTTTTCGCACCATCATGTTTGACCTTCACTCAGGTTTAGTAATTCATCGCTGCTATATTACCCTTGATTAAGCCCCACTAGGCATTTTATGACCTTCCTTCCATTGATTATAGTTCACTTGTTGTTCCCTTGTCCCTGGGTTCGTTACCACCACCCTTCCTTTCTCCCAACCTCCCCTTCTCCTGTATCCCCCCCAGGAACCATTAGTCCCGTTCTTTTCATCTCCTATTTACCCCACCTATCTTATCTAGATAGGCATGAGATAGATAAATAAGTGCAAAAACCTGGCAAAGCCACATAAAACAACAAAAGAACAAAACCAACACAGCAATAACAACAACAAAAAACAAAATAACAAGAACAAAAGGAAAGCCACTGACAAAAATAGAAAAGCCTGTAAGTAGTTCAAGGTCTGTTTGTTGGTCTTTACGAGTGTTTTCCAGTCGAGTCTGATGGGGTGTCACACTCTTTCTCCAAAGTCTATGGAGTACAACACATCCCTAAAAAGCAGCGATGAATGCATAAAGCACATCGCTACATGGGAAGAACTGGAGGAAATCATGCTAAGTGAAGTA
>NW_022109066.1:314080-330819 GCF_000313985.2 Echinops telfairi
GGAATACAAAAAGTGTTTTATTTTTAATAGGTCCCATTCATCTATTTTATCTTCCATGGAGTGTGTTTCATTTGTTATCTCTGATAGCCCATGTATTCCCTGCACTAGAGTTCCTAGCTGTTTCCCTATTTTCTCATTGATAATCCTGATAGCTTTGGGGTTACATTTAGGTCTTTGATCCACCTTGAGTTTGCTTTTGGGCGTGGAGTCAGATATGGGTCTTGTTTTATTCTCCTGTGAATGGATATTCAGCTTTTCCAACATCATTTATTGAAGAGGCCATCTGCTTCCCATTTAATGTTTTCTGGACCTTTGTCAAAAATCAATTGTCTGTATGTGGATATTTTTATTTCTGGGTTTTCTGGCCTGATTCATTGGTCCTAGTATTTATCATTATACCAGTACCAGCCTGCTTTGACAAATTTAGCTGTATAGTAGTTTTTTTGTTAGTTTCTGCTCTAATTTTTATTTCTTTTCTTTTGCTGTTGGAAGGATTATGCTATTACCTCTGTTCTAATTGTTGGAGATGCTTCATTACGGAGGTGATCATGATTCGCTCCTCTTTTTTCACGTGTGCATTTAATGCAATAAAATGACCTCTGATAACTGCTTTTGCTGTGTCCCATAGGTTTGGGTACGTTTTGTTACCATTTTCATTAGTTTCTAGGAATTTCCTAATTTCCTCTCTTATTTGAATTATAACCCAATAATTTTTGAAAGTGAATTGTTGTCTCCAAGTTATTGTCTTTATTTATCTATTCTTTCTGTTATTGATTTCCAGCTTAATGTCACAGTAGTCAGAGAAAATGGGTTGAATATTATCTATGTGTTTGAATTTTCTCAAGCTCAATTTATTCCAGAATGTGGTCTATTCTAGAATATGAGCCATGTGTACTGGAGAAGAATGTGTATTTTTCTGCTATAGATCAAGAGTTCTATAAATATCTATGAGGTCAAATTGATCAATTGCTTTGTTCAACTCTTCTGTTCCTTTATTGAGTCTCTTACCTGTTGATCTATCTTTCTTTGAGTGTATGTATTATAGTATGTATTAAAATCACATACTATAATTGTTGATCTAGTTATTTCTTCTTTCATCTCTTTGACAATTTGGTTGACGGATTTTGAGGGTCTTCCATTGAGTGCATATAAGTTAATTATGGTAATGTGTTCTTGGTCTATTGACCCCTTGAACATTAGGTAATGCCCATTCTTAGCTCTCATTATCTTGTGTACTTTGAGGTCTATTTTCTCAGAGATCAATATTGCCACCCCTGATTTTTTTTTCATTGCCATTAGCTTGGAAAATGTTTTGCCAACTTTTGCTCTCAGTCTGTTTTTATCTGTGAGTTTGAGATGTGCCTCTTGAAGACAGCAGATGGATGGATCTTGTTGCCTAATCCAGTCTGCTACTCTTTGTCTTTTTATAGACATGCTTAACCCATTATTATTCAGTGTAATTAAATCTAATCACAGATTAAACACTGTCATCTCTTACTATTTGTGTTTGATATTTTTCTTTCTTCCCTGTTTAGGGTGATGTATGTGGATGAGGAGTTTATTCTTGTCTTCATTTCTCCATTTGCTTTGTGATATTTTGGGTGCTGTTTTCCATGCTTTGGTTTCTGGGTATTGCTACACCCTGTGGTGATCTCATATGCATCTGTTGTTTTCTTGCCCATGAAGACCTGGATAGTATTTTTTTGTAATGTTGGTTTTTCTTGTACATATTCTTTAAATCAGTTATTCTCAACCTTTCTAGTGCCATGACCCTTTACTACAGTTCTTCATGTTGTGGTGACCCCCAATCATAAAATTATTTTCGCTGCTACTCATAATTATAATTTTGCTACTGTTATGAATCATCATGAAACTATCTGATAAGCAGAATGTATTTTCATTGTTACAAATTGAACATAATTAAACATAGTAATTAATCACAAAAACATTATGTAATTATATATTGTGAAATATTTATTTCTAATTACAAATAAATGAATTTTGTGTTGAAGCATGGTGTAGCATGGGTAACAGTCTTCACACTGGGAACTCATATGTGGGCATATCTACATGTGGGTGGACCCACCTGGAGATAAATAGAGGAGTGGTGTCTCTGTTCCTAAGACCATCAGAAATACGTGCTTTCCGATGGTCTTAGGTGACCCCTGTGAAAGGGTCGTTTGACCCCAAAGGAGTCGCAACCCACAGGTTGAAAACCGCTCCTCTAAATATTTCCTTATTTGAGACAACTTTTATTTCTCCTTTAAATTTGATGGAAAGCTTTGCTAGATAAAGGATTCTTAGGTTTCAGCTGTCTTTCAATTTTTGGAATATGTTGCTCCAATTTCTTCTTTCCTAATGGTCTCTGCAGAGACATCTGAACTCATTCTTATCTATTTATCTTTGTATGTGACTGCCTTTTCTCTCTAGCTGCTCTCATGATCCTCTCCCTTCCTTTGAAGTTGGATAATTTGACTACTATATGTCTAGATGTGTTTTTTTTTTGGGGGGGGGTGGTTTGGAGGGGTTAATCTAAGTGATGTTCTCTCTGCTTCTTGGATGATTATCATCTCCTCCTTTGTAATATTGGGGGAATTTTCTTCCCAGAATTCCTTTACTATTTTAACTGTAGGCTTATTTGGTTTCTTCCTGCTCATGGACTGTGTAAGTCTGGATTGGCCAAAGAAACAAATTCATAGATGCTCATACATGTATAAGAAAGAGCTCTATATGAAGAGAAATTTTGTATTAAGAAAACATCCCAGCCTAGTCCAGATCAAGTTTATAAGACCTCTATTAGCCCATATGTCCGATACCGGTCTATAAATTCCCCTTCAGATTCATGCAACACATGCAATGACACCAAATTCAGGAAGATCACAGGCCAGTGGGTGGAAAGTCTTATGGATCCAGTGGAGGTAGAAGCATCTCATACTGACTTGAGTCTCCACATGGCTCTTTCGGCTCCATGACTCTGGTTCCATCAGCGTTGCTCCATGTGGCTTGTCAACAAGAATGTCTCACAGGGAGAGTGTGTCCTGCTTCCAGGGAGGAAGACAGGAGTTCCCAGAATCCTCAGGAGAAGGCTATGCCCACACAGAGGCCTCGTTGGCTATGAACTGATTGTTGGGCTAGACTCCACCCCTTCACAAGTTGACAGATTATGTAACTGCCACAGGGACCCCAATAATTCAAATATTTTTACAATTCATGGAATCCCACATCCTCCTCATACTTTCTTCAGATTCCTTTGCGCTTTTTTTGTTTGTTTGATTGCTTCTTTTTTTTTTTTTTGGCTGAATTCTGCTTGATTATCTTCCAGATTGTTGATTTGATTTTCCATTTATTCCATTATATTCTTGAGATCTGTCACCTGGTTCCCGGATTCTGCTACCTCATCCTTTAACTCTTGAATTTCCCTTCGTTGTGAGGATTCTTGTATCACTCTTTTGTCATCTGTTTCAGGATTGATCCCAATTTCTTGTATGCCTCTCAACATCATTCTCTTGAATTCTCTATCCAGCTGCTTCTTCTGTAAGCTTGGGTGATCTTCAGTAATTGATTTTTGTTTCTCTAGATTTTTGTGTGTGTGTGGTAGCTTCACCAGAAGCTGTTGGCTGCTGTCTGCATTGCATCATGAATGAACTAAGGTGTTCTTCTGGCTTCTGTGATTTTTAGGGAGGAGAGCTGGGTCTATAGGTTAGGGGAAGATCAGTTAGTTGCCAGAGAAGACATTATGTATAGATGATGAGGGTGTGTTAGTTGGGTGTATAGGAAAATAGGATATAGGTGCCCAGGAGTATATTTTCATTCATGGTATTAATCTCAGGAAACTTTACTGTTAACTGTGTTAATTTTGAATGAGTTGGTAAAGAGGATTATGCGAGATATGGTTTTACTTGGTAAATTAGAGGAAAATGTGTATTCTTGAGGTGTAGAAGTAGGTTCTAGAATTCTGGTGCATGAGAGGATATATTAAATCTACCAGAGTCCCATATCAACCTTGTAAACTATGGAAAGGAGAGTGCCGTTCTTCAATTATTTGTGTTTATAACAGAAGTCCCCTTTATAGTAGATTACTGCACAACTCAGAATTCTCCCCTCCTTACATACAGTCCCAGGGTGGATATAGGCTTTTATAGTTGGTGCCACAGGTAGTAGCGGTTTCTGATCAGAAGGTGGTGTGGCTAAGGCCAGTGGGACATTGTGTTCTCTGGCTACCTTGCCGGGGCAGGGAAGATCACCGAGTAACCCTGACATGCTGAGTTCCAATACCTTTGAAAAGAAAGGTTCCCTGTGTTTTCTTTCTCAGCTGCAAGAACCCCCAATTAAATGATCTTTTTTTAAAAATGAATAATTATAAGAACTACCTGAAGCCAGTTATGCCACAGGTTTGAGCTGTGTCTCTGTCTTACTGATGCTGGTTCTCTCCCTAGAAAGCTAGGGTTATCTATCTGGTGAGCCCAGCTGCACCTTTGCTATTATGTGATTATTCAGGGGTTCAGCAATGGGATTATCCCAATCAGGATTCAGATTTGCTGTCTGCAACGGTCTCCAGTGTCCAGAGCCTAAAGAAATCTAGGTGACTGTCCTTGTGGTCTCTTAGAGGGGCAGTCTATCCTGGGCCTCTTCCTAGTGTGGGGTATCACAGGGGCAAGCACAGGCTGGTAGCACAGGAGCATGCGGGGGTGGGGGTGGGGGGGCATGTGGACTGGTAGTGCGAGTGCTTGGGTTGGTGGCAAAAGCCTGGTAGAGGGAGGAGGGGGAAGCCTAAGGGGTGGAGGTACATCAGTCTCCAGGCAGGAATCTCAGGGAGCTGTAGGGGTGGGGTCACAGGAAACATGACTCCCAGGCATCTCGGGTCAGGGAGAGCTAGAGTGCCCTTGCCATGTGTTGCTGGTGCTGAGATTATGAAGCAGGGGTCTCAGGTGTGGGGGAACACAGGAGAATGTGTGTGGTGGCGAGTACCGCTGCGCCATCTCTGGGGAAACTGCCAAAGGTCCCCAGGGTACTGTGAAACTAAGACTCAGTCTGAATGCCGTGAATTGGCCCACTCTCCCACAGAACCATCAACAAGTCATAGGAAACATACAGACAGTGTACCTACATTGGTGCCATCTTCCCAGAAGCGATTGTTGATTTTTAAAGTAATGATTCCAACTCTTTCCTATTTCATAGAGTCTCAGCCTATAAAAATTATTCTATGAGCATGCTATCTCTGTAAATTCTCTCTATCACCTTCCACATTGTCTTTTCACATATGGCCATGAGAGAATGCAGAAGAAAATAAAATTTAATTATATTCTGTTCACTCTGGCATTCCTATATAAATATATTTATATAAAACATTGATCAGATTTTCTACCCTTGAATTAATTTAGGTCATTAAAGAAGTCCACTTAAGGTACCAATGGTTTCCCTGTGAAGAGAAACTGGAAGATCCAAGAGCCAAAAGCACATAAAACCACTGATTCTTAGACTACGGCTAATGATCTCAGGATTTCAGGCATCATTTGTACCAATTAGAACTAAGAAAACTACAAATTCCTCAGCTTGATTTAAGAATAAACTTTCGGAGAGCTCTGTCTCCTGGGATTCTCTGGAGCACATCCATGGAGGCTGATGTCCCGAAGGAAGCTTCAAAGGGCCCCACTAACAAATCATTATTTTGAGAGAAGAAATCTTGACCCAGGATGAACTGATCACTCTGAATATAATTCTCCTAAATTCTAAAGAAATTTTTGCCATTTCTTGAAAGCTTTACATAGGGGCTTCAGTGTTACCGAATGCCATTTGTCATAAAGTTTAGAGAGATTCTTTTCCCTAGATCAGAAAGGAAAAGAAAAACCTTTCTCCTTCAATTAAATTGATTGTGGCCAGTTTCTGGTTTTTTTCCTTTCAGGCCACTTGTGGTCAAAGACACACCTTGGGACCAAACGTGCTACCCTGGGATGCATTAGCGCTGTGAGTATTGCTTTGTCACAAAGACAGAAAGAAAGCTATTCTTAAAGTTTTGTTTTTTTGTAAAACAAATACATAAAGCTAGCTTTAATGCCTTGTGGTCTTGAAGTAAATTCTAATAGATGATTTTCAGCTTCAAGCTAAAAAGTCATAACAATAACCTTTGAACTTAGAGCTTCCTAAAGGAAAGAAATGTTTATTTATTGCACTTTAATGGAAGTCATCAATCCTGGGGTTGAATTTCAAGCTGGTTGTCTTTATTTGCATTCCAACTCAATGCAGTCCACAAGTACTGATTCTAGATGCATATCCCTTTGTGAAACCTACCGTGTAAATACTGACTGTCCCTGCTTTAAAGGTGTCTACCACTGGGCTTCTTCAAATTTATTCCATATTTAAAGTCTTGAAAAAAGGGAAATTTGCTCCCATTAACACCTAAAAAAGAAACACAGAAAATTTGGAGAATGGTTATGGGTATAGTTGGAAATGATAACTATTGTTAATGTCATTGAAATGTACAAATTGAAAATATTTTGTTACATACATATTTACTGCAATTAAAACAACAAGCAAAAGGCAAAGCTTACACTGCCCTTACCCTAAATCCAGAGCAACAGATACATCTATAAACAATGTTCTTTTTTTCTTCTTAGACTACAAAAAGCTTAAGACAAACAAGATTATTTATAGCCACAATCATCACAGCTGAGAAAGGCAAGGTCTTGAGAGAAATAATTCAATCTAAGAACCATTGAACATGAAAAGTTAACTGTAACCAAGATAGTATGAATAACCTGAATAAGTAAGAAACTATATCTCTAATTAGAGTAAAATCAGGCAGACGGTTTGCATGCAGCAAAACCCACAAACAGAAAGGCTGATCCTTGGAACAATCAGCCATAGGCAATCAAAAGGTCAGCATTTGCACAGAATTAAAGTCCTGAAGGCAGGAAAGATTAGAACAGAATATCAAATGGAAGAAGAGAGGAAGGGGAATAAGTGATTGCAATCAATGTCATGAAACAAATGTGTATGAATTATTGTATGGACAATCAATTTGCTGACATTATCCCACTACTAGCCCAACAAAATGTAAAAGAAAGAAAAACTGGAAGGTAGACTTTGAAATAAATTATTCAGCAAGCTGTTATATCTCCAGATTTGAAATGAGATAGCAGCACATATAAATGTATTCATATGTCAATCTATACAAACTTACAGATAACTGAAGACTACAACAATAAGCTTTTCTTTTACATAATTATTTTAAAATACCTTGTACGTTTATTTTTACCAGGTCCTGTGCTAGACCCTGTAGATAACATTTGCTGGCTCAAAGACCTTGAAATCTATGTAGAAAGCGACATAAATAGAAAATATAATTCTGTTAGTGGCTAGTTATGTAGTGTTTTCCAATGGTCTTAGGCGACCCCTGTGAAACGGTCGTTCAACCCCCAAAGGGGTCACGACCCACAGGTTGACAACCGCTGACTCAAACTCACTGCTATTGAGTCAATTCTAAATCATAGAGAGCCCATAAGATATGAAACAACTGCCCCTGCAGGTTTCCAAGAGTGGAACTGTTTATGGGAGTAGAAAGCCTCATCTTTCTTTAGTGTTTAGTTCAGTATTTAAAATTCCACATAAAGTTAGTTTCCTACTAAAGTTATTTTCTTGTATATCGCTATCATGCTAACTCTTGGATATTGCTATCTTGCTAACTCTGGGTATCTAAGCTTCCTCAGAATCTCAAAAAATATTATGTGTATTCACAACACAACGCAGTCTAATTAGCTGTCACAATCCAGTCTAATTAGCTGTCCTGGCAGCTACCCCTGATTCAATATCCCTGCACTTGCTCTGTATCTTTCTGCTGAATACTACTGCTAATTCTGTTGATACTCCTACAGCTGCTACTTGGGCCTTATAATGTAAACCCATGCCAGGTTCCTTACAAGAGTGAAGAGAATATGTCTCTTCCTTTACACACCCTACCTTATCACTTAGATAGCACAGCAGTACTGTCTGTGACCAGGATCTCAAAAGGACTAATTGCAATATGCTCCATAATGCATGCATCAGGGAGACCAGCAAACACCATGCCACTCCTTCCACAATCATATTCAGACACACACAAGCGCAAACAAACACACATAAACACATATTTTTGCCATGTTAGCAACTCCTTGATTCAATATTTCCCCCTCCAACAATTTTAAGAATCCATGATAGTTAGCTGCTTCCCCAGAAGCCTGTCCCATCTGTAAGTTTATCAGACATGCTAGGACCAGCCTGGATCCTAGCTTCTGCTCAAGGTGGAATCTCTGTTCTACCTCTGTTTCCACAAACATTGAATCCTAGCTTAGAATACATGTTCTCTCTTCCACTTCTCTTTTCTGATTTAACTTCTCTAGAACTTAGCTTTTGAAGGAAATGATGGCTCAGAGGTGGTTCCTTTCCATATGGGAGACTCAGGTTCTATTTCTGGCCAATGCAATATATCTGCAGCATTCCCAATGACTGTCAATGGAACCTGTGTGCTGGCTAAGATGCAGGACAGCTTTCAGCTTTAGTGACATATTGAGTTACACAGTGGACTGCTAATCAGAAAATCAGTAGTTCAAAACCACCAAACCCTCTTCAGAAAAAAAGATGAGGTTTTCTACTCCCAAAAAGATTTCTTCTAAGATCGGTGTAAGATATGAAAAAAATAATAATTTATACCTTACCAAGGGGTCACAAGGGTGGGGATGGGGGAGTTAATACCAAAGGCTCAATAGAAAGTAAATATCTAGAAAAAAATGATGATAACACATGTACAAATACGCTTGATACAATTGATGTATGGATTGTTATAAGAGTTGTTTAAGAGCCCCCAATAAAATGATATTTTAATTTAAAAAAATACAAAATCTGCAATGTATACCCATAGTTTTTTCTCTGAAGGAGTTAGAGTTTTAGAACAGTGGCAGCATTGTTAATTTAGAATTTTGCTACTTGAAGATTTATAAAAATAAAATTAAAATAAAGCTTTCCCCTAGGAAAATCCATGAGAGCAGTCCTACTTTCTCCTATATGGTCACCATGAGTGGGAGTCTTTTTCAGTTTATGCATGGTGACCATCTCTAGAGCAAGGAACAAGATTCTGTTTAGGGCCTCCTTCTCTAAGTAGCCTCCTCCCTCCCTGCCCAGGCTGGGTAAAGTGTCCCTTCCTCGTGCTCCCAAAACAATCTGTGCACAAATTCACACATTCACTCACATGGTACGTTATCATTATTACATGTGGTTTCTCTCCCGATCAATAAGCACCAGTAGAATTTGCAAACTCGCAAGTTTTATTTTGGGCTGGAAAGCTTACAACACTTTGTGTGGCAATAAAGATAATTCCATTTCTACCTTATACAGGCTCAGCCAATTACAGTGACTTTCCACTACTCCAACCAGCAACATTTTTCAAAAATCTGTTCTGTGTTTGTGGCTTTGCTTGATAAATCTACCTTGAAACAACCTGCACAATCTGTGAGTGAGCCGCTCGTCGAGTCTCAGGCGGCGCTTCATCAGTGTAAGTGTTGCCCTCACTCAGTGCTTGTTTTAGTGCATTCAAAGCATTGGTCATTGTGTGTGTGTGTGTGTGTGTGTGTGTGTGTGTGTGTGTGTTCTGCTTTATTTGTGAAAAATATTGAAACCACGGCTCCAAAGAAAGTTAACTAAGAGGAAAACTGAGAGTCATGACAGAATTGAAGAAGGAAATCATTGAGGAATTTGAAACGGTTCCCTAGTTGTATGATTTGGTGGCTGAATACAACATGACTAAGTCACCATTATCAATACTTTTGGAAGAAAATGTGATTAAAGAAGCCAATGTAGCAAAAGGTCTGGAATCATTAACCACGAAGCAAAGAACCCAGACCATCGAAGAGGTTGAAAAGTTACCATTAATTTGGATACATCAGAAACAACTCAGTGGCAATAGCTGTCAGAGACAGTGATGTGCAGAGGGCTCGAAGCCTCAATGGTGATTTAAAATCCTGGAAAAATGAATTTATTAGTGTAGTTTGGGGGCCTCAGAAACAATTGTTTGGTTTTCCAATATTTCCTATGAGAGTAATATGTTTACTTCTTAAAATTTTCAGGTTTTGAACACAAATTTGAACAAATTAAATTCAACAAACCAAGGTATCATTGTATATTGGTCATTAGCAGAAGTTTAAATGCTACAAATTTCTGTCGTTTCTTGGAGTTTGTGGAATACAGACAAAGAATAATTCTTCCCTCATCTAGAAAAGAGGTAGCAGGAAGTGGAAGTAATTTGATGGGTGGGGGAGGTTCTCAGATGAGGAAGAATTGAGCAGCATACCAATGAACTGTAAGCTGCCAATTTGATACGGGTTCCTAAGTACTTTGAGAATGTGCAGTTGATTTGAACAGCAATTTACCTTACCCGTATCAAATGAAAACAATCAGAAAATATCCTCAATTTAATAGAGGAGAATTTACTACTTTCTAGTGACAGTGGATTGAGGTTTGCTATTGGGTACTAGAAAATTCTCATCCTATAAATTTAATGTGCAAACAGAGTATTTGGCATGAATACATAAAAAGTCACGAAAGGAAATTCTGGTAGGAATGTGTCTTCCAGAATTTCCAATTTGTTTCCTTAGCATTTACTATTCTTTTCACTTTTTTTTTAGGTTAACATCTAATGGGTCTTTATTCAATGAAGAGTAGTACTTACTATATCCTAGAAGAGATATTGGGTGGTATAAATGTTTAACACACTTGGCTGATAACCCAAAGGTTGAAAATTTAAATCCACCTAGAGGAGTGGTTTTCAACCTTCCTAATGCCTTTAATACAGTTCCTCATGTTGTGGTGACCCCCGCCCAACCATAAAATTATTTCCGTTGTTATTTCAGAACAATAATTTTGCTACTGTTATGAATCAGGCAACTCCTGTGAAAGGGTCGTTCGACCCCCAAAGGGGTCATGACCCACAGGTTGAGAACCACTGACCTAGAGGAATCTCATAAGAAAGGCCTAGTCATTAAATTAATAATACTATCAATAAACTTACCTTATATCCCAAGGGAATGATTTATAGTGTTCTGTATAATAAAATGATAATTATGTTTCTAAGGTGAACCAGAGACATATGTAAACCATAGATATACAAATGGTGCTCATACTTAATTCTAGTACCAATCTGAGAACAATTCATTCTTATGAAATGGCTCTCTTGATGGTCACCCTCATAAAGAGATTACTGAAGATATGGGTGCTGCAGCAAAATGTGGTAAAGAAACTAGAGGATCCCCAGCTATCAGAAAGAATAGTTTCGGGGGTCTTTTAAAGGCTTGTCATCAAACAAGCAGCCATCTAAGTGAGGCATCAACTAAGTCCACATGGGAGAAGCACACCAACCTGTGTGATTCAAGGATTGTAAATAATAAAATCCAAATCTGAAGGAGGAAATGGTATCAGAGCTTAAATTGTGAACACCTGGTTTGTAGAAGGCTATAGATGACTGTGGAAGGCCAAACTTTTGCAGGGTCCCCTCACAGATTAAAAACTCTGGTGAATTCCCTCTGACCTTCTTCCAGGGAAGTGAATAGCCTTGCTACCAGACAAAGAACATTGCAAAGTCGATTATGGCAGACCTTGTCAGATTAAGAGGTAATACATGATCATTTGATCTCCATTTTGATCCATTTTGAAGTTGTTTCACTTTTTAATATTTTCTTCTTTCTTGATTGAGATTTTTGTTTTGTCATTGTTGTTGTTTTTTCTTTCTTTTCTGTTTGCTTGCTTACTTGCTGGCTTCCTGTTTGTGTTTTGTATGATCTTCTGTCATTGAAACTCAGAATATGTAGATCTTTAGAAATAGCAACTGGATTGATAATCACCTAGGGGCATGGCAGGGGAGGATAGAGGGAGATGAGGAGCTAACAACAGTGAGTTCAAGAAGAAAATGTTCTGAAATTGATTGTGGTGTTCATTGCACAAATCTTCTAAATATTATTGCATTATTAAATTGTATGATGTGTGATATAAATGCCAACAAAACTATTTTTTCAGCCATTTAAAATTCTATGAAGTACAATTTTACTATGACACAGGGCTGCCCTGATTCAGAGTCAATGTGTGATAATTGCTACTTATATACAAGATATTGATTCAGCTGATCTTGGTATTTTAAGTTAAAGTTTATTTTATTTCCCTACTTACCAAGCAGTTTTATACATTCAATTTGGAATTTTTTGAGTCTCCTTTAATAAAAACAGTATCTGAAATGAAATTTGAAAGTGGATTATTATTAAACTTTGAAGAACTCTGTTGTGTTATCCAAATTGAACCACTAATATCATGGCAATGTTTCGTAGTTATATAAATCCATATACAAGGGACTTCGACTTTTTTACCTGACCTTTCCAGAATCTTCAACTTTTTATGGAGAAACTTCATTGTCTTTCAATTCCATTTGTCCACGAATTTTGTGACGCCTCCTTGTCTGTTTATACTCATTTTTCTTAAACATAGCTATTTTACAAAACTCAAGAATTTTCATTACAAATATAATATTGGACTGGGTATTAAGTTTTTAAACTCACAGTTGTGTTTATCCCATTATATAAAACTGTTCATTTAAAATAATCAGATGTCTTATTGACATATAAACCAATAGATTTTCCTTGTAGCTACATAAGAAGTTTAAATATTTAACGGCACTATTTGTCATTCAAGGGTACTTAATATTTTCAAAGTCCATTAAAATGGATTGGGGTGACAAAAGAACAAACCAAATCATAAGTAAGGAAGAGGTGTGCTGTGTATGTGTGTACATGTGTATGTGGGGGCAGAAGTGCTGAAGGACCCAGGATCCTCCTTTTTTGTGTGTCCAAACTGTATTCAAGTATACATGAATGTGCGACTTCTGAGCGGCTCTCTTTCTGCTGTTCCAGGATAGAATGAGAAATGGCACCGCAATCACAGACTTCATTCTCCTAGGCTTTCCTGGGATCCAAGGACTACAAACTCCTCTTTTTATAGTAGTTTTTCTTGTCTACATATTAACCATTGCCGGCAATGGGCTCATTATTGTCATAGTCTGGGCTGAGCCTAAGCTACAAATTCCAATGTATTTCTTCCTTTGCAACTTGTCCTTCCTTGAGATCTGGTACACCACCACAGTCATCCCCAAACTGCTAGAAACCTTTGTGGTGGCAAGAGCAGTCATTTGCATTCCTTGCTGCTTGGTACAAGCCTTCTTCCACTTCTTCCTGGGCACTACAGAGTTCCTCATTCTCACTGTCATGTCTTTTGATCGCTACATAGCCATCTGCAAGCCCCTCCGTTACTCCACCATAATGACCAGCAACCTCTGCCTGCAGCTGGCCCTCAGCGCTTGGGGAGGAGGTTTCACCATTGTCTTCTGTCAGATGCTACTGCTTGCCCAGCTGTCATTCTGTGGCAACAATGTCATCGATCATTTCTATTGTGATGTTGGTCCCATCTTGAAAGCAGCCTGTGCTGACACCACTCTTTTGGAGCTCCTGGGTCTCATGGCAACCGCCTTAGTAATCCCAGGTTCACTCTTATTTACCATGATTTCTTACATCTACATCTTATCTACCATTCTACGCATTCCTTCGGCTTCTGGACGCCAGAAGGCTTTCTCTACCTGTGCCTCTCACCTCACTGTTGTCACCCTGCTCTACGGAGCTGTTCTGTTCATGTACCTGAGACCCTCCACACACTCCTCCTTTAAGATTAATAAGGTGGTATCTGTGCTCAATACTATCCTTACCCCACTTCTGAATCCCTTTATTTACACCATTAGAAACAAAGAGGTGAAGGGTGCCCTAAGGAAGGCAATGACTTGTCCAAAGGCTCATCATCAAGAGTAAAACATGAAGCAAAGTCCATAGTTTTAACTGGAGTGTGTGAGGAGTACTTGAAGTTCACGAGAGAACCAGTTCTAATAGCTGGAGATATCTGCAGATTTAGAGAAGCCTATTGTGGTGGTTATGTAATTTTGTGTTAACTTGAAGTGGAGGGGTGGAGTGTAGCCTGGCAATCAGGTAACAGCCTGTGGGTGTGGTCTTCTCATAAGAAGGATCCTGGGAACTTCCTCTCTCTCTCTGCTTCACTCTCCTGCTATCGAGTCACTCAGAGAGCTGCCAGAGCCACTGCCATTGGATCAACACAACTCTACACCTACCAGCAGTGATGTTTCTGCATTCTGCATCATTGTATGCGGCTTCGTGAGTCTGAAGAGGGACTTATGAACTAGTATTGGACTGATTGACGAGTTGGACTGGGTTGAGATGCTTTGTTGATACATAATTACTTCTTGATATAAAACTCTCTCTTACACATTTATGAGTGTCACTGGATTTGTTTTTCTAGTCAACCCAGCCTAACACACCTACTTAGGTCCAATGGTGATGTTTCTAACATCATCAGTGATGAACATTAAGACATTCAAGGAGCCACAAGTTAGATCTGATTTCTTTCACCATATGAAATATCAAGGTCTAAAGACACCAACAATGGTCCAAATTCCACTGTTTTTCAGCCTCAGTGACCGGAGGAGCTACATGGGTATTTTGTAGTACAGAGTTTGAGACTTCACAATGGGCTGTTTTGGGGTTTCTTGAATCCAAAAATGTAGGTAGCTCATCTCTCACCTATAGAGTAACAAGCTCACGAGGCTCATCCAAGCAATATCATTAACAGCCACCTACATATATCCACCTACAAAATTAATAATTTTTCCATTATCAACAACTTGAATAACAAGTTGAGTTGATCAACATATCTGAAACAAATCCTGACTTGACACTGAGCTTATGAGTTTATTTGTTACTAAAAGTATACAGTTAAGTAATGTCGTTATTATGTGTTCCACAGAATATTGGTTATTGAAAACTGGATTTATTATTCAAACTTAGAAAAGGTTAAGCAGGTTCTTTCACTACCGATCTTCTTTTTTTAAAAAAATAATTTTATTGGGGGCTCTTACAACATCCCATACATCAATTTTATCAAGCATATTTGTACATATGTTGCCATCATCATTTCTAAAACATTTTCTACTTGAGCCCTTGGGATAAGTTCCTCTTTTTCTCCTCCCTCTCCCAATCTTCCACCCTTGTGAATCCTTGGTCAATTACATATTATTATTATTTCATAACTTACACAGTCTGTTGTCTCCCTTCACCCACATTTCTGTTATTTGTCCCCCTTTTTTGGGGGGGAGGCTATCTATCCAACCTTGTAATGGATTCTCCCTTTCTCCCCCTTCCCCCTCTCTGACCATCCCTACCCTCATGATATTGCTACCCTCACTATTGTTCCTAAGAGATTTTATCTGTACTATGGATCTTCTTAGGAACTTTTTAAACCTATGTTGAAGAAAACATTTTCCCAATCCCATGATTATGTATATGTGTGATGATTAATTTTACATGTAAACTTTGTTTAGTAAAACACTAGTCTAGTTACTGTTAAGAAGAAATTACATATGATTAAATCCATTGGCTTAAGTGAAGCAGATTACCATCTGTGTAAGTCTGGGTACTCTAGAGAAACAAATCCACAGAAACTCATGTACAAGACAGCGTTTTATATAAAGGGTAAGTGCACATCATGAAAACATCCCAACATTAACCCATTAACCCATATGTCCAACACCAATCCACAAAGTCCTCCTCCATCTCAGAAAACAGAGGCAATGAGGCTACCTGCAGGAGGAAAGCCAAGTCAGTGAATGTGTAAACATCTCAGCGCCAGCAGAGGTCTCCACAAGGGTGTTCTAGCACCCAGGGCTGCATCAGGGTAGGTCCATGTGGCTTCTCCTTGGGGATTTCTTGCAGGAAGTCAGCCTTGCAAGGTAAAGCAGGGAACTGGCTAAGGCAGCTGCACCCTAGTCCGACCATCAGAAAGCAAGAGACCCAAGAACTAGAAAGGTGAGGCTCACCGAGCCACTTATCCCTCCTCCACTCAATTAACCCCACATGTGTTTATCGGCCAGGTTGGCACAATAAACTAACTACCTCACCACCCATAATGTGAGTTGGCCTCATTCAGTCAGTTGAAGACCTTCAGAGCCAAAAGGAAGTTTCCCTGTGTGTTCTGCACTTACATTGTAAATATACCATTTTCCTGAACACTTCTAATATTTATTCTTCTAAATATCTGACCTACAATTTTGAGACAAAATAGTACCAGAGTCTATAAGTTATAGGCTGATCGTGTATTTACCAGCCCCCAACAATCCTGTTTCTGTGTGTGTGTGTTTTTGATTTTCTCCCTGTCTAAATATACATATATATACATACATCTATATACTTCTATATAGAGAGATATAACAGAAATATGTATATACATGTATACATATATATGCACATACAAGTGGGTACCCCCCAGAAAAATGGATAAAAGCTCTGCTGGGAGGATCTTTCATAGTATGCGTTTTACCCTCTAATCAAGCAACTATCTCTGAATTAGTGCACCCAGTGGCATCACCTGGGAAGTTTCTCTCTGTTCACAGTGAATTTTTTGTAAAAGCAGTTTCACTCAAACCTCATTTTTTGTGATGGCCAATTTAAGAGAACAACTTGCAGCTGTGAAATTTTGTTTTCTGCTCAAGGAAAATGCCACAGAAGCTGTTGTGATGTTGAACACAGCTTACAAGGACAGCACTATGGGAAAAACTCCAGTGTACAAGTAGTTTTTTCATTTCAAAAATTGTGAAATGTCAATTGATGACAAACCTC
>NW_022109066.1:331540-333169 GCF_000313985.2 Echinops telfairi
TTATGACCTGAAAACAAACATCAATCAAGCCAGGGGAAGATGGCATCATGACCTCATCCAAAATAAAGCTTGTCAAGTGAAATCAAAGATCAAGACTATGTTCATTTGTTTCTGTTTTTGTTTTGATGTGAGGGGGATAGTGCATTTGGAGTTCATTCCACCAGGTCAGACTATTAATCAAGCTTTCTATTTAGAGGTTCTGAAAAGATAATGTAAGAGTGTGTGACAAAAAAAACCTGGCAGACAAAGGACTGGTTTTGCCACCACCTGACAATGCACCTGCTCACACAGCCATCTCAGTGCACCAGTTTTTGGCAAAGAACAGCATGCTTCTCTTGACCCACACAACTTACTCACCTGACCTCACTCCTTTCAACTTCTTTTTGTTTCCACAAATGTAGAGGGACATGACAGGCAGATGTAGAAGAGGTGAAGAAAAAAATAAGAGAGATGCTGTCAGCCATACAAACAGATGAGTTTGAAAAATGTTTCCAAGAATTGAATCACAGATTTGACAAATATATTAAGTGCAATGGAGAGTACTTTGATAAGGTTGTTTTGTTTTAAAAAAAATGTAAAGGCATAGCTTTGGGAAAAAAAATAATCTGGATTTTTTGAGGTACCCTTTCATATATAGATACCCATTTACCCAGATTTATTGGTATCCATATATATACATACAGGAGAGAGCTTCATAAAGTTTGTGGGAAAAGTAAATTAATTATGTATATGTACAAAGTATATACATACAAACTCACATATATGAGAGAACTTCAAAGAGTTCATGGAAAAAGGACTTAAAAGATAATGAAAATTTCCATGAACTTTTTAAACGCCCCTCATATATGCATGCATGCACACACATGCACAGAGAAATGTAAGTAAAAAGTATCGTGACTAAGGGTCCAGTTCATATGTGCACAGGTGTATCCCAACCAAAACAGGTTTAACATGTTTCTGCATGTTTGTAGATATATTCCCTCAGTAATACAATTGTTTTAGTCTCATTAGGGTGCCTTTTAAAAAAGGACACTTTGGGCTCCATGGGGGGGGAAATGACTTTGAAGTTAGGGCCAATATCAAATTTTTAACAAAACTCAGTCAACAGCTTCTCAAATCATTAAAGCTTTACAATAAATTTACAAAAAACAGTTTTTAGATGGATCAATTGTCTTAAGGAACCCCTCAAAGATGAGCCAAGAGAGGGAAAACCATAAACTTAGACAAATGAAGAAATTGTGGTTGAAGTCCAGAAACTGGTGTAAAAAGACCAAAAAGTTATCACTGAGACAATAGAATCTCACATAGATCATCATTGCAATTTTAAGCAAATATTAGCCTCAGCAAGCTTTCACGTAGATGGATGCCAAAAACACTGACCAAAGATCACCTGGCTCAAAGAATTGATCTTTCCATCTGTCTTGTAAGCAAGATTGCAGCTAAGGAGACAATTTTGTGGAATAAATGGTAATTAGGGATAAGTCTAGGGTTTACCAATTCAATTCCTAGACCAAAGTCCAATCAAAACAGTAGCTTCTGAGGGGATTTACTGAGCCAATTAAATTCAGACAATAGAGGTGAGATGAGAAATTTAGGGTGACTGATTTTTATGGATTCTTTTTTTTTTTT
>NW_022109066.1:342599-343657 GCF_000313985.2 Echinops telfairi
CTGGACTATGGCCAGAGGGTATTAATCAGAGGCTTAATCCAAGGTCCTGCAAATGGATTTTGGGTGTACACTGTCATCCATTGCTTTCTGAAAATAGTGTTCACAATTTAAACTCCTATGCCATTCCCTGCTTCAGATTTGGATTTTATTATTTACACTCCTTGAATCACACCGGCTGATGTGCTTCCTTCTTGTGGACTTAGTTGATGCCTCACTTAGATGGGTCCTTGTTTGTAGACAAGCCCTAATGATCCCAGAAGCTATTCTTTCTTATAGCCAGACATCATCTGGTTTCTTCACCACACTTTGCTGTAGCGCCCATATCTTCAGTGATATCGTCATGACGGCAAGCAATGAGCATGGTCATAATTACCAATATTTCCTAACTTGAGGCTAAAATCAAATGCGAGTGCAAAATCCATTGACATACTCAACTAACTCACTGCCATCAAGTAAATGCTGATGCACAGCGACCCTTTAGGACAGGGTAGAACTGCCCTGTGACTTTCCAAGACTCCTAGAAAGCCCTGTCTTTCTACCTTGGAGCTGCTGGAGGTTTCAAATGGCTGAGCTTTGGGATCTCAGCCCAACTGGAGATCATTGCTTAAAGAATTATTATGGGAGCTTATTAAGGGAAAGCTTTCAGAAAATTGAATATTGCATTGCTGAGGGAAAGACCAAGGACATTGTGCTAGGAACTTTTTCTGTCATGACAATGCACTTATTCTTTCTCCAAGTATAGCAAGGGCTGTCCTATGAGGATTTCACTGGAAAACTTTAGCCTACCCACACTAAATCTCAAATCTTACCTCTTCAAACTTTTTGTTCCCAGAATTCAAAGAGCATTAATAATAATTTATAAATTATCAAGGGTGCATGGGGGGCGGGGCAGAGGAAGGGAGGGGGAGGGGAGAAAGGGAAAATGAGCTGATTACGGGAACCCAAGAGGCAAGCGAATTTTGGGAATGATGAGGGCAACAAATGTATAGATGTGCTCTACACAATTGATCTATGTATTGTGATGAATTTTATGACCTCCAATAAATTGATTTAAAAAA
>NW_022109066.1:344240-350804 GCF_000313985.2 Echinops telfairi
TGTGTACATATTTATGTGAGTGTACACTTACTTATATTTTATATTTCACTGGTTCTATTTTCTCTAAAGAATCCTAAGGCAATATCAAAGTGCCTGCTGCATGACCTTAAAACTCACAGTTAGACTTCCTTACAAGCTGTGGCCTCAATGACTAATGTAAGCCAGAATAACGACTGCCAAAAGGGGATGTTACAGTATTCTCCTTAATCAATCAAATGATGGTGCAGGCAAAAATTTCCTCTTTCCTTAGATCTAGATTGTCTTCTTTTGACTCAGAGAGATGTTCTCTCAGAACTAAACTTCCATTTTAGTACTGCAGGTCTCTTATGTGGAAAGGAGTAAGTTGGGTTTTGTTCATTCAATTCTAACTATCTTTGTGTGCATTATAAATCTTCAAGAGAAGATAAGATAAAACACCCTTCCCAAGAATATTCAACCAAACAAACCCTGCTGCTGTTCAGTGGATTCCAACGTACAGTGATCCTATAGGGAAGGGTAGAATTGCCCAATAGGGCTTCCAGGTGACAGGTCTGTGTTAAAGCAGGTTGCCAAGTCTTTCTCCCATGGAGCAGCTGGCAGGCTTGAACAGTCGACCTTTATGTTAGCAGTGGAGTACTTTTTAAAAAATCATTTTACTGGGGGCTCATACAACTCTCATCACAATCCACACATGCATCAATTGCATAAAGCACATTTGTACATTCGTTATCCTCATCATTCTCAAAGCATTTGCTCTCCACTTAAGTCCCTGACATCAGCTCCTCATTTTTCCCACTCGCCCCTGCTCCCCGCTCCCTCGTGAATCCCTGATAATTTATAAATTATTATTTTGTCATATCTTACACTGTCCAACATCACCCTTCACCCACTTTTTTGTTGTCCGTCCCCCAGGAGGACTTATTCAGCAAAGAACCATTGCACCTCTGATGAAAGGCTTCCTGCTGTGGTTGTCTTTAAGTGTTCCTCTAGAGTCTGCTCTGTTTCGGGGTATCCGATTATCACTGTGATGGTCGCAAATATGCAACTAAATCAAGGTTAGTATTTTTTTCAAAATCTAGGACCAAAAAAACCTTAAATACAATAGAGACAAATTCTGAAGGAAGCATCTGGAGGGAGAGTGACTGAAGCTTCCCATTCCATGATTGCTTAACTTGTGATGTAACTCCTTTAGCTGCCTCGTCACCTGCCTTCTCAAGCCACTGCTTTAGCCTTGCAGCTTGGTTGCTGGTAAGCCAGAAAGATTAGAAGGAATTGTCCTTGTACAGCTTACCCTTTTGCTGGCATTTAATTAAAAGTGATTTACTGTTCCAAGATGGACTAGCTGTAATCCAGGACACAGGAAGGGGGCCTGTTCTAGAATCATTTATGCCCCATGTTATCATACTTTGTAGTGTGTTGGCCAAGTGACTCTTTTGGGTACTGGTGAGATGTCAGCTAGCCTGGGAAGCACTGAGGCAAATGCTGATGCCTGGCTAGAATGAAGCCTCTGTGGGGTGGTGGACTCTTGAATAAGATGAAGCCACTAAATGCAGCCTCAGGAATAAAATATGTTTCACCTTCAGTCTGTGCCTGTGTGCTTGTCCAGGTGGTGGCTCCTCACCCTCTTCCCACCCCTGTGCCTAAGGTACGAAGTGACAGCATCTGTTGACTCCATTACCACTTTAAATCATTTCTTATATGATGCATAGTATTAGCTTCTTAAATGACCTCAGCACATTCACTCTTGGATCTCTCCTTCTAAACCATGGCCAGAAACATCTTACCCAAAACTGCATACCTCATCATGTGACTTAATAAATTAAACTTCTCTTATAGCTTCCCATAACTTAAGTGCAGATAATGTTTCATTAGATCTATAAGACTCTGGTCTACCACATCTGCTCTCTATTCACAATACCAGACTTACTTCATAACTATTGCTATTGCTCTCTGATTTCAGATGCACTAGTCTTTTCTCAGTTTCTATACTATCCCTAATTCTTTCCCATGTCAGAGTTATACTTCCCTTCACCTGAAGTATTATGTCCTACCCATCCTTCCTCCCATCTCTTACCACCAACCTAATGGTGTCAAGTTAGTTCCCAGTTATTCTTCAAACGTAAGCTCAAATGTTGCTACTTAACAAAACTTCCCTTATCTCCTTTCTGCCACCACTACCAGAATCAGATCCTCCACTTACAAGCCCTCATACCACTCTGTAATTCTCCTTTATAGAACCTTTACCACAATCATAATGAATATATTGCATGAGTTATTTCAACTCAATTTCCTTACTCACAGATTCTTCATCAAACACACACACACACACACACACACACGCCATGAAAGTTAGAGCCATAATGATAGAGACTATGTCTTTCTTGTTCTCCGCTGTGTTCCCTCTGCTGCTCTAACAAATTCATGGGATAATGAGTCAGGTACGGTGCAGGATGGAGGAATCAGGGAAGACATGGACAGTAACTGGGTTCATTATACTCAGTTTGCAGACTCAGGGAGGCATGATATACTGTGATGTAGGGCATGGTTATAAGCTAGAATTACAGGGGAGAACCTACAAGAGAGTGGGGTAAAGAAGGTTTTGTGCATTAGTAAGGATTAGAATTTTTAGATAATTCTGCAAGCTTAGGAACATAGAAGCTAATGATGCTGTTGGATTCTCAGTCCTGGGACAATTAGGGTGGATGTATAGTGGGCCCAGGAGTGTAAGAGTCTGCTAAAGGATTTGGGCCCAGGAGTGTAAGAGTCTGCTAAAGGAGTGGATTTAATCAGTTACTTAAGAAGGGGAAGATTGCCTTCTGACAAGATGGCGACTGAGTAACACAGCAGAGGGAATCTGCAGAAATCAGCACAGGGGAGTCACTGAGAGGGAAATTCAACACTGTTGGGTCACAGGAGGAGCATCACAAACCTAAGTAGGCACAGATCCACTAGGTTTTGAGGAGATGTGGGCGTTTGGATTACTGCTATAGAGGCCAGCTAAGGATTAACCATAGCCCTGCCACAGCTCCTTTGGCCAGCCCAAGAGCTTTATCTCAACACAGTCACAGTGTGACACCACCTCAGGGCAAGACTTCAACCCCTCCAGCCCCACAGTCAGGCAATCAGGAATCAGCTATATCATTACTTTTCTTTCTCTCTCTTCTCTCTTTCCTCACACAGTCACAGCAAGCTCAGTTTTTTTTCCTCCTCTTGTTCCTCTCACACACCACTGCCAGTCTCCAGGCCACTCCTCTTCTCCCAGGGCAACTACACCTGCCTAACATCCACCTTCCACTTCAAGGGAACTCATACCTACATTCCAAGGCACTTTAAGCGGCTGGGGAAATCCAGCTCATCTTCCACAGCAGGGAAACTCATGCCTACCATTCAAGGCCCTCTAAGCAGCTGGGGAAGTCCTGCCCACCCTTTGGGGTGCTACACTTGGCTGGGAGAACATCTACCTGGCTTCTGGAGCACTCCACATGGATGGGGAAGCCCCTGCTCATCCTCCATGGTCCCACATGGCTGAGGGAATTTCCTCAAGTCTGCCATAGTGCCTCACATGGCCTAAGGCAGGTCTGACAACACTCTCCAGTGATTAATGCTGCCGTGGGAACCTCTGCATGACCTACAGGGGATGTAGATGACTAGCACAATTCTGCCTACCAGCCATGGTGCTCTACACGAAAGTGGGCACATCCACCTGCCCTCCACAGCATGTCAGTTGCAGCAGACACCCCTGAACACCTTCTGAGGTAACCCAAGCCACCGTGGGCCACACCACCATGGCTTCCTGTGAGATCATCCAGTGCAATGCTATCCTCAAGGATCCACAACCACCCAACCACCATCCCCTGAGAGGATAATCCAACTTGCCTCTCCAAATAACTGAATACTGCTTGGCTAAAAAAAGAGTGAAACCACATGAGGTTAAAGCAGTAGCCCAACCCCACAGTGCAATTAGCTGAAGGCTGCAGGCAGTTCGAAGAAGCATTCTTATGAGTCTCCCAAAGAGCGAGCCCAGTGCTCTACAACTTTCTGGATCAGGAGTCCTCAAACTACGGCCTGCAGGTCACATGCAGCCCACCGAGGACATTTATCTGGCCCGCCGGGTGTTTTTCCCACCACTGCCTGTCCTGCATAGCAGCCAACTCATCCAGTGTGCATAGGAATTTGTTCATAGTTTTTTTTTAAAACCATAGTCCGGCCCTCCAATGGTCTGAGGGACAGTGAGCTGGCCCCATGTTTAAAAAGTTTGTGGTCCCCTGCTCTGGAAAATAGCGCTAAAGAACACAACTCACAGCAATTGGCCCCAACAGCCTCAAAAAAAAAAAAAAGAGAAAAAAACAGGAGAAACAAAGGGAAATGTCAGAAGAAGTCCTGAACCTAGCAACGTGCACAGAAGAATCAGACATTGATCTGCATCAGAAATAAATCTTCAGAATGCTGCTTGGAGTCATACAGGATATGAGGAAACAATACAGAAAAAGGATGAAATGATAGAGGAGATAAAGGCCACACACCAAAGGGAAATAACAAAAGCCAGTGGCAAATTAACAGACTTCACCAACAGACTTGAGGAGACAGAGAATCACGCTAGTGACTTGGAGGATAATCAGGTAGACGTCAACAAACGGAAAAGGCAGTCAAATAAGATAATAAGAGAAGCTTGAGAAAACCTGAGAGCCATGTCTGATGCTACGAATAGGGACGACATTAGAATAATTGGTCTACCTGAACAAAGTACAACGAATAAGTCAACAGCAAAAATAATAAGGGAATTCTTAGAGGAAAACTTCCTCAGCTTAATGAATGGAAATGAGGAAACCAGTCAGGAGGCCAAAAGAACACCAGCTAGACTGAGTCCCAAGAAGTTTCCAAGGAAGCATACAACAGTTCAACTATCCAAATGTGAGGAAAAGGGAAACATCTTGAGAGCTGCTAGGGAAAAGCAAGCAGCAACGTATAAAGTTCCCAAATAAGAATATGCTCAGACCTATCAGCAGACACTATGAAGAAAAGGAGAGAGTAGATTAGCATATCCCCAAAATTGAAGGAAAATAATGCAAACCCAAAAATACTCTAACCAGCCAAATTATCTATCAAGAAAAATGGAGAAGTAAGAGTTCTTCTCATACAAGGAAAAACTCAAAGAATACATTAAATGAAACCTCATCCTACAAAAAATCCTTGCTGACCCAGTGTGGGCAGAAGAACAGCACTCACTGAGCACAAATAAGAGAATAACACCACCCGGAGGACAGTACAGAGAAAAGAACTCCCAAGATAGCATTGTCTCAAGGGCAAAAAGAAGGCAAGAATGAAACACACACGCACACACACACATACACAACACACTAATACGAAAGGGAGGTAGGAAAACACCCAACACAAAAGATATAAGATGACATCACAGAGTTCATACATCAATGTAATAACCCTGAATATCAATAGACTGAACTCAGACATTAAAAGACTGAGGATAGCAGACTAGCTTAGAAAACACAACCCATCAATGTGCTGCCTACAGGAGACACATCTCAAGATTACAGACAAAAATAGGCTGAGAATCAAAGATGAGGAAAATATACCAAGCAAATGGCAATTCCAAAAAGGCTGGGGTAGCAATCCTAATCTCTGATAAAGTTGATCTCAAGGTGCAAGCCATAACAAGGTATAAGGAGGGACACTATATAATGGCTAAGGGAACAGTAGATCAAGTACCAGTGACCATAATAAATATATATGTGCCCAACAAGAGACCCGTGAAATTTGTCAAACACTCCAAAAGATAAAAAAAAAAAAGAAATGACAGACTCAACAATTATAGATTACTTTAATACACCACTCTCTGAGAAAGATAGATCACAGGGAAAGAAGCTTAACAAGAGGCTAGAGATCTAAACATTACAATTAGACTCATTGGCCTAATAGATATTTTCAGAGCTCTCCACAAAAATGCAAAAAAAGTTCACATTATTTGAAAGACCACACGGCACATACTCAAAAATAGACCACATGCTGGGACACAAATCAAATCTGTGTAAATTCAAGCACATAGAGATCACACAGACTTCTCTCTCCAGCCACTATGCCATCAGGCTGGAAATCAACAAAAGGACAATTAAGAAAACAAGGGAAAACTATTGGAGGATGAATAACTTTCTGATGCAAAAGGAGTGGTTACTGGCCCAGATCAGAGATGAAATTAGGAAGGTTCTAGAACCCAATGAGAATGAGAATACGATGTACCCAAACCTTTGGAACACAGCAAAGGCAGTTATCAGAGGAAGTTTGATAGCAATACATGCACACATGAAAAAAAAAGGAAGAGAGATTTATGATTGATATGTTGACACAAAAGTTACAGCAATTACAGCAGAATCAACAGGACAATCCTACTAATAGCAAAAGAAAAAAATAATAAAAATCAGAGCTGAGATTCATGAGCGGGAAAACAAGAAAATTATAGGAAAAATTAGTGCAGCTAAAAGGTGAGTCTTTGACAGGATTAACAGAATCAACAGATACGTGGCAAACTTAACCAAAGAAAAGAAGGAACAAATTTCAATAGCAAGAATGAGG
>NW_022109066.1:351770-355673 GCF_000313985.2 Echinops telfairi
CAAGGGGAGTATTGGAAGCAATAGAGGAATATGGCAGAGTGGCAGGATACAAGATCAACAAACAGAAGTCTATCAGACTGTAATTCACATTGGAAAAGACCACGGAAGAGGGGATCAAAAAGGCAGTACCCTTCACAATAGCCGAGCACAAATAGAAATATCTAGGGATACACCTGACTAAAAAACCAAAAGATTTGTACGAGGAAAATTAAAGAACACTATTACAAGAAACCAAGAGTGACCTCCACAAATGGAATAATATCCCATGCTCGTGGATCAAATGACTCAATACAGTAAAGATGTCAGTTCTGCCCAAGGCACTATATATGTTTAGTGCTATCTCGATACAAATACTATCACCTTTCTTCAAAGAATTAGAAAAACTGATTACCAACTTCATATGGAGAGAGAAGAAGCCCAGAATTAGCAGAGAACTCCCCAAGAAGAAGGACAGAGATTTACCTGACTTTAGCACATATGATACAACCATGGTGGTCAAAACCACATAGTATTAGTATAATGACAGATACTCAGACCAGTGGAAAAGAAATGAAACCCCAGAAATAAAATCATCAGCATAAAGACAACTGATTTTTTATAAGGTGTAGTATTAAATTAAAATGATGATGAGGGGAACGGGGGGAGGGGCCAGCCCCCACCCACTGCTTCTAATACTACCCACGGGTTCGGTAATGCACAATTGTATGGTTGAGATATATAAGCGTTATATTAAAGTCATCGAGAGCATGAGAGATATTACAACAATACAGTCAGACACTTTACTTGGTAGCATTGCTCACCTCTGCCCCGCTTGATGGTCCTCGTTGGGGTAACCCGGCTGCCAGAGCAGGAGCCACCTCCCTCGTGGGAGCAGCCCTCTCGCCCACCGCCTCTCGAGAACCAGGGAGCCTCCTTATTTATTGCTAACCACGCATCATATTACTTTAGGGGGATACATCACAGCATTATGCATCACAGAGAGGGGCAATACAATTCATCCTTGAACAGGTTTGATCATTCTGGTGTCTCATATAATAAAGCAGGCAATTACTATCCTAAGAGGCATGCAAGCCCCCTGATAGCAGATAACAACCTATGTCATAGAGAGGGGTTGTAACATAGGCAATACAAGCAATAGGAAGGGGATGACCTAGGGGTGAACGCAATAGTAAGAGCAGGGAATAGGGGGGCATGTGTGACAAGATGGTAGCCTAAGCTTAGTCATCTTAGATGGGTCCCGGGCTTGCCTTTGGGCACTGCTTCAAGGGGACAATAACAGAAAGGACTGGGCCCTACTTAGGGTGAGTCAGACTATGCAGTCTGGCCGCTCTAGATGCCTGATGTTAAGGAGAATAAACTCTGACCTACTTTCGCTGACCGCTTAGCGTACAGTCATTCTCAAGCAGCTAAGTCTGGTACATATTATTGGGGAGACAGCTTAAGAGAAATCCTTCTGTTCCCCACAATAAGGGCTCCAAAAATATCAAATGGGAAGCGGATGCCCTCTTCAACAAGTGGTGCTTGAAAAAAAGGATGTCTACCTGCAGAAAAATTAAGCAAGACCCTTACCTTACTCCTTGCACAAAAATAAACTCATGGCGGCTCACAGACCTTGAGGTAATAGCCCAAACTATTAGGGCCATCAATGAGGGAATTAGGACCAACCTGAGAACTTTGGAGCAGGGAATACATAGGCTATCAGAAATAGGGAAGAACACAAAAACAGAGGAGTCACAAATTGACAAGTGGGGTTTACTGAAGATAAAACACCTGTGTACATCGAAAGAACTCATCAAGAGAGTCCACAGACTGGGAAAACCTCTTTAGCAATGACACATCAGACAAAGGTCTTATTACTAAAATCTACAATACTCTGCTAACCTCCAAAAAATGAAAAAACTAATTGCCCCCTGAGGAGGTGGACAAGGGACATGAACAGAAGTTTCATAAGGGCAGAAATCCGAATGGCCAATAAACATATGAGAAAGTGTTCCCTATCATTAGCCATAAGAGAAATGCAAATTAAAACAACTATGAAATACCATCTAGCACCCTCAAAGATCAGAAAATCAGAAGGCAACAACTGTTGGAGGGGCTGTGGTAAGATAGGAACTCTCGTCCACTGCTGGTGGACCTGTAGGTATATACTGCCATTATGGAAATCGATTTGGTAATAACTAAAACAGATGGAAATCAAGCTATCGAACGATCCAGCAACCCCCCTTCTGGACATATACCCAGAAGAGGCAAGAAACAAAATATGGCCAGACATCTCTGCTCCAATGTTCATGGCGGCACAGCTCACAATTGCAAGGAGTTGGAAACAACCAAAGTTTCCATCAATGGATGAATGGATCAAAAAACTGTGGTACATACATACAATGGAGTTCTATACACCCCTAAAGGGCAGTGATGAATGCACGAAGCCCATCACCACATGTGAAGAACTGGAGGAAATTATGCTAAGTGAAGTAAGCCAAGTACAAATGACTCTGCTGAGGTAAGATTAAAAATGCAAAAGGAACAAGGGGAAAAGCTCCTATATACATACATTCCTGTGGTGGGGTCCAGGTACCATGGCAGGGGCCAGACCCAATCTATGAACACATATGGCAGCCAACTAAAAAGGAGGGGAAATGGGAAGAAAAAAAAACATGGGTTGCGGGGGAACAGGGCAGTAACCCACCCAAGGGGAGGTGTTGTTTATATCTCCAGAGGAGAGGAAGAGAAAGAAAGACTAGACTTCAACCCCGGTGGGCCAAGACACGAATACAACATACATGCATGAAGCAGTGAACCAACAGAGAGATATGCGGGACTGGCCCCAATCCCAACTACATGGACACCCTCCCTCCCCTCCCAGAAGAATGCACTATAGAGGACAGCAGTGAAGCTACAACTCAGGGAGAGGGGTGGGCTGATCAGAACACAGAGGAGCAAGCGAAGAGGGAAGGAGAGAGGGTGGAAGACATTCTGGCCCACCAATCCCTGAGGACGATATTCCTGCCAGAGTACCCAATTCACAGAAAGCCATAGGGCTGACCTCACCACAAGACAAGATGTCCCTCACTGACCCATATTACTACAAGGGACAACACTGGAGGTAGAGTGCAGGAATTGTGCCTAATCTGACCCCACCACACTGGGGCAAAATGCTTAGGGCATGCAACACAGCAGCAAGGGGAGAAAAGCAATGAAGTCCCCAGGGAATACCAAAAATAGACTTTGGGGCCAGGGCATGACATCCCATCAGACTCAACCAGAAAACACGCCTGAAGGTCAACAAACAGACCTGGAACTATTTGCAGGCTTTTCTATTTTTGTCGGGTTTTGTTGTTGTTTGATTTTCTTTTGTTGTTTTGATTTTCTCTGCCTTGTTTTTGTGCTTATTATTGTCTTTGAATATCTATCTAGATAAGATATGCAGAATAAACTACCCAGAGGAGAAAATAAAGGGACCGATGGTTCCAAGGGGATATGGGATAGGGGAGGTGGGGAAAAGAAGTGGGTGTTAACAAACCCAGGGAAAGGAACAACAAGTGATCTAAAATCAATGGCAAGGAGGGTGTAGGAGGCATGGCAAGGCTTGATCAAGGGCAATGTAACTGAGAGGAATTACTGAAACCCAAATGAAGGCTGAACATGATAGTGGGACTACAGGAAAGTAAAAGTAAATAGGGAAATAACTGGGAAGCTAAGGGCATTTATAGAGGTCTAAACATAGGCATTTACATATGCAAATATATTTATAATAACAATAGGGAAATAGATTTATGTACATATGTTAAGTGTCAAGGTAGCAGATGGACATTGGGCCTCTACTCAAGTGTTCCCTCAATGCAAAAACACTTTGTTCCAATAACCTGGCATTCTGTATTGCTCACCTTCCTGACATGATCACTG
>NW_022109066.1:356333-359341 GCF_000313985.2 Echinops telfairi
AAATGAGGAGCTGATACCGAGGGCTCAAGTAGAAAGAAAATGTTTTGAAAATGATGATGGCAACAAATGTACAAATGTGCTTGATACAGTTGATGTATGTATGTATTGTGATAAGAACTGTATGAGCCCCCAATGAAATTATAAGAAATTTTGAAAATAGAAGAAGGGGAAGATTTCCAGCTACAGCCTCAAAACAGTTAAGTTATCATTTTAAGAAAATAGTATTGCAGTTCCAAAAATACCATTTTCTTAAAATGTTCTGTGCAACCAATCCTTTAGTCTTTAAAGAATACATAAAATTCAAACCACTGAGGAAAAATATTGTGTCAAACCTTAATACTATAGATGAAATTAAAACATTAGTTGTAAAGCCAGAGAAAATATTTGCAATGTGTGGAGGTGCTTCAAATGTTCATGGGGGAAATTCCATTACCGTCTAATTCTACTTTTCCATGAATTTTTTGAAACCCCTTGTTTATGCCAAGAAAAATAGTACATCAACCATAGTAAAAACTGCTGAGAGGCATGGTTTCTGACTGTATCTAACTTCACATAGTGGAGGAATCAAGCTAAGACATCAAGATCATTCCATTAGCCCAAGATGGATTTCTATGAGGTAGAGATCAGACATGTCCCTACTCTCATGGAATGGCCAGGCAGTCCTCATTCTCCAATCTTTCTACTGATTCTGACACCAATCATGCCGTCCATGGCTCTCTACTCCTCTGCAGGGTTCAGTCATTTGTTGCAGAGTAGCCACACAGAGCTCACTGACCACGTTCCTTTAAAATTTTGGGGTTTGTTAGAGAAGCAACAGGTTACAATTCAGGTTCAGGAAAAGCAGAGGTAGTTGTATGAATTACAAATACTACAGTTAGAAGGCCCATATTAAGTAATTCACTGAACCACAAGTACATAAAAGATAAATGTCTAACAACCGAGCAAAACACAAATAGCCCAACAGGAAATTTTCAAATTACTAAGTATACAAATGAATATTCTCAGCCTTGTTATTAATCATGGAAATACAAATTAACTCAATAAAACATCAATTTTTGCCCATGAGGTTGGCCATAATTTAAGAACTTGGCAACATTAAATGATGTTTGGGTATGGTGAAAATTATTCTCAGATATTCCTATGAAGAGTGTATACTGATGCAGTCACTTGGGAAGGTAATTTGGTAGTATCTATGAAATAAATGTGCACAATCTTTGACTCAGCAATATATTTCTCAGTATCTGTCCCAGAGTAACGCTTGTTTATACACACAAAGATGTTCATTATAGCATTGCTTGTAACAGCAAGAATTGTAAACAACTTACATAATATTAATAAGCAATTGCCTACAGACAGTGTGGATTATTGAGACTATTGATTCCTCTTCAGACAGTAAAAGGAATAAGACAGAAAAGGAGTCATGGTGCACCACGGGCAGCCACTCTGAGAAGGAAAGACTTGGCAAACTGCTTATATAATGATTATAGCCAGATAACCTGACAGGGACAGTTCTACTCTACCATGAGATTTTTACAGGTCAAAAATCTCAACAGAATCCACTGGTAAAAGAAAACAAGTGGTGGAACTCAACATGAACACTCACGCATATGTGCATGCACATACAAAATAAAACTATATTTTCTAGTGGCTATATATGTACATGGTATGTGAAATATAGAAAATGTCTGGAAAATGAACACATTGGAAAAATAGTATTGACTGTATCTATAAAGTGGGTCTTAAAGACTTGTCTCAAAACAAGAAGTCATCTAAGTGAGATGTTAACTAAGTCCACCTAGAAGAAGCACACCATCCTCAGACAATGAAGGATTGGAAACCATATAATAAGTCGGGGGGGGGGGAGGGGCGGGATGAGCAAACGATTGATGAGGACAACAGGCGTACATATGTGCTTGACTCAATGGATGTATATATGGACTGTGATAAGAATTGTACGAGCCCTCAATAACATAATTCTTTTTAAAAAGAAGTCGACGGAGTGATTAGTATCAGAGCCTAAATTGTGAGAATCTGGCTTGCAGAAGGCTATGGATGACAGTAGGAGACCAACATTCATTTGTGGGAACTACATAAGAAATAAGTCTTCAGTGAGCTCCCTCGGTCCATAATAAAGGGATGGGAGGGAAGTGCTCACCAAACAGAGTGCATTGGACAAATGAGTACAAAAGAGTGAAGGGATAAACCTGACTTGAACAGTTAAAACTTGGTCAGTTTATCCCTCGCCTGATGCACATTGGACCCGATCTGGTTTTCAACATTTTCTGTATGTTTGTTTGTTCGTATTAGGGTTTATCTCAGAGGTGTTATGACCTTGGGGGTCGCCCTCTCAAACTTGTGTTATATGTCCTTTTGTTTTTCAGTATATGAAATCAATCGATGAACCTACAGGGACAGCAAGTAGAATAGGATTTTCAGGGGGTGAGAGTACAATGGTGTTGGTGGGTGGTGGTAAAAGGAAGGTGATGTCAAAGAATCCAGGAAGAAAAAGCATATTTGAAAACTGATTGTGGTAGCAATTGTACAAAACTGCTTGGCTCCAAAAAATATCCAATGGGAAGCAGATGCCCTCTTTAACAAGTGGTTCTGGGGAAAAAATGGATATTTACCTTCAGAAAAATGAAGCAAGACACTTATCTCACTCCATGCACAAGAATAAACTCAAGGTGGATCACAGACCTTGAAGTTAAACCCCAAACTATTAGGGCCATCAATGAGGGAATTGGGACCAACTTGAGAAACTGCACAGGGAATACATAGGCTATCAGAAATAGGGAAGAACACAAACACAAAGGAGGCACAAATTGACAAGTGGGATATACTGAAGATAAAACACCTCTGTACATCAAAAGAATTCACCAAGACAGTAATAAGAGAATCCACGGACTGGGAAAACCTCTTTAGCAATGACATATCAGACAAAGGCCTTATTACTAAAATCTACAATACTCTGTTAACTTCCAAAAAGAAAAAAACTAATTGCCCATTAA
>NW_022109066.1:362158-375601 GCF_000313985.2 Echinops telfairi
TGTACAAATGTGCTTTACACAATTGATGTATGTATGCGTTGTGATGAGTTGCGTGAGCCCCTAATAAAATGATTTTTAAAAACTGCTTGATGTGATTTAACTATGGATTGATATATGTATTAGCTCCCAATAAATAATAAATTAAGATGAGAAGGTGTGTTGCATTGGATAAAAAATGATAAGTTTTTAAAAGAATCCCTGGTGGAACTGTGGGTGAGGCACTGGACTGCTAACCACAGGGCAATCGTTCAATCCCACCAACCACTTCACACGCCTGTGAAGATGTACTATCTCAGAAACGTAAGGTCTGAATTGACTTTACAGCTGGAGTGTGGTTGGAAATACCCTAAATGTTTAGTGTATGTGTTGCAACTGCCTGATGTGTCCAGGGGCTCTTGGTCTCTCTCGAGAACCAAAGAATGGACTCACAGAACACAATATGGCAATCAGAAATCAGAGCTTATTTGGAAAGGAACGCAAAGCACCTGACACTACAGGTGGGAACTCAAGTGGGTGGCAGCTGGGTGAACTGTATCTAGGCGGTTGTAATCAGGTGTGGGGTACTTGGCCTGTCTCCAGGTTATGAACGGACCAATCCCAGGGCTGATCGTATTCCTCAGGTCCAAGCATAAAACCTGGTCAGGCTTGCCCCCTCGGCTGGGTCTTGCCCCGACAGGGGCAGAGAAGTAAGCATGAAAATTCAGCAAAGAGTGTTGGGTTTTGTGGCCTTGGAGTTTAGAATCAGCCTACGGGTCTTGTGCCTGCAGGCTTCAAATGAGATTGTCTCAGACTGTTGAGATTCCCTTCCAGATTTCCCAATGATTCCCGCCACCGCCCCGTTTCCCTCACTCTGCCTGCAGGCTCTCTATCGTCAATCTCTCATGTGTTTCTATGATTTGTGCGCTTATTGTTTTAAAATATTAAATGAGATATAGTAGAAAGTTTCTAGCCCATAATAAACTTCCTTGAACTTTTGATTCTCCTCCCTCCACCACAAGTGATACATATCTTGCATTCAAAACATGGTCAATGGAAGCCAGCAAAGTGTCATTTGAAAATACAACATGAAAGACAGGGGAGAGAAGGCACCAGAAAGCACAAAGCGAAAAGCAAGGCAAAGGCAGAGAAGTCGGCACATCAACAAAAATGAACAAACAAAACCAGCTACTTTTGTGTCAAATCTAACTCATGATGGTCCCTTGAGAGTCACAGTAGTATTCCTGTCCAGAGGATTTTCTACGGCTGATTTTTCTGAAATAGATCACCAGGTACCCGTGGGGACTCGAATTTCCATTCTTTCATTTAGCAGCCACGTAAGGGAAAGTTGTCTGTTTGCTTGTTTTTGTTGTACCTAAATCTTGAAATCAAGGACGGCAGTTGCAAAGTAAAGAAACGAACTCTTCCAATGAGTACATTTAAAGTCTTACTGAGCTTCTATTGTGAGCTGATCCGTTTATTTGCCATATATCATTTAATTCTCTGAGTAGCTGTATTATTACCCTTATTGTACAGCATGGACATTGAGGTTCTGAGAGGTGGAAATAGTGGTCAAAGTCTTGCATCTGACCAGAAATGAAAAAGCCAATCAAACGTAAAGCTGCGTTTCTTTCTACTATTTAAGGACAGACCATACAAAAGAAACAAAGCAACATGTAAAGGCACACTCAAAAGAGAGGGGGAAGGGGGGAAGGAAAAGAAAGAGTCTGCACAGTATGTGTGTAAAATGAAGGCCCCGGTGCTCATTTACTCGCTGCAGAGACCAGATAGCTACGAAGAGGTTTTTTTGCACAAAGTGCCAAACCTCCCAAAGCCTAGAAAGGCTCCAGCGCAGAAAGGGGGCGGGGCCAGCGGCAGCTTCCGGTTCCGGCCGTAAATGCCCCACGTGTTCCGACTCGCTGGGCACCGCGCAGCCCGGATCCAGCGGCGCAGCTTCGGCCGGCGGAGAAGCGGCCCAGGCGGTCGGAGCCGTGAGTGCTGGAAGGACCGGCCCGGGCAGGGCTGGGTTGGGCAGGGGAGGAGGAAGAGGGTCTGGAGACCCGGCCCCCTGAGAGCCTCCGGGAAGCTGCCGTCCTGGGAAAGGTGGCGGCGGCGGCCTTGTAGTTAGAGGCCCGCGGCGTCGTGGTCTCCATGTCTACTGGTAGCGGGAGTCAGAAATTCCGGGGACCCGGCTGCGCTCGAGGCTTCCTCCCCTTCCTCCCCTTCCCTGCCTCCGCCCTCCACCCCCTTGAAGCCTTCAGAGACGCAGTTAACTCGGGCTGCCACTTACTTCCGCCCCTTCTGCCCACAGGGACGAGGGAGGAGTGGTCCAGGCCCCCATATTTCCCGCCGCGCAACATAGATTGCCCATAGATTGCCCGCCAGTCCCACCGAGTACACTTCGTCAGCCCCGAGTCTTCCCCCACCAACTCTAATGCACACCCCGGTACGTCCGCCCGCGGTTGCCCGCCGGTGGCTGTTCCAGCTGACAGACCCCAGCTTCCCCTCTAGCCAGTGGCTGCTGTCTGCACTGGCATCGCCCCGCCCCTGTTCCCTGTGTTGTCATTCTGTCTGAATGTCGCCGGTCCCCGCAGCAGGAGGGTGAAGCCCCCTGCTTCTGTCTTCACTAGTTATTTTGTTTGCCGTGGCTCTGCTGTGTGTCCTGTTTTTATTTCTCTGGGTGTTGGGCGTTCTCATCTCCTCGTTGCTTAATTAACTTTGTCTGCCATGGTTTCTGTATCAGGGACGCTGAGACTCAGCATTTCTTGAGCCATCTTGGTTTTGTAGAGCAGTGTCACATCCAGTCGGTCACTTAAAGGCCAAAGCATAGAAGTGTTGTGTTTTCTTTGTTGGCAGTCTGCAGGTGACACCCAGGGCAGCTTCACACAGAAGCCCCAAGGAATGGTAGTGGAATCCTTCATCTCGGCTCCCAGTCTATCTTCCAAGTGGCTGCATAGACCTTGATGCGGAAAGCCACTTTCAGAAGGTTGTGGCCTAGCCGTGGGAGACTTGTAGTGGGAAGTGTAGGGCAGAGCAGGTAGTTTGTGGCCATTTGTCTTGGGTCACTTTCTGCAGTACTATCTACAAGAAGAGAGGAGGCAGTTGTGTGGAGAGAAGGCAGTTCATTCTCCCAGGACCACACACCTGGGATTCATGGTGTTTCCCCCCTTTCTTCAACAGCTGTGCACACCTTTGCACTTTATATACTGTACTAGAGTAAAAAGTCATGTCGGTTTATATACTGCAGTAGGGTAAAAAGTCATGGGGGGAGGGCACAGCAAGGTTTACTGCAATGTGAGGGACGCTGTGTTCTCAAAGCGTAGGTGATTCAGGCATGCTGTCTTAAGGAAACCAATTCCTGAGACAGACAGAAGGGAGTGTGAGAATTTATTGAGTATTAGTATCCAGGAAGGAGTCCTGGTGGTGTAGTGTGTGCCAGTGGAGCTGCAATCTACAAGGTGCAGTTTGAAACCACCAGCGACTCCTTGGGAGAAAAAAATGGGACTTTCTACACCATGAACAGTTGCAGTCTCAGAAACTCACAGGGGCAGATCTACCCTGCCCTATAGGGTCACTTTGAGTCTGCATAGACTTGATGTCAATGAGTTTGAGTTTTAGTGTAGTGTCCAGGAAGACATGACTCGGTCCATCAAAATTTGCTTCCTAGAGCAATAGGTGAAGGAGTATTTTATAGACAGTGCATTGGGAGCCAGGGAGGCATGTCTCCCGAAGCACTCTGGATTATGAGTTAAGACTCTGCTTCTCAGATTGTTCTCTTTGCTTGGAGGAACGCATCCAAATGCATCGGTGTTGTTAGCTGAGCTCTGCCTTCAGGTAGAAATAGACTAATCTTAACTTCTAAATGGAAGGCAGCAAAGGTTTGTCAGTCCATCTGGAATTTTAACAGGACGGCAAGTGGAAACAAAAGGAAACCCGAAGTTGAGACACAGTGCAGCATCCCTGAGGCATGACACATTATTCAGATGAGGCCAATCACAGATTTATAACATTGTTTTCTTTCTCTGTTCCTTTGTCACAGGCCTAAAACACAAGACAACCCTAGACTGTCTCTGCTTTTACTGCTCTCACCCTAGCAAACCCTTTTGCTTCTGGGTCTGTGCTGACTCAGAATGACCCTGTAGAACAGAGTAGAAGTGCCACTTCTTTCTTCAGCTAAGCAGCTGGTGATTTTGAGCCAGGACCTTGAACAGATCCATTCCTCCAGTTCATGCACTTGCCAGAATGTTCATTTCCACCTCAGATAAGCTGAATCAGACCCTACAGTTTAACAAGATCTTCAGGTGATTCTCTTGTATGTGAGAATACTGTTAAAATGCAAATCTTGCTAAAATTGTGGATTCTGAGTATGTGCACAACATAAGCACTAGAAGGGTTTGAAGACCTCTGTACTTGCTTGATACTTTGTGGCCTATTCCCAGGGTGTTTTAGAATTTTCCAGTATTGGTTTTGAGAATTTGTGCTTGAGACAAACTCTTCACTTTGAGAACTACCTTTCCTCAAACCTCTTGCTATTGACACTGCAGTGGTTTGGAAACCAGTACCTGTATTTGAGTATTTTTATGCTGGAAACGGGCAATTCAAGGAGACTTCAAAATGTTTGTGGAAAAATATAAACTATTTCTCAACCCAAGTTCCATCAAGTCCAATACACTTATACAGGTGATGGTACCTGCCATTCCTAAAGACCTAAGGCTCTCGAGAAGTTAGCCACGTCAATGCAGTTGTATTTACAAGATTGATTCAGGAAAAGTGGATCCCCTTAAACGATTTTTTTTTTAAGATTAGGAAACAGGTCAGAAAAAGGCAAATCAGTACTGCAAAGTGGATGCCTAATGATTTCTCAACTGAGATGTCCCAAAATTGCCCATTTGATTAGTAGGGACATTGTTGTGGTAGAAAAGGGAGTGTGGTATATCTTTCCTGGGAGTCTTACTGCTAAAGCTTTATCTAACTTTTCATAACACGCTCATAATAAGCAGATGTTAAACAAAACAAAACACTGCCATCGAGTCAATTTTAAGTCACTTAACTCCCTAAGGCAACAAGCAAAATGCCTTGCCCTCAAACAAACTCGCTGCTACTGAGTTGACTTCAATTTACATTGATCCTATAGGATAGTAGAACTGCCCCTATGGGTTTCCAAGACTGTGAATCTCTATGGGAGGAGAAATCTTTCTTTCTCCCACAGAGGGATTGATGGTGTCTTACCTGCTGACCTTGGAGTTAGCACCCCAATGCACAACCCACTATGCCACCAGAACTTGAGCATCCCAAACAACTGTAGCAGGCCTTTTGCTCCATACTGATTTTGCTTTGACTGGACCACTTCCACCTCTTTATAGGCATTGCTTTGATTGTGCCTTGTCTTTAGGATCATGCTGGTAAAGTGATGTTTCACTTCCTGTTAACACAAGAAATGCTCCAGGATCTTGATTCCACTTCTTTAACATTTCCCAGGAAAGCTCATCTCTTCTCTGCACTTGATGTGGACAAGACAGTTTTGGCAACCATCCAGTGGAAAGTTTGCTCAACTCTTAATTTTTCAGTCAGAATTTTATTAATTGAATCAATTCTGTCATTTCAGCCACTATTTCAGCTGTTAATTATTGGTCCTCCTCAATTAGACATGTACTAAATAAATCATCTCTTCAAATTAGAGTAGAAAGTCTGCTGCTGCCCTGATCACTTCCGCATCACCTTATCTCTTCTTAAAACAAGTTATTCATTTGTGAAGTACTGATTTCTTTGGGGCATTGTCCCCATAAACTTTTGGGGGTATTTTTGTTTTTTTAAATCATTTTATTGAGGTTGTCTTACTGCTCGTACAACTCTTATCACAATCCATACATCTATCCATTGTGCCAAGCACATTTGTACATTGGTTGCCCTAATCATTCTCAAAACATTTGCTTTCTACTTGAGCCCTTGATATCAGCTCCTCATTTTTCCCCTCCCTCCCCACTCCCCCTTCCCTCATGAAGCCTTGATAATTTATAAATTATTATTTTGTCCTATCTTACACTGTCCGACATCTCCCTTCACCCACTTTTCTGTTGTCCATCCCCCAGGGAGGAGGTTATATGTAGATCCTTGTAATCAGTTCCCCCTTTCTACCCCACCCTCCCGATATCGTCACTCTCACCACTGGTTCTGAAGGGATCATCTGTCCTGGATTCCTTGTGTTTCCAGTTCCTATCTGTACCAGTGTACATCCTCTGGTCTAGCCAGATTTGTAAGGTAGAATTGAGATCATGATAGTGGTGGGGGGTGGGGAAGGGGAAGCATTTAAGAACTAAAGGAAAGTTATATGTTTCATTATTGACCGGCTCGTCTCCTCCCTAGGACCGTTCTGTAAGGGGATGTCCAGATGACTACAGGTGGGCTTTGGGTCCCCAATCTGCACTCTCCCTCATTCACAATGATAATGATTTTTTGTTCTTTGATGCCTGATAGCTGATCCCTTCGAAACCTTGTGATCACACAGGCTGGTGTGCTTCTTCCATGTGGGCTTTGTTACTTCTGAGCTAGATGGCCGCTTGTTTACCTCCAAGTCTTTAAGACCCCAGACGCTATATCTTTTGATAGCAGGACGCCATCCGCTTTCTTCACCATGTTTGCTTATGTACCCATTTTTCATCAGCAATCGTGTTGGGAAAGTGAGCATCATAGAATGCCAGTTTAATAGAACAAAGTATTCTTGAATTGAGGGAGTCCCATAAACTTTTTATGAAACATTGGTGATTTCACCTTCATCCAACTAAGCTCATTATAAGTATGATGCTTGTTCTTGCTTCAGTGTTAGCTGAACTTATGTTGCTCTGATAGGGACTCTTCAAACTAATGGTTTATCCTTCTTAGTGCCTCAAACTAGATGTTCAGACATACTGTATAACAAGTTAGTACAAGTTAACATGGGTATAAGAAAATTGTGAAATCACAATTTCATGATACTCGTTTCTGTGACTTTTAAAAGACCCCCTTTAAAAAAATTCCCCCTTATGTACTCTTGAGTGGAATATTTAATCTCGTAGGTCTGAGTTCTTTCATTTGTAAAATTAAAGAGGCATGCCCCCCCCAAAAAAAGCTGAATATGACATTATCCTCTGACAAATTTAAGATTCCCACTTGAGAAAATGTCCCGTGTTTTTCTTCCTTCTTTTGATATGAGCTTCCTATTGTGATCATGTTCTAGGTTCCACTGTAGACTAGATGTCCTTTTTTTTTTCTTTCCATCTTGACTCTGAAACCTGTACTCATTCATTGCCATTGAGTCAATTCTGACTCATAGCGACCCTGTAGACAGACCTGCCCCTGTGTGTTTCTGAGACTATAATGCTACAGAAATAGGAAGCCTTATCATTCTCCTGCAGAGTGGCTCATGGTTTCAAACTGGCGTCCTTGAAGTTAGCAGCCCAACACGTAACCCACTACTCCACCTGCGCTCCTTCTGAAGCCTTAGTATTGCTGAAAATTCCCTGTAAGTCAGAGACAGTGCTTATTTCATCTCTCTGTCCAGGGCCCTAGAATAGTGTGCAACACATAACTGATGCTTAATTGATATTTGTGGAATGAAAGAAATCCACTGAATCAGTTGTATTCCATTAATCATGCCAAACAGAACATTTGTAATTTCCCCAAGTGAATGAATACTAGTGCCAAATTCCTGTGGCTCTTTCTATGGATGTTTATTACCAAGAAGACTTTGATGCCCACTGATTTTAGTATTTCAATGCCTCCAACATCTACAGTTATGTAATAGAAATAGCTTAATCAACACACCTTCATTAAGTACCTTTTCCACCAAGTGTTTGACAAAGCCCTAGGCACTAGAATATGAAGATGAAGATGCCCCCAGAGAGTAATATTCTGGTGTTACACTGACACTAAACTATGCCCATAGCAAGAGTGGCATCGTGGGCTTGCTTTTACCTTGGACCTTGATTCAGTCTGCAGTGAGTACCTGGAGCACCTTAGATTCCTCTAGTTCAACAGACTTGGTCCATCCTTTATCTCCTCATAAGCCAGGGAGCCTTTGGCAAAGGCAGAAGTCATCTGGACATACAGCAGGGCATATTTGACAGTAGATGTTAATTGTATGTGAGAACATCGTAAATAACTTTGGGGCTAATTATTGTTCTCAGTCAACCTAAGGCTTTGCCTTAGGCCAGACAGCATTTCTCATTTTATACTCTTAATTTCCATTGAATGAAGGCTCCAGTAACCCGTGTGACTGGCAGTGGCCATGTTTACTGTAGCAGAGTACTTCTGAGCTTCTGATGGAGAGTGGTTGCCCTCCTCATGAGTGCCCTGTGGTCCAGTCCCCACCCCTCACCCCTAGACCCCCTTCAGATTTTCTTATGATGGTCTATTTTAAACTGAGGTATATAGATTGTTTTGGCCTAGTAACTGTTTCTGAGTAATAGCCCTTCAAGTTAAGATGTTTAGTTTCCTGTTGGAGGTTAACCAATATGATTAAGTTGACCAGAAATTTAATTCTGGCCTCTTAAAATCTATATTCGACCTCTTACCTTTCTCAACTCTTGACTAAATTCCCCTCACTATCTTAGCTTTATGAATTATGGTTTAAATACTGAGTAAAGAAGCTGTTTAGAACCATTGGAGCATGTTTTAACCTCATGCTAATGGCTTCCCTCATCCAGATGATGTGTCTATTTTTTGTCTCTCTTAAGACTTAATACATGTCCTTAAATTGAAAAATATGTACTACTAATAAAGAAGAAGCTGTTTATCCTTGTTATACTTAAAACTTTAACACCATCAAAAAGCTGGATTGCTTCTCAAAAATATGATCCTACTCCCTGCTTATAGATAATTATCCTTTTTTTTGTTGTTGTTCGTTTTAGAGATGAGTTAATGTGACTTATCCAGGTTTACACATCTTTAAAAAGTAGGCAGAACTATCTACTATTCCAACATTGCCTCTTATACTGATGGTCCATAACTATAAAAAACATTTTTTTGTTATTTTATTTTTTTTACCAAATCCATCATTTTTTTTAATAATCATTTTATTAGGGGCTCATACAACTCTTTACATACAACTCTGTACATACATAATTTGTGTCCAGCACATTAGTACATATGTTGACTTCATCATTCTCACAGCACCTGCTTTCTACTTGAAAGTAGCTCCTCATTTTTCCCCCTCCCCCTGAACCCTTAATAATTTATAAATTATTATTATTTTATCATATCTTACACCATCTGACGTCTCCCTCACCCACTTCTCCACTATGTCCATCCCCTAGGGAGGAGGTTATATGTAGACTTTGTCATCTGTTCCCCCTTTCTCCCTCACCTTCCCTCCACCCTCCCGATATTGCCACTCTCTCCACTGGTCCTGAGGGGTTCATCTGTCCTGGATTCCCTGTATTTCCAGTTCCTATCTGTGCCAGTGTACATCCTCCAGTCCAGCCAGATATGTAAGGTAGAATTGCGATCATGATAGTGGTGGGGAGGAAGCATTTAAGACCTAGAGGGAAATTGTATATTTCATCGTTGCTACACTGCACTCTGATTGACCCATCTCCCTGCAGCCCTTCTGCAAGGGGATGTCCAATTTCCCCCCATGGGCCCTGGGTCCCTACTCTGCACTCCCCCTCATTCACAATGCTATGTTTTTTGTGGGTTTTTTGGTCTTTGGTGCCTGATACCTGATCCCTTCGGCATCTTGTTATCTTACAGGCTGGTGTACTTCTTCCATGTGGGCTTTGTTGTTTCTGTTAGATGGCCCCTTGTTTATCTTCCAGCCTGTGGGACCCCAGATTCTACATATTTTGACAGCTGGGCACCATCAGCTTTCTTCACTGCATTTGCTTATGTACCTCCTTTGTCTTCAGCATTCATGTCGGGGTAGGCTGATGTGCTTCTTCCATGTGGGCTTTGTTGTTTCTTAGCTAGATGGCCACCTGTTTGTCTTCATGCCTTTAAGACCCCGGATGCTATATATTTGATAGCCAGGCACCATCTGCTTTCTTCACCACTTTTGCTAATGCACCCCCTTTGTCCTTAACGATCTAGTAGGGACAGGCTGGTGTGTTTCTTCCATGTGGGTTTTGTTTCTCGGCTAGATGGCTGTTTGTTTATCTTCAGGTCTTTAAGACTTCAGGTGTTATATCTTTTGGTAGCTGGGCACCATCAGCTTTCTTCACATTTGCTTGTGCACCCATTGTCTTCAGCGACTTCAGGTGTTATACCTTTTGGTAGCCAAGCACCATCCGCTTTCTTCACCACATTTTCTTGTGCACCCATTGTCTTCAGTGATTGTGCCAGGCAGGTGAGCATCTCAGACTGCCGAATTGTTAGAACAAAGTGTTCTTGTGTTGAGGGAGTACTTGTGCAGGGGCCCACTGTCCATCTGTTTTCTTAATATTCATCCTATAAATATATGTACATAGATCTATTTCACCCTCATCATATATAAATATATTTACATCTTTATATGCCTATATTTAAATCTCTATGACTACCCTTTGCCTCCTAGTTCTTTCCTCTATTTCTTTGTACTTTCCTCTTGTCTAAGGTGACCAGTGGCTGGACAGTCCTGATTTTTGGCATTTTTAAAAATCCTGATGTTTGGAAAGAATGCACAACAAACTATGGAATGGTCTATTTGGTCCATAGAGACCAACTTTTTCATCAAGAACCCGCCCCCCGGTCAATGGTGTCCTGCTTTAAATCTGGTCACCTTACTCTTGTCCCACTATCATATTCTGCCTTCATTTAGGTTTTAGGCATTCCTCTCGGTTACATTGCCTTTGATCCAGCCCTGCCAGGCCTCCCGCACTCTCCTTGACATTGATTTTGGATCACTTGTTGTTCCCTTGTCCCTGTGCTTGTTAACACCCTCTTCCTTTCCCCCACCTCTCCTATCCCCATGTTCCCCGGAACTGTCATCCCATTGTTCTCTCTTCTGGCTTGTTTATTCCGCCTATCCCTTCCAGGTAGACATGCTATGTACCATCACAAGACTGAGTGCAACAAAGCAACAACAGAAAGTAAAACAATGGCTACAACAACATACACACATGCATACATATATAACCGTATGAATAGTTCAGGGTCTGTTTGTTTCCCTTCACGTGTGCTTTCCAGTCAAGTCTGATGGGGTGCTATGCCCTGGCACCGCCTCTATCCCTGGGGACCTCACCGCTCTGCTGCATGCCCCAGAGGCTGGCGTTTGGTGTGGTGAGCTCATGGTGGGCACAATTCCCTCCGTGTGTCTCCAGTACTGTCCCCAATGGTGCGGTGGGTCAACGAGGAATGCTGTGTCCTGTGGTGGGGCCGGCCCCATGGTCATCTCTGTGCATCGCTGTCCCCAGGGCTCGGCGAGTCAGGATGTGCTCCACTCTTTCCTTTTCTTCCCCATCCCCCCCTCATTGGCTCACATGCGCTTCCACCTGACCAGCTCCCCTTCCCCTCTTCCTGAGCTGCAGCTACAGTGCTGTCCTCTGAAGTGAATTCCCCCTGGGGGAGGGTGGTGCCGTGCCCCCAGTTGGTAATGGAGCCGGCCCCTCAGGCCCCTCCATCGGTTCCCTGCTTCATGTCAGTGTGTTGTGCTCCTGTCTTGGAGCTCCTCCGGGTGAAGTCTGGTCCCTCTTTCCCTGTGGAGACACAAGCAACACCTTCCCCTTGTGTAGGTTAGTGCCCTGTTCCCATGGCTACCCATACCTTTTTCCCTCCTCCCTTTTAATGGGCTGCCATATGTATCCTATATGTATCCCTGGGTTTAGTCTGGCCCCTGCCATATTACCTGGACCTCACTCCAGGGACATGTATACAGCATCTTCTTCCCTATGCCCTTTTTGAAAACAAAAAAAAATTTTTTTAGCTTACCTCAGCGGACTCATGTAGTACTTGCCCTTTTGTGTTTGGCTTACTTCACTTAGCATAATTTCCTTCAGTTCTTCCCATGGGACAATGTGCTTCTGCGCCCCAATGTTCATCGCAGCACAGTTCACAATTGCAAGGAGTTGGAAACAGCCCAAATTTCCATCAACAGACAAGTGGATTAAAAAGCTCTGGTACATACATACAATGGAGTATTACGCATCCCTAAAAAACATTTTAATTGAAAACAAAGTTAATTTTGTTCTTTTAAAAACAAGTTTTGTTTTTAGTGTTTACATTTATCCTCAGTGACATCCTTATACATACTTTTTGCCCTGATCCGAACATAGTTTTCTTTTGAAGATCAAATTACCTGCCAATAAATAGGCATCCTGTCTCTAATTTTTCTCTCTCCGTTAGGTAGATGATGTCTTGTTACAAATCATTATTTAGCACCTATTAGTTAGGATTTCCCTGAGTAGTTGCATTTTAAGATAAAGGATCCAATACCTTCCATTGCGGTTTTCTCGTGTAAAGGACCTGAGTTAGGGCCTCAGAAGGCATGTGGAACCTTGAGATGAGGAACAGAGACACATAGGCTGAAGATTAAATCGAAGTCTTGCATTCTCCACATTTCTTCCTCAATCCTGTGAATGTCTAATGAACATACTCATTTGGGGAGTTAATGAATCTAGCTCACAGGGTCTACCCAGTCCTAGGCTTATGAAGCATCTCTGTAAATACAGTTTTAATGCCCAACAGGACCAAGTATTGTATTCTTTCTGGCCTTCTTAACATTCTCCGTGCCATATCCTCTTACTTGGCTTTTGTGTGTCATTGTAGAACCATTCCAAGGACAGACACATTGAGAAAAGGAAAGGGCAACTAATTTGATGGCAGACTTGTGATATAGCACAATCTACTTTATTTAGATTGTAAATAGGGTATACAAACATGGCCATGTTCTGTCTCTAATGCTGATATTTGCACAGCAAATGGGGGACATGGTGGCTCAACCAAGGCAATGACAGAGGTGGAGAAAGATGGCTTAGAAAGAGGGGGAAATAGACAAGACTTTTTAAAAAAAGAGAAAGAAAGAAACTGATAGAAAGACATGCTTTTTCTTCCTAGAGTAGGAAGTAAACTTGGGGTGACGATAGATAGATTCATCCCAGCACATTTGTTGTGCACTTGATTATAGGTGTTGGAAGTTAATGAAAGGTACAGTCCTGATTTCAAGAACTTTATCAGAAAATGGCCATGTCATGTGGCGGGTGCTACGGTATGGACACACTTCAGCAATTTCTAACTGTCTAATACAGAACTTCCAACTGCTTCCTTCTGGGCTAACTCCCTTGCTCACCATTTGCATTTTCAACCCAGATATCTGGGATCAGAATCTACATTCTAACAAGATCTCGTATTACTCCTTGTGCGTACATCTGTAGGATCCAAAGTACCTAGGATGAAAATGCAAATTATCAGCAAAAGGTTAGTTTGAAGTCTTGGCGTATGGGTACAGGAAATGGAATCGGTCAGAAATGTAAGGCAAGAATCCTGAGCTGTCCTAAAGGATATATAAGCTTTAACCTAACA